>NC_136491.1:122053002-122368002 GCF_053919585.1 Euprymna scolopes
GTTTTCCGTTTCGATTTAAATAAAGGTGGCGGCAAGTTTTGACCTGCTAACACAATTAAAGTTGTTTTGTTTTTTGGGGTTTTTTTTTCGTAATTCAGTAACATTCAGGTAATTTCGACTGCATAATTTGGAAGCTACCATTGTAACTTATTAGAATTGACAAAAAAATTTAGTTGAAACCATTGATTTATCTGAAAATTCCATTTATAAACTAAAAATTTCGTCCTAATAATGTAGAAGCACCAGAAAAGTTAGTACTTTTGCATAAAAGGAATCGGGCTGCTTTTTGGTACTTTATGCACTTATATTACCGTCCTTAATAACGTTATTATCTAGAAAACCATTCTTAACATAGTGAGGAGAGGGTGTTTTGTAACTATTCGGTACTTTTATCTAATAATTTAATAAGATATCGAAAAACGTGAATTTCACTTGAAAATATTATTTTAAAAAAAAAAATAGTACGGTAACTTAAGTGCATAAGCACCATTTTTTTTTTTTTTCAAATAAGATTTTAAAGTTTAATTCACTTTTTTTACTGTATCTTTTGTTCCTTTTTAAAATTGTTAGGTGAAAGTACAGAATAGTTAAAACGCCCTCCACTCCTCACAGTAAGAGTTGATTTCTAAATGGAGAGTTATTATTTCTGCACGATCCGCGTTTCCCCCCCCCCCCATGTTTTATGCACCCCCAAATGTACTTTTTTTGGAGTCATTTTGTTTGTTTTATTTCTTCTTTCTTTTTTTTAATATTCAATATTTCTTTTGATTCATCGGAGAAAAAATAATTTAAAACAAAAAAAAAAAAAAGAAAAGATATTTATGCACTTATGTTACCGTGCTGAAATAATAACGCTATTATTTAAAAATCTATTCTTAACATAGAGCGGGGAGGGTGTTTTGTAATTATTTTGTACTTTCACCTAACAATTTGATAAAAGAAAGATATTGTAAAATTTGAATTTAACTTGAAAATACTATTTTGAAAATGGCGCGCCGGCGCGATACAGTAAGTGCATATCATCCTATTCTGTGCTTTCACCTAAACATTTAATTTTTTAAAAAAATATCGTAAAACTTGAATTTAGCTTTAAATAATATTAAAACAACAGCGCGATACAATAAGAGTATATAAAAAAAACAAAAAAAAACATGGTAAGTACAATTAAATAGGGAGCGCAGTCGCAGTATCTTTGACGGTACTCTTGCATAATTTGACCCGGATTCTCGGGAATTTCCGTCAAGTATGGATCGGGCGAGATCGGCAATCATCGGTTTCAGCCGAGCGTTGTTCAAATGTGGAAACGCTAAATCGACCTTTTATTTTTTTTATTTACATCACCGACAAGGATGTTTTTTTTTTGTTGATTTTGTTTTTTTGTGGCCGTGCCAAATCGCAACGCCGAAATCCTCATCTTGAGAAAGTTCTTCCGCCAGCAATTAACAGCCATTAAAAATAATAATAATAATAATAATAATAATAATAATAATAATAATAATAATAATATTAAGTTTTCTTGAAAAAAAAAAAAAAAAAAAATTCTGTACTTTCATTTAACAAATATTGTGAGATTTCTTTCACAAGGTTTTTGCCCTCAGCAGAATGGAAGAAAACCAAACAGAAATTACAACAAGCTCACCTTAAGACTTCAATGTAAATTTTATTAAAGTAAAAAAGGTCCATGTTGCAAAAGATGCGTCATCTTCAGCTATCTGCCACTGTGGGCTGGTAACGATCCCGAAGGGAATAATAGTTCGTCTTTGATAAAGGCTGGGTAGAATTCTCGCTGACGAAGTAGTGCACAGGTTGGAGATGTTGAGGTGACTTCCAAGATGGATACTGCTAGCTGGGCATCCACGAGGGGTCCTGTAGTCAGTCTATGGCGGACAAAGCAGATCAAACCGTAGACCTTAATTTTGTCTTGGCAGACATTAAATTGTAGCACAAGCATGCAGATATAAATTCGGCCTACTTAAGGGCATTGGTAATTGCAATGATAATGTTTCGCTCCACATTTGGGAATTAAAATGTCCCAAACCAACAAAGTATTTTTGCTGCCTCGATTCGAGTGAGAAATCCAGTCTGTCCAACTCTGCGTCTTTTCGGATTCTGATCTGAAAAGGGAATATTGGTGCCGAGAACATTCTCAGCAGTTAGTTATAACATGCAATTTGATTGGTTAAAATAATTCTGTGGGGCGTAGAAACTGTCCAATAAAAAGCTTGCTTATTTCTGCAGAATTTCTTACAATATATATATATATATATATATATATATATATATATATATATATGAAACCGCCTTCCCCCCAAAAAAAACTTGACTGAACAAATGTTTCGCAAAAAGAAAAAAAAACTTGTACTTACACCTACGTTTAAAAAAGTAAAACATTGTGCTGTCACTCACTCACACACACGCTCGCAAATAAACGAACGTTTATTAATTTTAATTTCCCACCGCATTTACACAAAAATAAGTTCTTCCACAACAACATAATTTCAAATACGACCACACGCTTTTCACACAACAACAAAAGTAAAATGGACATATTTCTGGCGAACGTAGTTGAAGACAGTACCATGTGACACAAGCGACCAATGAGAAAATTTAGAAGATCGTCTTTTTAACGCTTTTCCAAAAACCAAATATCAGCAGCAGCAATCTTGTGCTGGTGCCAATTCAAAAAGTATTTAAACGCAACAAAACATTCTTCTTCCCCTCTTTTCCCCTTCTTTCTTCCTCTCTTCTCACTCCGACGTGACACGAGAATATGCCTCTCGTTTTCACCTCATCGTCGTTTTCAAATCTGTCGAAACCATAATTACACATGCCATGTGGGCACCCAAAAATCACACTTATGCACACACGCACCCATTTCCATACATTTTCTATAAGAATTAATAACAACGGACTACTTTCCTCATGGGACTTTTGAATAAGGCGAACTTCGCCAGTTAAAACACAAACCTTGAAATAAGAACATTATTTTCACACAAGACTTTCACCTTCTAATCTTATTAATTTAACAAAGAACTTTCATCTAACACGACATTTTAATTTTAATAATTTCACAAAGGATATTTTTTCACCTACTTTGAACATTCTAATCATAATGATTTCTCAAGAACTGTTACCGATCGGACTTTGCTTGTTCATCTTGTTTTTGTTAAAAAATAAATGTGGGGCATTTTAAATGAAAAGGAGGTGTCATTTTGTTTTATTCCTTTTTTTTATTATTATTTTGTTTGGGGCAGAGAAATTTAATTTCACTTAAACTTCTTTTCCCCAACAACATTTATCTTTTCAAACTTTGAAAAGAATAAAATAAATGAAAATATTTTCAGTCCTTTAAAGGTAGGTTTTTGTTATTTTTGATTATTTGCATTTTTTTTTTTTCGGTTTGTTTGTTTTTACATTAGTCTACATCTGTTACAACACTCGGCTGAAACCGATGATTGCTGGTCTCGCCCGTTCCATGCTCAATGGGAATTCTTGAGGATCCGGGTCAAATTATGCAAGAGAACCTCAAATTCAAGAAAATTCAGTCATTGTGCACTGGTTGTCCAACCTGTTTATTCCAGAAGCCATTCTTAACATGAGAAGGTTGAAAATAAGAAAATGCCTTTTGGAATAAATACCCCCATGTTAAGAACGGCTTTCGGAATCGCGCTGAAAAATAAACACTGAGGGTTTGCCGTTTTCATATGCCGCCCATTCAAACATCGCTGCCAGTGATTTACATTACAAAATACAGGTATTTATATTTTGAAAACTATTTGTCTGCATTAATTTTCCCTGCAATATTCGTTATCGATTTATCATAAAATTCTTAGATGTCTTCAGTAGGTGTAATGGAGCACACTGACCATAGTTTCAATTTAAATGATATTTAAAAATTAAAATTAGAACATACAATGAAAAATTAATGCAAAAAACTTCAACTTTAAAAATTAAAGGTGTGAGAAAAATAAGTAAAATAACTCCCTTGACTTGAGATGGTTGGAGAACAGAGGAGGGTTGGATTCTCTTTTGACTTTTGATCTGGTGACGTTTTGGCTCTAGATTATACTTGCTGCTGGCTGGAAGTGATTTGCATATGTGACAGTTAGTTGTTATTTAAGAGCAGAGATCATGTGAGAAATTTCTTTTCTTTAGCGTTTTGCAATAAAAGAAAGACTATTTAAGCTAGCACGTTTTACAATAAAACGATAATTTTATTTTTGCAAAAAAATGAGAATCTTTCTAAACTATGCGTTTTGCAATAAAATGAGATGTAAGAAATTTCTTTCCCACACACTCAAATTCCTCCCTGCAGAAGCAAATGAATTCCACAAACAAAAGCCATACCTTTAAACTCAAAATTTATTCACAAATAACAGCAATGAAAGTTCTTCGGTTCTGGTATAGTCCTTTTGCCCCCATACGCATAGAGCCTTTAATATGAATTCCTATTGTTGAAATGTTAGTTCATTGTTCCTTTGATCCATGAATGTACATGGTTGGAATGTTGGCGCCTATAATTAGGCATATGTGAGACACGCCGGTCTCTAGATGAATTGAGATAAGATCCATTATTTGGTGAATAAACCATGAAGAAATTGTTAAAGATGTCTCTAACTCTCTCTTTTGTTGCACGTGGGCTTCTTCCAAGACATAACTTAATCACAAGAGGTTGACAGAAGAAGTCTCCGAGCAACAGAGACTATTCCAGTTGCTTACTCAGTGAAGGAACTAAGGTGTCTAACAGTGGTAGCAGAGCAGCGATCAAAAAGAAAAAGAAAAACAAATGTCCCAAGCGCATGTATTCACCGATAAGGCGCCTCCACCTTTTGATAAAGAAAAGGATGATTACCAAAAATGGTTGAAGAAATTTAATATTTGGAAATCAATTACATATGTCGACAAAAAGAAACATAGTGGATTGCTGATTTTACGCCTAGATGAAGCGACTCAAGATAAAGTCTTAGAAGCACTAGGAAATACTGATATTACTACAGATACATGTTCAGATAAAGTTATTTTAGAATTGTCTAAACTCTTTGAAAAAAACAAAACTATCATGCTTTTGAAGCGTATGAAAATTTTGAACTCTAAAAAAGACCACAGTCTCTTACTATTCCAAATTCTATAACAGAATTTGAACTTAGATAGAATAAGGCAAAAACACATGGCATGACTATGTCAACAGATATAAGTATATTGCTTATCGTTTGCTGAAATCAGCAAACTTACCTCAACATCAAGAACAACTAGTGAAAGTCACAGTCACTGAATTAAATTATGATAAGATGTGTGAACAAATGAAAAAAATATTTGGAACTGCCCCTCTAGACTCAAAGTTCAATATCAAAGTTGAAATTGATTTCTCAGAAGAACCCACTGTACATGGTACATTTTTTGGTAGAAACTTTCAAAGCAGAAGTAGAGGCCAACGTGGAAGAGGCAGATGGCCTCCATGGAATTTTAAAAGTGACTCTTCTTTCTCTGTTGGTTGTCATCATAAAGTAACAGAGAGAAGACATTTCAAAAATCCCTTAGATCAATATGGTCAGGTCACTAGATGTCTCAATTGTGACTCAAAGAATCACTGGGTACAAAACTGTCCAGATAAAATCTCAAGTGTCAGAAATACATCATACACAACAGAAACATCAGTTGTTGATGATTGTGATTATCAAGATCATCCTAGTGAGGACACTTATCATGAAATAACCTTGTTTCAGGATGTATTTTCCAGCTCTGAAGCTATGAAGGGTCTGATTGGTGAAGCTACGAATAGTGCTGTTCTTGACTGTGGTGCCACAAAAACAGTTTGTGGACAAGTGTGGTTCTCATGTTATTTAGATTCCTTATCAGAAAACAATAGAAAAAGTGTACACTATAAAGATAGCCATAACAAATTCAAGTTTGGTGATGGCAACTGGATTCGTGCTTCGAAGACTGCCTGTATACCGATCACTATTGGCAAGATTGAAACCTCTATCATCACTGATATTATAGATGCAGACATTCCCCTTTTGCTGGCTCAAGATGAGTTGAAATCTACAAAAGCAAAAATTGATTGTGAAGATGATACCGCTATAATTATGGAACAAAAACTTTTGCTATCTTTAGCTAGCAGTGGTCACTACTGTCTTCCTTTGTCTAAACAAAAGCAAATTCTTGTTCAAGCAAGTAGGAATCCAAAGGTTCAGGTTACACTTTGTAATAAGCATATGTCTCCAAAGGATGCTGCCCTGAAACTGCATCGTCAGTTTTCTCACTGTCCTCCGAGGAAAATCATTGAACTGCTACAGAGTGAGGGAAATGATAATCAAGAAATTATTAATGAAATTTATAAGATATCGAAGAATTGTAAGATCTGCAAAGAATATCAAAGAGCCCCTCCAAGGCCAATTGTTGGCTTACCCATGGCAACTAGGTTCAATGAGTGTGTAGCTGTGGACCTCAAACAATTTGGGAAGGTTTATCTGTTGCATCTGGTTGACCATGCTACCAGACTTTCTGGAGGAACAGTAATAAGAAATAAATCTCCATCTACAGTTGTCAGAGAGCTCTTCAAAGTTTGGATTTCAACTTATGGTACTCCCTGTAGTTTACTTATTGACAATGGAGGGGAATTTGCAAATGCAGAAGTTTTAGAGTTCTGTGAACAACTGAATATTAACGTAAAAACAACAGCAGCTGAATCTGCCTGGTCAAATGGCTTAGTAGAAAGACACAATCGTATCATGGGGGAAATGATTCGGAAAACAGTTGCTGATTCTGGCTGTTCACTTGAATTTGCTGTTATGTGGTGTCACTGTGCAAAGAACAGTCTGATAAATGTTCATGGTTTCAGCCCATTCCAGCTTGTTTTTCTCAGAATCCTACACTGCCATCTCTATTAACAAATAAACTCCCTACACTGAACCTAGAGGTTTCCAGTGATATCATTAGAGAGAATTTAAATGCATTGCATTCAGCTCGGAAAGCATTTATTGCTAGGGAAAATTCAGAAAAACTGAAGAGAGCACTTAGACACAATGTTAGAACTTCAGGAGACATCAAGTACTTCACTAGTGGCATTGTATATTATAAACGTTTGGACAGAAGGAGGTGGAGGGGGTCAGGCTACTGTTTTGGGTCAGGATGGTCAGATAATTTTGGTGAAACATGGTAGCACATATGTCAGAGTACATCCTTCTCGCTTTTGACTAGAAAAGCCCACAAAATCGGTCATAAGCAGAATGAACTCTGCAACTTGGAAACATGAATCTACTACAGATGAACAATCTAAAGACTCTCATTTTCAGGTAACAGAAAATAAAACATCATTTGAAGATATATCAGACGATGATTCACTGAGTGACAGCAATAGTGAAGAAAGTAAACAGTGTGTCAATAATAATACTGCTCCAGCAGCAAGCATCAACAAAAATGAAAGCTCTGGCAATAATCTACAACTCCAAGATAGATCATTAAAAGGTGCTGTGAACAAAACAATGACTACCACCTCTCCACCACTTAAGAAGAATATGGAATTAAACATCAAAAAGAATAATTCTGAGTCGTGGGAAGCTATAAATTTAGTATCACGATCTGGAAACGCAAGTGGGAAATATGGAAATGAGTGGAATGCTATAAACAAGGATGGTCAGACTACGGTTATTGACTTTGATAGGAACATTCAAGATTGGAAAATGGATGTCACAGAAGAACTTAAGTCAAAAGAGGAGATTGATAATGAAATTGGTGATGAAATCTTAATGTGCTATACTTATATTACTGAAGCTAAAGAAGAAATTCTATCAGCAAAACAGAAAGAACTAGACAGTTGGAAATCAAATAATGTTTACGACGAAGTTGATAATACAGGTCAAACCCTTATATCAGTAAAATGGATTTTAAAAACAAAAATTATAGATGGCAAACACCTTGTTAAAGCACGGTTAGTCACTAGGGGCTTTGAAGAAAATGCCACCTTTAGAACAGACAGCCCTACCTGCCTAAAGGTAAGTGTAAGAGTTGCGTTATGTATCATTTCTTCTAAGGGTTGGAAATTGCATTCCCTTGATTACAAAACTGCCTTCCTTCAGAATCAAAAGCTTGAAAGAAAGATTTTTTTTCAACCACCTAAAGAAGCAAAAACATCAAAAGTTTGGCGCTTGAACAAGTCCGTGTATGGTCTTCAAGATGCACCTCGCGAGGGGTATCTTACCTTAAGAAGAGCTGTTCTTGACGTTGGATGTAGGAAGAGTTTGGTTGATCCTGGTGTGTTCTTCTGGCATAATAATGACAATCTGGAAGGAATATTAGTCACTTATGTAGATGATCAGCTGTGGGGTGGTACACAGCAATTTGAAAAGGAAGTTATTGAAAAGCTGAGGTCGTTGTTTGTGGTGGGTGTTGACAACACTAGTGCCTTTATGTATGTTGGAATAGAGTTAACTGAATATGTTGATAAGTCAATCTGTATGACCAAAGTTTGTCTGAAATTGCTATAGTAAAAGACAGATCTGCAGATAAATTTTCTCCATTAAATACTGAAGAGATCAAAATACTCAGATCCACAATAGGTAAAATTAATTGGCTTGCAAACACATCAAGACCTGATCTAAGTTTCACTGTACACCAAGCAAAGTCTCTCAAAAAGCACCAACTATAGAAAACATAAAAAACCTAAATAAATTAGTAAGAGAAATTAAGTCAAGGCCTTCCTCAATATTATTTCCAAGGTTTGAAACTCTGTCAAACTTGACGCTGAAGGTCTATTCAGATGCAAGCTTTAGCAGTACAAAAGCCAGTGGTAGTCAGGCTGCATGCATTTTTGTTTTAACAATCTATGTTGTAACGGAACATTTTGAAATAATGGAATTTTAATCGTTTTCATCTTTTAAAAATTAATTAATGTTTACAAAGTTTCTTTTTCTTGCCACCATGTCATGCTGTGTTGTGTTAGATCACGAAACTGGAATGAAAGAGTCTATATAAAATTTACTGAAATGAAAGAGCAGCGCTATCATTACATCTCCCTTTCTCTGAAAGCAAAGATGACTTAGGTATGTAAAACAAAACAAAGAAAATAGAAAAGCTGGTTCAGGGTAGACTGCCTGAACAGCTACAGCGAAGCAGGGGATTATTCTGCCCCGATGAGATGCTTGCTGAGAGGTTATGAGTCTTTGCTCATCATAAGTTCATTTTTGATGGTGGTCGTACCACCCTACCACTACGGATACATTTTTGAGTGTCATTTGGTATGTTTGGGGATGCACACACAAGTGGATCCACAGACGTCGCACATTTTTGTGGAGCTGTGTTGGGGAGGTCTTGTGACATTTGTTGGGTAGGCGTCACAGGAATACTTCTTATGTGTTGTCAGTTTCTTCGCAGCACATGCACATTGACACTCTCCAGGAGATAGGAGCGGTGACCATTTACCTGGGATACTCCAGTTGCTGGGTCCCAGCTTCCAGACACAGGATTCTGTACCCTTACCTGTTGACCATGTCGGTCAAAATACCTCTTTTGGTTCGTCTGGCGTTGTTAGAATGCGCTGTATATCTGATCCTGATCATGGTTGTTGTTTCTGATTTTGGTGATCAGTGGAGATTGGATTCGTCTACCCATGAGTAGTTGTGCAGGGCTTGGTATGACACTTGAAATTGGAGTGCAGCGCCAGTGCAGCAGTGCGATCTCAGGAGTTGTTCCCGACTGTTTGGCTTTCTTGAGAATATTCTTGATAGTCCTTATTTGACGTTCTATGAAGCCATTCCCTTGTGGTCACTGAGGTGACGTGATCTCATGATGGAAGCCCCATTCTTTCGCGAATTCACGGTAGAGATGACTTGAAAAGTGTGGTCCGTTATTGCTGGATGGTATGCCAAACTCTGAGAAGATTTGGCGTGTGATGTTCACTATGACACTGCCTGGTGAATGATCAGGTAGGCGTTTGACTATAGGATACTTTGAGTAATAGTCAGCTGTGATCAACCATTGACTTCCGTGGAGATCAAACAGGTCTGTGCCAACTACGTCCCATGGCTTTGTTGGGATGTTATGTTGTATTAGCGGCTCTTGTATTTGGGAGGGCTGATGCTGTTGACAGATACTGCATGACTTTGTGAACTGTTCAATGTCTTTGTTTATGTTTACCCAATGAACAGTGTCTTTGGCAAGGAGTTTTGTTTTCTCTTGTCCTAAATGAGCAGCATGTAGTTGTTCTAATATGTCTTTTTGAAGTGTCTGGGGATGACAATTTGTTGTTCTTTGAGGATAAGACCATCATCAATTGAGAGCTGATCTCTTAGGCGCCAGAATACTCTAATGTCAGTGGGCAGCTGCTTGATTGTCTCTGGCCATCCCATGATGATGGTCTCTCTCAGCTGGTTAAGCAGAGGATCCGCTGTCGTACACTGTCTTAGCTGTTCGATGTAATTAGTGAAAAAACGAACTGTATCAACCCGGACATCAAGTTCAATGGGGTCCTCATTACAAGGTGGTGGTAGGCGCGATAATCCATCAGCCAAGAGGTTGTCAGATCCCTTGTTATATGTGAGCCTGAAGTTGTATCCTTGGAGTTTTATTAGCATTCTTTGCAGACGTGCCAGGGCTGAGGTGAGCACTTTGTCGATGATCATAGTGAGGGGTTTGTTGTCAGTGACGGCTTGGAAATGGTGGCCATAGAGGTATGTGTGGAACCTCTGTGTGCCAAATACGATGGCTAGTAGCTCACGTTCGATACATGCATATCTCTGTTCTGTATGTGTGAGGCTCTTGCTAGCATATGTGACAGGTGATAGATTGCCCTCCTCATCTGGTTGTAGCAGAGCTGCACCGATTCCATGTAAACTCGCATCACAGTGCATGTATATCGTTTTTTTAGGGTCAAAATAGTGGAGCAGGGACGTTTCAGATACTTCACTTTATCTTTTTGAAAGCTTCCTGATGGTGTGGTTCCCACTGGAAAGCAGAATCCTTGCGTAATAGGTCACGCAACACTGCTGTCTTGGAACTGAAGTCCTTGATAAAACGAGACAGGTATGTCATCATACCCAAGAATTGTTGTAGTTCCGTCTTATGTGGTTCAGGCATTTTCTGTAGGTCACGTACCTTTGCCGGGTCTGGTTTTAGTCCAGTGTGTGTGTACAGATTTCCAAAAAAGGATATTTCACAGCATTTGATCTTGTACTTCTCCGAGTTCAAGGTAAGGCCTTCTTCGGTAGCGACCTCCATGAAACGTCTTAGGTTTTCATCATGTTCCTGCTCTGTTGACTCATATATGGTGATATCGTCAGCTATACCACAAGCACCAGTGCATTTCTCGAGTATTCTGTCCATCTCGAGTTGGTAGATGTCCTGACTGACACACAAACCGAATGGCAGTTGTTCAAAACAATACCTTCCAAATGGTGTTTGGAAAGTTGTTAGTGGCTGACTTTCAGGGTCGAGCTTTATAGACCAGTACCCAGACTTAGCGTCCAACTTTGAGAAGAATTTTGCTCCTGTAAATCGGTGGTTGAGCTCCTCAACAGTTGGAATTTGGTGGTATGGCCGTATGAGAGCTTTGTTTAGCGCTCGTGGGTCTAAACAAATGCTAATTGTGTTGTCACATTTGGTGACATCAGTGAGAGAGCTTACCCAGTTTGTGGGTTTGTTGATGCGGTGAATGACTCCTTGCGATTCCATCTTGTCAAGTTCCGATTTGATTTTTCCGCACATGGCTATAGGTGTCCTTCTCGGTGGGTTTATGTGGCATGGTACATTAGGGTTGACAACAAGCTTGTGAGTGTTCCGAAATTCACCAATACAGTAAAATCTCTTAGGATAAAGATGCATTAGGTCAGCTACACTATTGATGGGTTGGTGCTGGGCTGAGATGGCAAAGTTCATTGTCACTACCCTAAGAGCCACTGATGTTGGTATGCCCAATATGGTTGCTCCTGGTACATCAACCACATAGAATTAGGTATCCAGCCATGGGGAGTTTTTATACTTGCACCTAAAAGTTGTGGTGGCATAACAGTTTATCCTGGTATTGTTGTATGCTTTTAACAGACATTGTGTTGAGGTGAGTGATCCAGGCATTGGGTTTCCAGCTTCGTCTATACTGCTAGGGTACATGTTGCGGAATATGCGGATAGGCAATGTATTTGTTTGTGCCCCTGTATTTACTTTCAGGTTGAAGGTATGAGTGCCTGGGTGGTCCTTTAGCTTGATGCTCAGATCAACAAATGCCTCATTTCGAGAATCTTTCATGTTTGCTGACTTTCCGCTGTTAGTTATGATGGAGCTAAAGGTGAGGTTCTCCATTGCTGTGCCTATTTCTGTCATGGCTTAGTCATCGTGTTTGGCGACGCTGTTTATTTTCTTGCCAAACTCCCGTTGTTGGTTATGACTGTTATGCCAGGCCCTTCCTTGTTGTCTCTTGGTTTTGTGCTTCCCTGAGATACAAACTGTAGCCCAGTGACCTGTTTTGCCACATGTGTGGCATATATCATTTTTGGCAGGGCAGTGTTCTTTGCCAAAACGGTGACTGCGTCCACAATTTTTGCAGACTTGTCCGCGTTTTCGGTCAATCCCTTGCGACTGGTGTGTACCACGGCTTATTGCGGCTATCTGTGGTGATTCCTGTAACTGGTGGAGCTGGTTGACATAAACTGCTGAAGCCTCGCGTGAACGGGCTAATCTAATAGCTTCCTCGATTCTGTAACCCTTCGGTTTGTTTAACAGTTCCTTTTGCAGTTCGGGTATTGGTATGCTAGCAATTAGTAACTCGACGAGGCGTTCGTTTAATTCATCGGCACTGAAATCACATTTCTTTGCCAACAGTCGACATCTGTTAATGAAGATGTCAGTTGTTTCATTTGGTCTCTGCTAGTATTTTCCGAGTTCCAGTCTACAAACGCGGTGATTTGTTGCCGGTTCTAGCTGCTTTAAAAATGCAGAAATATTATTTGTGGATCCTTGCGATCATCATCCGACATCGACCAACTATTATACCGGCGTAAACCTTCTTCACTGGTCGCGAGAAGCATTAGAGGGATTTTATCCTCGTGTTTTGTCACTTTGACGGTGAAGTAAAGTTCCATTCGTTGTCGAAATAGTTTGAATGATTCGGCAATACATGTCGAGCCCCAATCAAAACTAGGGACTTGTAATGAAATTGTGGCCATTACGATAAGAAAGTGTGAAAAAAAAAAGGTACAGACAATTTGTGTGGCGTGGGAGGTTAGAAAAAAAATTTGTTCAGCGTGCGAGAGATTAAAAAAAATCGTTTTTTTTTGTTTTTTTTTACTCGCTGTTTTACCTTTTTTTTTAATTGTCTGTGATGTTATAAGATTGTGTGTTGTATGATAATACCGCTTGCCACCATGTCATGCTGTGTTGTGCATGGATGTGTAAGAATAAGATTGGAATACGTGTGTTTGGTTGGTAAGAAGGGAACTGAATAATGGCGCCCCGCTTTATTGATTAATTGCTATGCGCATGTGTGAGTGCATATAAAAGTTAGATCACGAAACCAGAACGAAAAAGTCTATATAAAAGTTACTGAAACGAAAGAGCAGTGCTATCATTACACGCAATTCAACTGTATATATTAATTCGAAAAAAACGCTATTTAAAAAAAAAAACATAATAATATTAAATTTATATCATTTTTTTTTAATTGCAACTTCAAGGTAAATTTCTGTTCAATATGTGTATTTAAACTTTTAAAAAGTAAATATTTTTTATTTATTTGAACTCTTATGTTTCATAATAAATAGAAATTTCGATAGATTTAAGTATATTTTCTTCGAATTTTGAAAAAATAAATATTAGGATGGGGGGAACACACACTAAAAACTATTTCCTCTCATATATTTTACGGAAACTGCATTTTATATGTAATTTCATTCTAAAATGGATAAGTATCGAAAATTTCACAAAAATTTGACCATTAGTTGATTTTTGTTAGATTTATTAAACACGGGTATGTTTTCACATTCGGAATGTCTACTACATGGGAACGTTATTTTAAAGCGCCAATTATGTAAACACAAATTTTGTCTCGCAATTTCATTATTTTCGTTCGATGAAAAAAGTTTTTTTAATTATTACTGGTTTATTTTGCCCTTCTTCTTTTAAATTGTACAAAAGTTATATTGATAATATTAATTTATAATAAAGCTACATTGTTTTATATATAGGGTGGGGTAATTTTGTGGTGAATTTTGGCAGTCCCTAGTGAGTATTGCTATCAGTATTATCATTATTATTTGTATTATATGTTTTTCAGTATTACTGTTATCATTAACATCATTATTACTCTTTTTATTCTTACTATTATTAATAATGTTAGTACTGTAAGTATTAATAGTAGTATTTTTTACAAATTTTTTTATTATTGATCTTCATATTAGTATTGTTAACATCACTATCATGTATATTCATCATTAATTTTAGCTTAAGGTTGGGCATTGAAATTTCATTACTTTGAATTCCTGGGCCATGTTGGGACACGAGTAAACTAGTTTACAATAATTTTCCAATAAAAAAATCAAATTAGAAAGGAACAGTTAATATTAAAAATCTGAATAAGATTCCTAACCTGCCTGTGGCCCTTATTTGTTTTGGCACTTGTACAGTTTTGGCACTTGTACAGTTTAATCAAGACGTTAAAAAATGAAACTATTGAAAAAACGTTATATTGTATGTATCCGTTTTGAACTGAAGATCTCCAAAAAAAAAAATTTCACTTAATTTGATCGAGTAGTTTTTTTGTTTTTTTTACAGCGGGAAAACACGTTTTTATGAGAGCGTGTTGAAAGCAACATCTTGGAATTTTTTTAAATTTTTGTTTGGAGTTTAGAAGCACCAAAGGGAGATAACTCCAGTTAAAGCGTCGAGACTCCCTCCCCATCTTTAATACTAGCTTTTCTTCCTAAAACTCGAACGTTTTGCATGGTATCATAACAAATTGTTTTTTCGCTGTAAAAAAAAAAAACTACTTGATGAAATTAAGTGAATTTTTTTTTCGGAGAACTTCATTCATAACGGATATGTCCAATTTAAATATTTTTCGATATTTTCATTTTTTAATGTCTTGATTAAACTGTACAAGTATCCATGTTTTATTGTCAAGAACAAAAAAAATGTTAATTCAGGTAACCCTCATTTTTTAAATTAGCATTGTTTTAGTCTTTATTATTTGATCTAATTATTCTGAAATAGGATGTTGAAAGTTAAATTTTCTTTTGACAGTATCGTTTATTCATTAAATATTACTTATGTTGATGTAGACGATTTTCTAGGGGAGATAACTAGCATTGACTAATCAGAAATAAGTATATTCAATGGATCATTTTAGCGTCCTAAATTATCTTTTGCAAAATATGCTTATTTTTTCTTAATCAGTGCTAGATAATTGTCTACATCAACATAAGCATCTATAAAATAATTAACGTCTAGCTGAATCCACTGTGAAAAATTCCCCCCACTCTATATCTGTGCCTAAATCAAAATGCGGATTCCATGAACAAAGCTTCTTTCTTAGAACTGCACGCCTGTGGAACTCTGTTCCGTCTGCCTGCTTCCCACCGGACTACAACTTGGATGTCTTCAAGTCCAACATTAACAAATTCCTAATGAACCGCCCCCTTAAGTAAACACTTCATCAAATCTCCACACTAATGTAATGTACTTGCAATAACCCTTATCCCTGAGTGGCTTCCGGGCCTTGATAAGTGGTGATAACTGTGTAAAAAAAAAATTAAAAAAAAAAAACTGAACAAAATTTTTATGGCTGATATGGTAATGTTAATTTAATCTCTATAAAATTATTGGATGTAAAAAGCTTCTAAAATTAAAAAATTTTTTGTACATGAGGATTAGCAAACCCTTATGTCAGTTTACAAAACTTAAAAAATATTCTACTGTTTAAGGTGATTATGTGTGGACACACTGAAAAAAAAAAAAAAGCAATTATTTTAGAATTTAGAATGGGAGATTAGTTGAGTATATAAATTTAATGTAAAATGATCCCTCATTTCTGAAGCATAAAAGAATAAAAAAAAAAAGAAAAGAAAGTCAGAGATACGAAAAGCAAACTTACGAACAGTGAGGTGAAAAAGAAACATGGCAATGGATAGAGCATCAAAATATACATGACGACTGCAAAAGAGTTCACGTAAGATATACAAATGGCAGTTGATATGCTAACTGTAATATTTCACAGGGTTGGAGAATCTCGCAACGGGGGCTTTGTTTCTAAGACAATTGCTTAACATATCAAAGGCTTTTGATAGAGTATAGCATAAAGGTTTATTTCACAAGATCCTCAACTACGAAATAGCTGGAAATGTCTTCTCAATTATTAAATCATTTCTCTCTGATAGGTTTATAAGGGTAGTGGTTGATGGACAGAAATCAGAAGGTCACAGTATTAACGCTGGCGTCCCTCAACTTCGTTATCTAGTGGATGATGCTTATTCCTCTTCCCTGCAACCTCTTTCCCATCTCTGCTCTATCGTTATTTTCATGGCAATTGCTCATCTGAGCTCTGATCTATGGTTCCCCTACTACCAAACTTTCACAAAAAAACACTCATCTAGCTACAATCACTATCAACAATTTCCCCTACTCACTATCTGGGCCTCAACTTAAACGTGGATTCCATGAAGAAAGCTTCTTTCCTAGAACTACCTGCCTGTAGAACTCTGAACCGCTGGCCTGCTTTCCAGCTGACTACACTATTTTCATATTCAAGTCCAATGTAAACAAGTTTTTATTGAACCGTCCTCGTAAATAATCTAATTATACCAAATTTCCACCACAAATGATTACTACGCTATTTCTCCAATGACTACCATACACACATTAACCCTTATCCTTGAGTGACCTTTGGGCCTTGATATCTGGTGACCCCTTGTAAAAAAAAAAAACACCAAAAACTATTTCACTGCTAATTTTGATTGAATCAGAAGAGCGCCACTTTCTCAATTAAAATTTCTAGACCTTGGAATAGACTAATAGTAATGTGAGCTATATTTAGCTTTATGCAAAGAGGGCAAAAAGGTACAGACATCTGCTTTTTGTAAATTTTTAAAACAATAGTTATCTGACATTAATAAATGTTGCCAAATTTCAAGCTTAAAAGATAAAATCTGGGCACAACCTTCAATTTGAAAATTCAAATATGCATTGAATTTGATTGATAATCATTAATCAAGATACCTTAAATATCAATTTCTTAAGACCTTTCAGTCTTTTACGTGAAATTTTAAACATTTTTCTAGAAACAAAAATGTAATTGATTTTGATCAAAATTAGTATAAGGATTCAAGACAAAGTTTAGTATCACTATATCTTGATTTTAATCTTTGTAAAATGACATTAAAGTGGTTCATTTGTTTTAGAAATTAATCGTACTTCTGCTGGGATAGGTATTCTAGTTTATATATGATAGGATAGGTATTCTAGTTTATATATTTGTCCGGTCGTAAAATACACTTAAATATATTTTAATTTGTCCAAATTTCATATTATTATAGAGTCGTGATTTCAAAAGTACATAAAAGTATTTGGGTACTATCAGCTAGAATCGAAACCGAAAGCAAAACTAACATTCAAAGTTTGTGATGTTACCACTGTACCAATGTAACACACATATAAACCAATTAAAAATTAAAAATAAACTTATGAATATACAAAATATACAATTTCTTTCAATTTTTACCCATTTTTGGCCCCTTCAAAACTATTTTAACAGCTAAAGACCCATAAAAGAACAGTCTGTAAAAAAATCCAATCACTTAATGTACCTTGTGCCCCTCTGCAACTTTTAGTTTCGGAAGAGATAAAGTTTGAAAATATGGAGACAGGCAGATATGTAGCCTTTTATATATAAGATTAAACGTGAACGTTTGCTCCACCTATCCTGATTTTATTACATCAAAATGGTTTACACTTATTTTATTCTATGATATAACATATTTACTTTCTTGTCAAGCAGTTAGATACGAGGTCAGAAGTGGTTCTGAGAAGCCAGTGCCTACCAAAAATGCTTGAGCTGCCTTGGCAGAATTCCTCAGTAGGGATGTAGGTGATTAGCAATAAACTAACTTTTTCTATGAGAAATGTAAAGGATATATTTTAAAGGACTGAATAGAACATCATCCCAAGAGCAGCAAAACTACTGTAAGACTGATTTTTAGCAGTTCTGATTCAATCTAATATATTTTGAAATACCATATATATATATATATATATATATATATATATATATATATATATATATATATATATATATAGTAATCTACAAATATCCACAAACATCTTTAGGTTTTCTTGATTTGCATATTTATTTTATAAACAGCTTCGAATAAATTAATATTCTATAAAATATATTCATAATTTGTATTGCCATATGTCATGGAAGAGATGTTGTAAGTCTATTTCTGCTCTATCATTATTTTGATGACAGCTAGTTGACTGAGCTTTGATTTATGGTCCTTGCCACCATAAAACATTCACAACAAACATCCATCTAGCTACAACCACTGTCCACAATGTCCATTACTCTTTATATGTGTCTAAAACTAAGCGAAAATTCAGTGAGCAAAATTTTTCTAGAACCACTCCTGTGGAACACAATACTGCAGAGATGCTTCTCGGTTAACTATAACATGGTCATTTTCAAGTCCAATGTAAACAAGTTCTTGTTGAGCTGTCCTCTTAACCAAATTCTGCCTAATTTTCACGAATATTAATCATTACGATGTTGTCTCACTGACCACCTGACACTCAACCCTTATCCTCCATTAACCTCTGATGAGTGGTGACTAGCAAAAAGTATTTTCTTACATATATGCAATAGTTTTGTCAGTAGTATTATACTTATCAAAAATATCAATTAAAAAAATCGATTACACTTAAAAATAATTACCTCCTCCTTTTTAAGAGGGTGGGTAATCCTCCCATATATTACATCCTCCTTTTAGGGGGGAGGTAATGAAGTAGCTGTTTTGTTGTCATGATACCGTACTCATAAGCATTACTTTCTCCTTTTATAGGGGGCATCCTACTACTCTTTTTTTGGAGTTTGTTGTCATGATACCATACTACCAAGTATTACCTCCTCCTTTGGAAGAGATAGTGTATTATATCATCAATCCTCGTCATATTATCCTCCCAGGATTACCTTCTCTTTTTGTTGTTTTAGTGGGAGAGGGCTAGTATGTTCTGTTGTGATACCATCTCTTCAGACATTAACTCCTCCTTTTTGAGAGAGTGGACAGCGTAGTATGTTTGATTGTCATGATACAAATCTTGTCATTGACACCTCGTTTGGGAAGTGGGGTTCATTGTAGGATATGTTCGTTCATCTTGATTTAATCCTCATAGTTAGAAAAAATATGCAATAAAATGAAGCATACACACACATATTGGCTCCATCCCATTAATCAAAGAAAGAATGAGTTCATAATCACAATTTATTTTTATTTATTCATTTTATTTCAAGGAATGGAAATATTTTTCCTTTCCACCTTATGGAAAATATTCACCGAAATAAAAAAATAAAAAAATGTGATTGTGGACTGATTCTTTCTTTCATCAGAAGGGTGCATCTAACCAGTGTATATGCTCTGAAGCTGGAAACAACTTAATTGAGCTTGTTATTTGAAACAATTTGGACAATAATATAAGGAATACATATCTGAAAAAAAAATTTTTTTTTTATAAACTCATATATATATATATATATATATATATATATATATGTTAAAAGAAATAGACACACAAGTATTTACTCATTTTCAAAAAATCTTAATTGCATACAGTAGATTAAAAAATTTCAAGTTCACAAGCTGAATAATTCTGTAAACTTAAAGCGAGTATCTATATACTATTATGCTTGTCACTAAGGCCGTTATCATGCTGACCATCCCTTAAAAGAAAAGTGGAATATTCCAAATAAAGAAACCCCTAGCTACATCCTGATTGGATAAAAGAAATCTCGTTTACCAATGAAAACAAAAAAAGATGGTGGTTTTAAATTTCTGTTCAAATGTATCTCCTGGCTTAAATAATGTATGTATTAACGTTTATTGTTAAAAACTTATAGAAAGAAATCTTATATATATATAAATATAAAAGCGAAAATGTATGTATGTATGTATGTGTGTGTTCGCTTTTTCTGTATGTCTACAAAAGGCTTCTTTCAGAGAAGCGGTCGGTCAGTTCACAACTTTTTAAAAACTTTTTATATCACATATAAATTGTAATATCTCACAGTTAACAACGAAGCTCGCCTGTCTATTTAATTTGCTCGATTTCGGGAAGATAAATATTCAACATTTGTCGCTCACCGCATGTGGGTTAGTATTTTTCCTATAACATCTTGGGAAAATAAAAATCCCGCAGTCAAACTTGACCTCATTAACTCATTAAAACGGGCACCTGCCGAATCCAAGTAATTAAATAAATTCAAACGTGTTTCTGTTAGCATCTCGCAGTGGGGCAGTGGTTAACGTCGCACGTTTTTTTGTTTTTTTTTACACTTTAATTTACAACTTTGCTTCAATGGTTCGGGTTCAATCCTCATACTTACTTTTTTTTTTACTCCCCCCCTCCCCGGAGTTTCCTCACACACCTCCAAACACCCGGTACCCCTCGCTAGTATATATATATAAAAGGCAAAATGTGTGTTAGTGTGTGCATTTTTTGTGTATATCCGGCAAAGGCTTTTTTACGGGGGTTTGGAGGTGGGGGGGCACTCATTCTAAAACTTTTTATATATTGTCTAAATTATTATATCTACAAGTTACGAAGGGAGATCGTGTCTATCTTTAATTTGTCTGACTTTTACACACTATTTTTTTCGCTCGCCGCGTCTTTGTTTCGCTTTCTAGTATAAAAGTGAAACTGAAGAACGTAAAAAAGGCAGTACCCTGTCATCAGGATTTGTTTTTCTCTTTCACCTTAAGGATTCGGGTTCAAACCTACCTCCTTCCCCAAAACTTTTTTTTTTATTTCAAACACCCAGTCAACGCCGTTTTAACATCGTTCGTTTTGCATCATGTTCGCTGTTTTTTTTTCCAATTTTTTAAAGTTTTAACATTGTTTTTTTACAATATTTAAACAGGGTTATTACTTCGCTTTGTTTTGATTTACCCCCCCCCCTCCACACACAGCTCTAAACACCTGGGCAATGCCGAACATCCCCGCTAGTTTATAATTTATAATATAAAAGCAAAAATGTGTATGTTTGTGTGTATTTTTTGTATATGTCCAGCAAAGCCTTTTTTGGGGAGCACGCTCGGTGGGGTCACTTATTCTTAAAACTTTTTATATACTGTCTAGATTATAATATCTATGATTTACGAAACGAGGTTGCGTGTATCTTTATTTGGGTGACTTTTACAAGCTATTTTCACAATATTTTTTACTGTCTGCGTGTTTCTTTGGCTTTTCAGTATAAAAGCGAAACTGAACTCGTAGCAACCCCCCCCCTGGCACTCAACTAGGGATGACCAGAAAAGCAATGAGGTTTGATCAATGTGGGGGAAACCCCTTATATCAGACAATTGCTATTCTTTTGGACACTCCCCTATTTAGGGGGAGCTGGTTTTTCTCCATCATCTTGGGGGAAACCCAGATACTGGCTTGCAGCCAAAGTTAAGTTTCCCCATATGGCATGATGTTTGATCTCACTAAGTTCACACAGTTTTTAATCGTTAAATTAAAACGATTTTCATTCCTCTCACATCGTGCCTGAGCGGGTAAGATGCCAGTTTTTTTCCCCTTTCCTTTCCACCTTTGCGTCAAGGTTTTGGGTTTGAGCCTACCTACCTACCAAAACTTTTTTTTTTCTTTTACACCGACAAACACACGGGCAACCCCGTTAATCTATTTATATAAAAGACAAAAGTGGTACGCACGTTTTTGTATGTCCAGCAACGACTTTTTTTCAGGGGGGGGGAGTTCTTAACAGGGTTACTATTTTTTACAACTTTTTATATACTCCCTAGATCATAATATCTATGATTTACGAACGGATGTCATATCTATATTTATTTTATTGACATCAACTTTTAAAAAATTCACGCTATTCCGCCCTTCTGCATATTTGTCGGTCTTTTTCGTATAAATAAAAAAACTCATCAAAGGAAAGCTGTTAGCGACCTTTCGTACCGGGACATCTTGAGAGCAATTAGCTTTGATCAATGTGGGGAAAACCCTTCGTATCAGATAATTGCTATTCATTTGAGAGTTCTCCTTTTATAGGGGAGCTTGGTTTCCCCAACATCGGGAAACAAATAAATGAAACGTTGGGAAACTGAATTGGCCTTCAACCAATGTTCATTTCTGCACCTGCGTGAACTCATTCACTTAGCAAGTCAACCGTTTGATTGAGATCGCTAAATTTGAATGCTTTTCACTTCCTATGGTTTTGTAGGGTAGCAGTAAGATGTCACGTTTTCTTTCACTTTCTTTTTCGCTTTTGCGTTCGTCACGGGTTCGAGTCTGCCTGCCTACTAACACTTTTTTTCTTGTACATCTCCAAACACCCGGGCACCCTAGCTAGTATAAAAATAAAACTCAAATTGTTTATATGAGGATTCTATTATTTAAATGACCATAATAGATTCTTTTTAAGAATATTAAGTGTGCTTGTCACAGTCCGGAGGTTGGGGGAAGAAAACTGAGACTCCGGAGTGGGCGTAAGTCTATGGCAGAGCGGAAACGACTGCGACACTGCCAGGATCAAGTTATTTTGGGGAATCAATGTGAGTTCATGCAAAGGCCATAAGGAACACAAGCAGCAGCCAAGACGTGGGAGGAAGAGGAAAAAGAAAGAAAGAGAATGGGTCAGGATTTGCAGGTCGATGGGGAAAGGCGAGGTTTTTGTTTTCTTGGCCCGTGGAGTGAGAAATGAAAAAGCAAATGATACCTTAGAAAGGAAAAAATGTTATACGGTTGAATCCGAGTTAGTCATGAAGAGCGACGAATGTTTCTCCCCTTTTTTTACTGGGCTCCGAAAAGAAAAAGAACAAAGAAGATAATGAAGCTTTAAAAAAAGAAAAAAAGAGAGAAATGTTATACGCGGTAACATATTACCCCAAAATGGAAAGAAGCTTTGATTTGGACCGGTTTGAGAAACAGGTTTATGAATTTCTCCTCCTTTGTTCCCCTACCAAAAAGACTTGTGTTATTGCAATCCGGCAGATACTTGGCCAAATGGGCCATTAAACGAACTATTGGCACCATCTCGGGACTACCCCCCCCTCTTTTCTTCCTCTGGAATTAATGGCAACCACTCTTTCTTTCCCATCATCAATGAACTCTTTTCTTTTACCACTTTCAATCCTGAGTTATTTTGTTTGTTTGTTTTTATACAGAAAAAAAAAGATAAATAAAACCCATATGAAAAAAAGGGGTACATAAACTATATTTCTGCTTCCGACCTCCTCATTATGTCATTGAATTTTTTTTTTTTTTTTGTCTTTTTGCATGCTCACTTCTCACTGTTCTGATTAGAGACTCTGGAAAATTTGATAGACGATTAAATTTGCTTACACTTGACTGGATTGGGAACCAGTCACGTAGCCGTCCCTGGTGATAAATTCCCTTACCCTTCTTTAAGCCGGATGCATGCATTAACCCTAAGTCCGTGTGCTGGAGTTAAAATTACTGCTGTGCATTTAAACCCGGACCAAGGATGTTACATGCTATTTTTTGATTGGATTTTCAAGTTAGATTCAATTTTTACGGCATCTTTTGTTTATTAAATTGTTAGGAGAAAGTACAGAATTTTCTTCTTTTTTTTTTTTTTAAGTTATATTGATTTCATTACCACAGACTTTAAAGGCGTTTTAGTAATGTTATTGAAATATTAAAAAAGACAGAATTTCTGGCGCTTATGTATCTATGTTACAGTGCTATTTTTAAAATAGTATTTTCGAGTTAAATTCAATTTTTACAATATTTTTGTTTATTAAATTACATGAACTATTGCATGAATAGAGAAAAAAGTTACAAAACACCCTACCTCCCATGTCTGAATGGCTTTCTAAATAATGTTATTTCAGTGCAGTAACATAAGTGCATAAGTACCAAAATTTGTTATTGTTTACATCTACAATGCTTTATTTTGATAATAAAAAACAAAAATAAATTCATGCGTTTTTTTCTTAGTACTTATATCAAGGTATTTTTCGTTTATAATAAAATAATAATTCCAAGATTTTAAAAACAATGGATCCATTATATCTCGTGATCGTTAATTAATAAATACTGAAAATTTCATTAAAATTGGTTGATTTCCTGAATTTTGGTATATTTTTAAGTTAAGGGGAGGGGTCAGAATGTTTATACATTTTGGGGATCAGCCATTCATTTTGTATGAACCTAAAGTTCCCTATTGTTAAGAATGGGTTTCTAATTAATAACAATTATTTCAGTACAGTCCATATTCTGCAAAAATATTTTTTTATTAATTAATATTATTGAAAATAAAAAAATGTGATACGACTAAAACGAACTTAAAAATATCCTATTAAAAAAAGAAAAGTCCAAAATTTATTTCATCAGAATACATTTCGGTTTCTTTGTAAACAAGTCAAGTAGCCTTTTGGCTAAGAGCAAAGTGTAATCTTTTTGATCCTACACTTCATTTTGCTGTCCTTGGTCAGTGGAGGAAAACTCCTTCTAGACTAAGACAGTTTTTATTTTTGTTCCTATCCAGAGTGTCCCGTTTTGGGGAGCTGGATTTTCCCTACATTAAAAACTGACCTTGTGTCTGACTTTGCCCTCAAGGGGAGGCAAGTAAATAGAAATTAGTCAGCCATTATAATATTTTTTTAATAGTTAAAAACATATTCACTTTTATTAATTTTATTGAGAAACATTACATTCACAGCATTGTTTTATAAAAATTTAATTCAATTAATAATCAGTTAACAATACCACAATAAGTTAACTGTTTGAACATAAGACTGATTTTTGACATCGATACTTTGATTTGAGTTGTCTCTCCCTATTTATTTCATCAGATTTCATGATGGCTGATGAAAACACTATGACTCGCTTAGTCATAAAATTTGATTTTTTTTTTTTTTTAATAAAAAAGTATTTGATCGAAATTGATATGACTTTTGGAATATGACATCTTCGTTCTGTAACGATTACGTACGCCATACAGACTTTTCTGTAGTTTCTTTACTTTTAATTACCATAAGTACCAATTTGAATAAGCACTCAATATTTTTTTCATTTCAATTTCTTTGTAAATAAGTCAGCCATTTTAATATTTTGTTAATAGTTGAAAAAGAAAACTTTTGAAAAACAACATTACATTCACAGTACTTCGTTTTTATAACAATTTAGTTCAGTTACGATACCGTAATTAATAAGTTCATCTGGCACGTCTAAATTGCACAATTTACATTCCACCTCTAAATTCCACAATTTACATTTTTTTTTTTCATGTTAATCTCATCGATTATGAACTTAATTTTCAGATTAAAACAAAAAATTTGAAACTTTTTTTATGACTTTTATCATCCGGGATCAGTTTCCAATTCTAACATTCTGCTCAAGTGAACACCTACTTTGTGACCGGTGAATATTCCTGTCTAAAAAAAAAGAGTTCAAAAGAAGACTTTCTTAACCCCCGTCTCTCTTATCTAAAAAATCCTAATTATAAGAAATTGTGAAAAAAATTTTTTTTTAATAATTTGGTAACAAATTGAAATAGCCACTCCAAGAATGGATCTTCTGCAAAAGTTTACGGAAAATAATGTGTTACATGATGCACAGAAAAAACTTCTTGTGGACATGCCATGTCTAATCTGACATATTCATCTTTTAAAAATGACATATATGTTCTATTTTAGCATCAGAAAAATGTATGACTAAATATTATTTGTATCAAATGCTATGTTAGACTCGTTGAATTACCGGATGTTTTTTTACTCATAACCAAAAAAAAAGAAAACGTATTTTTATTTTTTATACAATTATACAAATTAAACTTTGTATTTTATTTTTTGTTGTAAGTGATTATTTTTTCAACTTTTTTCCAATGCTAAAATAGGACATTATTGTGGTATTCATTTTCAGCATACTCGACCACTTGTAACATCGAGTCGAAAAGAAAATAAAAATTTACCCTAACCACTTTTTTAGACAGCAATGTTCATTGGTCTCATGAGAGATGGCCACAAGTAGGTGTTCAATTTAGTAGAACTTTATAATTGTAAACTAATTTTCAAAAACTAATTTTTCAAATTTTTTGTTTTAATCAGAAAAAAAACCCAAAAAAAACAAAAAAAAAAAATGTATTATGTGTTGAATTTTCATTAAAAAAATTCTAAATTTTTAAAATTCTTTTTAGCTAAAAAGATTAAAAAGAACTTGCTAACAATTTTTTTTCTAAATTTGCCGTTTATTTTATTTTTTTGTTCATTTTATTATTGTTTTAAAAGTTTTCAACTACCGTGGAATTTCTACGGGTTCTGCTAGTAAATATTAATACTAATATCTATAGGACAATTTTATCCAAATGAAAAAGCTCATTATTTGAGATAGAGCATTATTATAAGAATATTATTATAATGGAATAAGAAAATTTTTTTGAAGCTTCCAACTTGTATTCCTTGTCGAATAATAAATTGTTGTAAATTCTTATTTACAGAGCTTAAATTGATTTTCTTATATACTAGCAGTTCAGCCCGGCTTTGCTCGGGCCCTATGCACTGTTCATAACTTGCCCTACGTGGGAATACACTTTATGTAAGATTTCAAATGTTTAGACCAAAATGTGTCTGAGTAATTTCGTAGAGACTTCAGAGGTCAATTTTTTATTAACTTTGACCCCAATTTTGATCCCTTAACATTTATTATTTTGGTCTCAAATCAAAATATAAAGTTTTACCCATGTCCAAGTTAACTACATCTAAAATTTCAAGTCTTTAGACCCAAAATTGATAGAGGAATTTGGTAGAATCTGCAATGGTCAAATCTTTCAACTTTGACCTTTTGGCAACCAAATTTTCGCCCCAAAACTGATTAAAATGCTTGCCTGAATACCCTTTATATATAAATTTCAAATGTTTAGACCAAAACTTGGCGGAGTAGTTTGCTAGACACCACAAAGGTCAAATCTTTTGAACTTTGACTCCTTGCCAACTCAAATTTTCGACTCAAACCAATTAAAAAGCTTGCCCTATCTCTGAATACCCTTTATGTAAAGCTTCAATTGTTTAGACAAGAAATTGGCTGAGTAATTTGGTAGACACCGCAGTGTTTAGATACAAAATTGACGGAGTTGGTAGAGTCTTTAATAGTCAAATCGTTGAACTTTAACCCCTTCACAGCCAAATTTCTAGCCGAAAACCGATTAAAAAGATTTTCTGAAATCTCAATACTCCTTATGTCAAATCTCGAGTTTCTAGACCGAAAATTGACAGAGTTATTTGGTAGGGAAATGTACACAGACACATACCTCACGACATTTTCATTTTTATATATACTAGCAGTTCCGCCCAGCTTTGCTCGGGCCCTATGTACTGTTCATAATTTTATATGCCTATGTATTTATTAAAAAAGTGTGAATCTGTACGGTAATGCCTTTCTATATAATAGTCTTCCTTAACTACCATACAGAAAAGTTGGTAGAGACCGCAGACGTCAATTTTTTTAAACTTTTACCCCAATTTTGACCCCTTAGCATTTATTGTTTTGGGCTCAAATAGAATTATAAAGTTAGATCCCTGTCCAAGTAATCTATATCCAAAATTAAGTGTTTACACCCAAAATTGGCAGAGGAGTTTGGTAGAGTTCTCAAAGGTCAAATCGTTGAACTCTGACCCCTTAACAGCAAAATCTCGAGCTGAAAACCGATTAAAAAGTTTTTCCCAAATCTCAATAACCCTTATGCCAAATTTCGAGTTTGTAGACTGAAAATTGACTGAGTTATTTGGTAGGAAAATGTACACAGACATTTTCACTTTTATAGATATACTAGCAAAGATACCCGTGCTTCGCACGGAGCTTTGTTGCGCACTCGGGTACCAAAATCTGTGGGCACCTTTCCAGTAAGTTGATGTTGTAAGAGCAACGATTGCATAAGGTGATTAACATTTTAACTACCTCTTGTAGTGACTGAAATTCAATCAGGAACTTCACAAAACATTTTCATCAAAAAGGAAGGTTACTTGATGTTACATAGTAAATTTTTCATTGAAGTAATTTTCAACTCTTGCTTAAATTTTATCTTGCACATTCAATACTAAAAACTTACCACAATCAGATCATGTCAGTTTTTCCTCATATCCATTTCTCGAACTTTTCACTGAAGAGCCTCAGGGTAAACTACATTTCTGCTGCTTTGATTTGGAGCCAGAATGTAGAGTTTTTCTGAACTTCCTGTCCGGCTGATGGAGACGTAGAACATACCGTGACTGAAGCAGTCTGATGTCAAGTCTACGCCAATGGTGTTAAATGTCTGACCTTGACTTTTGTTTATGCTCATTGCAAAACACACCTTCACAGGAAATTGGAGTCTCCGGAATTTAAATGGAAGTTCTGAGTCCGATGGAACTAAGGGGATCCTTGGCAGTAGAACGGTTTCGCCTTTGTAGGGACCACAGGAAATGGTGACCTCAAGTACATTGGTGTGCAATCTGGTGATAACACATCTGGTTCCGTTTGTTGTTTTTGGCGGTTCCAAGGATCGAAGAATCATGATTGGCGATCCAATTTTGAGATTTAAAATGTGTGGAGGCATTCCAGATATCTCCAAAGAGTTTAAAAACTCCACAGGGTAGTGAACAGCTTCATATTCATTAGTAGCCGAATCAACTGACTTGTATTGCTTTGTGTCTCCTGGAAATTCATCCATTATTGAATTGTTCAAATGATTCACATTGCTGTTTAATGGCGAAATAATAGCCCTCTCAGCAAGCCAATCCGGTGATTTTCCATTGTTTTGCAGGTCTGGGTACACTTTGTCTTTCAGTTGCTTCTGATTACCGACACATTTACCAAGCGCAGTTGGAATCTTAATTGTGTCAGGTGAAGAAGTGATAGGAAACTGACCATTACCGATTTGGAGAAGCAATTTTGAGAAGTCTGCTGCAGCTGTGTTATCAGAGATATAGGCTCTCATATTAGTAGTCAGTCTCTTCACTATAACGTGCCTCCAGAGATAGGATTGTTTCAAACTTGCATTGACAATGTTAGCCCTTGTGCCATTTTTAACCACTGGGAGGATTTGACGGAAATCACCGCAAAATAAGGTTGGAATGCCACCCATGGGATTCTTGTTTCCTGTGATGTCTTGCAGTGTTCGGTCAATTGCTTCATAAGCACTCTTGTGCGTCATTGGGGCTTCGTCTACAATGATTGCAGAGGTGTCTCTAATTACATTTGCCAAGGCTGAGTTACCAGTAATTTTGCAAACTGGCTGATCCATTCGATGAGTATCCAAGGGTACTTTAAAAGTGCTGTGAAGAGTGCGGCCACCTTGTAGTAGAGTAGCAGCAATGCCACTGAATGCTGTTGCAAGCACAATCTTTCTCATGGATCTAATCTTTGCAAGGATCAAATTGATTACAAAAGTCTTGCCCGTACCACCTGGAGCATCAAGAAACATCATGTTTTTGTTCATTTCACCTTGTGCTTCCAACATTGCCATGAATGAATTGTAAACTTCTCTTTGAGAATCGGTCAGTTTTTCTTGCATATTTTCTGCTTGTAGGGAAAGTTCTTCAAGATTATAAGTAACTTCACGTTGATACTCTCTCGCGAGTCTTTCATCTCTCCCTTGCGTTGGTGCAGGTAATCCATAGCTTGCCAATGGTTGACCGCACATAAGGAGAACTTTTTCTTCAATTAGACAAAGAGTTTTATTGTAGATGTCCTCATTAAAATCTGCTTCTGGATTGTTAACTTCTTGCCTGTATCTGTGAAGAATGTCTTCAGATATTACATCACGAAAAGCCATCCAGATCTCAAGAGGATTTCTTGGCTCACAGGCTGTTAAAATTATCACAAATAGGCTTCGCAAATTTGAAGGTGATTGAGTGGCACTTGCCTCTCCTACTGCTTGATGCAAGTGATGGTCATTTTCTAGAAGGCCTCGAGCAAGGCACGCTGCTCTGTATGTTTCAAACACCTGACCATTGTATGCTCGCAAATTTTGAAATGAAGTTGGACCAGCAACCTCATTGAGCAACAGGCGTAAGAAATAACACTCCCCTGCTTTTGGACTAATCGTGTAGATTCTCCCAATGCATGGTGCCTTCTATACATCATCATTTTCAGTACCTTCAACTTGTACCCCACGCATTCTTCTCATCCATTTCTTTGTCGATTTGTTCCAAGTGTAAAACTCAGGGACTTCTACGTATTTGAGACCCCTTGCAAAGTCATCCTCATGGCAGAGTTGAAAAAATGCTGTCAAAGTTGTGGCAGGCGGTGGACCTTGGGCTCGTTCCAGAGCAGTATCAGCTGAGAACATGACACGCTGCCCATTTTCAAGATGAACAGAAAGTTGTACAATTGGGGGGAAATGTTCATGGATGGGATGTTCCAATATCCTCCAGGCCGCCTCTGAACTGCCGACATACCTTGCATTCTGGAACTGCTGAATCTCATCCACAATGTGACTTTGTACTTGGCCTTGTTGGTTAGCTGCTCCATCAGTTCTTTGTAGTTCAAACACTGCTTGATCACATCCTTTATTCACGTATTTGAGGACATATTTGATGCTTTGGATCGAGCTGCAAATTTCTACGTTAATGTGAGCGTTGAACTGCTGAAGGAGGACCTTGTTGTACGGAACAATCCACTGGTTTGTTATTTCTTGATTAACATACCGACCATTTCTCTTCATCCTTATTGTACCAGTCTGGCCTCCATCTTCTGGTTTTCTTCGCCTGTACTTGGGGTAAGAGTCTTGGCCTTGCTCGGTACACTGAAGAAATTCTTTTGGGTATTTTTTGGAACATTTATTGTCAATCATACATGGACAATTTGGATTAAATGGTCCACAAGGTCCATGCACCATATGTGCCATCACTTTAGCATGAAGATCAGGATCTTCCTCTTTGTCAGGGATCTCTGCAGATATGCAGAGATCCATTTTTTCTGGTAGAAGTTTGTCCTCTGGGGCCTGCCAGGTGAGGATGTGTGCATGCGGCAGTCCTCTTTTTTGATATTCAATACTGTACAGGAAAGCCCTCAGCCTGCCAAATCCTCCCTTTTTAATAAATTCAAGTAACTTTTTTAGCTTCTGCCTGAAAACCCTGGCAACAATATCTGGACGATCCTGAGGGTCTTGCCCTTGAAGACAATTTTCTGTAATTTCTGTCCACTTTGGATTTGTTGTGAACGTGATGAAGAGGTCGGCTCGGCCCATTCGCCGAACATATGCCATGGCATCACTTTGACGCTCAAACATGTATCGAGGGCCTCCTGTATAAGTTGCCGGAAGTACAACTCGTTGACCAAACTGTTCTGGATTCCCATCCTCCCTAAGAATTGAATCTCTCAAATTGCTATAATTGTCAGCTCTCAGGGTCTGTTGCTCACGCCTCAGGAACTGTAAACGTTCTGTTTCAATCTTGCAGTACACATCCACCAGCCATTGTTGAAATAGCCTTCGGTACCAGAGAAAATAGTTTCCAGGCCGAGTCATTAAATGGTACGAATAAAATTGCTGTTGGGTAACTTTTCGCCCATTGGATGCCTTCATGTAGATGTTGTAAGATGGAGAACCATAGGGGTACATTAACGGGTACATTAAAGTATCGTAGAGGGGATGTAGTTCGGAGATCCATTTTAATGTATCATTTCTAAAACGCAAGACAATATCCCGGTTAGCTGTTGGTTCATTCTCCATTAATATTCCAATCTCATACGTTGTTGTTGGAGCATTGAATCGCCGTGGATGCTCTTCTTGCGGCCTTCGGTCTTCCCTTATGACAACTTTATGTTCTACCAATCCTTCTTCAATCCTCTCCTTTGTTGTTTTCAGCTGACAAATAAAGCTGTTGTTCTCATGTAAAAATTCAGTCAGACTTTGGAGAATGTCTCTATTGAGTCTACTGTCACGTCCCCGATTATGTAGTTCCTCTTCCAGACTATCCAAGAAGTAGACTTGAATAAACTTTGCTGTTTCATCTTCAGGTGGTAAAAGACTCCCAATCTGGTGGCAAACCTGGCCTCGAATTCTAAAAGAAGGATTCCACCCATGTACTGCCGCAATTTTGTGACCAAATGATGTCATTGCAAAACAATTGTTATAACAGCGTAGATTTTGCAGAAAATCTTTAGAGATGGGACCATTGCCGGAGAGCAAATCTTGAAGCAACTGAGGCAGTGGTGGAAAGCTATCAAGCACAACTTTGCCAGAAGAACAACAACAACCAGGGGTTTCTCCTTTAAATTTTACAGCTGAGCAATGTTGACATACTTTGTCCATTTTTCCTATATCAGCTGTAGTGAGAGAGTCATTTTTGTTGTAGAGCAATCCTTTTCTATTGCAGTGTTCTATTTCATGGTGTCTCAAAGCAGTCATTCGTTGTCTAGCTGCCTCGTTTTCTGTCAATTGCTGGGGCAAAGTCATACTCTCTCTCCATACAGCCTCTCGTTGTTGCCCTTGGTATAGGCGAAAGCTTCGTTGGGTTTCCGATTCATTCTGATGTCGTTGAGCCACTCTCAACTGACCTTGTGTACGTCTACTTACCTCATATAATTCATTCGATCGTAATATTGCTTCTCTTTCCAGTGCATATCTTTGCCTTTCTTGAATTTCATCTTGTGATGAATTTAACCGCCTTACAGCATGTCTAGTTCTGTCAGCTTCACGTTGGGTTTCTCTTTCCAAATCTGACAGTCTTGCTCTCCTTTCTCTTTGACGTATCCTGTTAAGTTCTAGACGTCTTTCTCTATCTGAATTGTTTTCATTGGAGCGAATTGCAGCAACTCTTAGTCTATTAGCTTCCAATCTTTCCATTCTTTCTTCCTCACTTTCGTTTCTACTTCGTTTGGGTGGCATAATTTCGGTTTTAAACGGAATTGTTTAACGATATTAATGATTGTAAATTAATTAAGCGTAAAGGAAATGTATACTAACTGAAATGGACGAACTATAAATAATATTTCTGAATAGTACAATTATAAACAATTTTTTTTTTTATTATTATTTTTTTAATTTTTTTATTCAATTATTACCCCAAACAAGGCACAGTGCCACTTTGAAGCAGGGGGCTACTATTAGGGAATTAATTAGCGGGGTCATTATGAAGGGAGAAGAGTAGAATTATATTGTACCTATTTACTATGCCTCCCCACGGGACAGAGTTAGACACCAGGGTCGTTTTTTAACGTGGAGAAAAGGTACAAAAATAAAAATTGTCTCAGTCGTGAAGGATTTCTCCTCCACCGAAAGAGAACAAGAAAATGAAGTGCAGCATCTGAAGAACAGATACTACACTTTGATCTTGACCAAAAGGAATGAATAAAAGCGACCTACGTGTGACTCATTACTTCCGGGTGTAAACGTCACAGTCTAAAAGTAATAATTAAAAAAAAAAAGTAAATGTAAAATAAATGTAATACCAACTTAGGTTAACTAAGTAAACAGTACAATTAAAACAGTTCTATTAAAACAAATAATTACTAAGATCTAGGTAATTGTTAGTCTCATTGTTATGGTTTTAAAGAAAAAAATGTGTAAAAAAAGTTCTGCTTTTGTGAGTACGTGTATTTCTTTTAAATTACATAACCTTTTTATTTTATTAATTATATCTCTTTTAAATTTATATATTTTGTTAGTAAACTGGAAGAAATTCAGTTGAATAAAACCTTGTTCGTGTTCTTTACGTTAAACTCATATTTTTATAAAAGGTTCATCCGGTTTAAAGAAAGCGCTAAGTTTAAATAAGACTGGAAATAACTAATTCAATATATAAATAGAAAAATGAAATAAATATAAGCTTTAAGTCTTAAGATAGTAATAATCAAAATGTAATAAATTATTTGTAGTTCAAATCTATGATAAGACAGGCTTTCGAAATAGGCTCGACCAGAAAGATTAAATTGGTACGAAATTATAATCTCCGTGCCATTTTCAAAACAACCCCACAAAAGTAACGATATCCTGCAGTTGGTTAAATGACAATGGTTGTAAGAAAAATGTAAAAGAAAATGCGCTTATCTGTTTATTTTGACCTGTTTTATTTAATTAAAAAAAAAATTGGCTATAACTGGAAGAGAGCGTTATGTTTTGGGGGTTGTTTAAAAAATAGAATGGAAATAAAGTTAGTTCCGTTTTAATTGTCTTTAATTGCGGCAAGCGCTAACAAAATCGAAAAATCACTGTTTACATTCGAAATGTTAACTTTTATAGGTTTACAGGTTTGCTGACAAGGCTGGGGGTGTTTAATACAATTATTTTACTAAATTGATTTTTTTCATTTAAAAATAAAATTATTTCTTTTTTAATAAAGTTTTATTTTAAAATATTTGTTTTTGTTTATTTATATAAAATTACGATAGTTGAATTGTATTCTTTCAATTATATTGGCAAGTAAAATATAAAAGATTAAAACGGAACGAAATTGAAATTTCCATTACATTTTCAATACAATCCCAAAACATAAAGCTTTCCTCGCCAATGAATTGTTTTGATAATATACGTAAAGTGAAATAAATCGAATATAAAATTAAATGAAAATATATTAAATAATTAAATGTTAAATAGATTTTGTAAATAGTACAGTTGAAATGATTAGAATATTTCCAATATGTAATAAGGTCGAGGTAATTAGTTAAAGAGATTTAATATAATGTGATATGCAAATGAGCATAAGTCATTCGATATGGGGGTGGTTTGTAGACTAGTATATAAAGAAATTAGGCATAGATTCTTATGTCTCCTATAACAGAAACATCCTAAAATGGGTTCTAATGTTTCTCTACCAGGAGAGATCTACCCTCTTACCTCCTTTATATTTCGTTGATGATGGAGAGCTGTACACACAGACAGAAACACACGAACCCTATTACTTTATAAAAATATAGATTAGCATTTCAGTCAGGCGTTGCCCAGGTGTTTGAAGGTGTATATTGAGCAAAATAAAAAAAAAAGTGGAAGTAGGAAGGCAGGCTCGGATCCGTACCGCAAAGGAGGAAAAGAACGGGGGAAAAAACGTGACATCTTTGCTGTTATGACCACCGCCAAACTGGAAGTAACATTGCCCAGTTGAGGGTGAAGAAATTAATGTTTTTAGCCATTTTTTCAGTATTTTTTGTCTGAAGGGTCGAGCTTCAAAACGATACTGATCTTGTGAAAATCCGTTGCCTCTGTCAAAAGTTTTAGGCAGACATGCAGACATAAATACATTTATATATTGGTAGCTCAAATTTATGACCCAAACCAATTAAAAAGCTTGCTCTATCTCAAAATTGGCAGAGGAGTTTGATAGAGTTCTCAAAGGTCAAATCGTTGAACTTTGACCTCTTAACAGCTAAATTTCATGCCAAAAACGGATGACAAAGATTTTCCCAAATCTCAATACCCTGTATATCAAATTTCGAGTCTGTAGACTGAAAATTGACAGAGTTATTGTGTAGGGAAATGTACAGACAGACACTTTCACACACACACATATATATATATATATATATATATATATACTAGCATTTCAGCCCGGCTTTGCCTGGGTGTTTGGATGTGTATGTTGAGCAAAAAAAAAAAAAAAAAAAAAAAGTGGTAGTAGGAAGGCAGGCTCGAACCCGTACTGCAAAGAAGGAAAAGAACGAGGTAAAACCTAACGTGTTTATGCTGTTACGACCATCGCCAAACCGGAAGCAACATTTTTTAAAAATAAGGCTAGACAACTTAAAGGAGAGGATAACTTTAAAAAATATCGGCAAAAAAAGTGATCCCCCCCCCCCTGTAGAAAAGTGCCTAGTTGAAGGGGAAGATATTAATGTTTTTAGCCAATTTTTCGATATCTGTCGTATGAAAAGTCGAATTTAAAATGATACTGATCTTGGTAAAATCTGTCGCCTCTATTGAAAGTTTAAGGCAGACATGCAAACAGACACATACATACATTTATATATTGGTAACTAAAAATTTTCAACCTAAAAAAGCTTGCCCTATCTCTGAATACTCTTTATGTAAAATTTCAAATATTTAGATCAGAAATTGTCTGAGTAATTTGGAAGAGACCGAATAGGTCAATTTTTAAAAAACTTTGACCCCTATTATGACCCCTTAAAATTTATTGTTTTGGGCTCAAATCAAGTTCTTAAGTTAGATCCATGTCCAAGGAACCTATATCTAAAATTTCAAGTGCGTAGACCCAAAATTGTTGGAGTTTGGTAGAGTTCTCAAAGGTCAAATCGTTGAACTTTGACCCCCTTAATCGACAAATTTCTGGCCAAAAACCGATCACATCGATTTTCCCAAATCTTAGTAGCCTGTATATCAAATTGACAGAGTTATTGCATAGGGAAATGTACACAGACACAGACGTTCACGTTTATATATATATAACAACAGCATACACAGTTATGTTAAATATATTTTTTTATTTACATTATCATACAATTATGCATTGATTAGTCATCTGTACTTACAACCTACATACTGAATGTTTACTTCGTACATTCTTGCCAAAGAGGTAACGAAATATTACCAGTATGAATGGTTGATCTATGTATAATTTTATATTGTAAATAAATAGATATTAATGAAGATTCAGTATCTGTCATAAGCCTAAACTTCTATTAATATTATAATTCAATGCTAAATTTCAGGGTGTATTATCTGTTTTCACGAGACCATCCTCCTAGGCACTATCTTTTTGAGGGGAGGATCAGTGTATCTGTTCTGTAATCATGATGCCATCCTCTCAAGTATTACCTCCTCCTCCTTTTGTTTTGAGGTAGGAGCACTGGGGTTGCTGTTCTATTGTTGTAAAATCATCTTCTCAAGCACTACTTTCTCCCTTCAGGGAGGGGTAGTGTATATCAACAAGTAATTATCACAATCATCTCTTCATAAGCAAACTCAATGCTCTCATATATATATACTAACAAAAAAAAAATAGAGAGGGAGAGCATATGTTTACTAGTATATATTTTATAATTAACCATTATATTTATAATTAACCATGAGCGCCATGTGACAGAATCTACCTGGTTGTAGATGTGGTAGCAGTTTCTTTTTGTTTCTCTCTACTTGCTTAATAATGCTACTAAGGCCTGAAAGTCTAGTCTGCCTTAGTATTTCACTCTTAGCTAGATAAAAGCTTTATTATGGGTATGAATCTGCATGGGCAACCATTGCCACATCATTATCATCAATTTAACGTCCGCTTTTACGTGCTATCAAATGACTTTAAGAAATTTATTTTTAAACAAAACACAATACAGAAAAACAAAATCACAAAAAAGACAGGTTTAGGGAGATAAAAGCCTTTATTCTCCTTAAGTTCAAAGCATACTACAGCACAATATACAATTTCAGCATTTCTCTAGTAAATGAACCAATTAAAAAAAAAAAATAAGAAAGAAAAACAAAATGTAGGGGAGGAGAAGCTGCCCAATCCTACAGTAGTTAGTAGTACTGTGCTTTGGCAAAATATTTTTTAATACATTTTTTCTCTCTTTTTTTAAATTTTTTATTTATTTATTTTTTTATTTTTTTTTACATTTTTTGTTCCATGACATTTTCCAGTACAGTCGTTCTATAATTTAAAAAAAGGAAAAAGAAATTTTGTGGATTTTGGAAAATGATGCGGGTTGCAAATGAGCAATAAAATATTGTTGTAGTACTATGTATCCACAGCAATGAAGAACGCTCTTGCAGCAAGCATCAGAGTGAGGAGGGGGGGGGGGGGTAGAAGAAAAAAAAATCGGCCAGCTATGGACTGTCTGTAATAATAGTGGATGGCTAATCAATGAAACATGAGAAGATAAAGAAAAATTGTAAATACTGAGAAAGAGAGGCAACAGAAGGTGCAACTCATCTGTCAGAGTACAACTGCCACAAACGAATAAACAAATCCAACGCGGACCTTGCTGTGCAGGATAAACACAGATACAAATGAGGGAGAGATATAGGGGGAAAGAGATAGAAAGGCATCTAATCTTATATAAGAAACAATATTGGCAGATGATTTCTCAGATGGTTGGCATTTCTTTCATACGAAGTCAGGATAAGTAATTTAGATATGGGAAAATTATCTTATTTGATTTTTCTTCTTCAAAAAAGAAAAAAGAAAAATAATTCACCTCAAAGAGCACTTCTATTTGCTTTTTTTTTTTTTTTTTAAATTATTACTTACGTGTTCTAGATTTGTTTGTTACTTATTTTAGTTTTTTTTTTTATTATTAATAAGCCATTTTTATTTCTGATATAAATATTTTGGATTGTTTTTTTTTTTTCTCTTTAAAAGCAAACAATTTAAGGCCATCACTGATATTACAGACAATATAGCAAGTAATATTTTCATGGCTGGAATATAGAATAGAAAGTAAAAAGATACATTGTTGGGCTTCACCGTTGCCCCCAACTTTTTTTTTTTTTTTTTTTTAAATTTGTCTTAAGCGAAATCGGGTTTAATTGGCTGCCCCATGAGTATCACGATTTTCGCAATCTTTTTTTTTTTTTTTAATTTATCTTCTTTGCCTTCACTTCAATTGTTGGATTATTTTTATTTAAAAAGAAAAAAAATAGATAATTAAAAAAAATTGCAAATTTTGAAACAGTTTTGTTCCAAAAATTTAACATTTTATGGAATTTCTCTCTGTATATATTTTTTTTTTTTTTTCCATTTAATTATATCAATATCGCACATTTTTTTTTTCTTTAAAACTTTTTTTTTTTAAATGCTAACATCACACACATAAGAGGACATATAAGACTTGCAGTTTATCACAGGCCCGCACTGCATTTTCAATGACATGTTTGGTAGTGACAGGCGGAATCCAAAAAGAATACATTCAATAACTTTGCATTTTTAATTTAATTCTTCAAATGGCATTACAAATAGCAAATCACTGGTTTTTTATTTTTTTTTTATTTTTATATTTTTATAATTTTTTTTTTTTTTTTTTTTTAAGGTGAGTTTTTTGTTTTAATATATTTTTTTTGTATTTCAAATTTCAAGACATTTTTTTGTTTCCAACAGTTAAAAATTGTTTATATTCGTCTCCGTCATGACTGGCATAAATAGTTCCTATGATTTAAAAAAAAAACTTATATATATATATATATATATATATATATGTGTGTGAGGTTGAATGTGTTATGTTTTCGATTTTGAAATCTGATAAGGTGAATTGGTTGTAGGATTAATATCTACATAACCATTCACATAAAATTAGTGAGGAAACATGTAAGGAGGGGAGTTTAGGGAGGGGGAGGAAGAACTTTCAGCCGTTGACCCTTGAAAACACACCTGATAGAAGACATTGTTTTTCGTGTGTTTGCATTGCTTTTTTTTTTTGTTTTTTGCTTTAACTCTGAAAGACTTTAACATACAATTACAAGATATATTAAAAATAAAAAAAAGTTATTCTTTGTGTTGTATTTCTGTGCTACTGTACTTCCATTTTTTGTTTATCCTATGGTTTGCATTTCTTTATTTTTTGCTCATTTTTCTATATTTTTCCCCACCCACCTTTTTTTTTTTTTTTTTTTTTTTTTTTTTTTTAAAGAAAATGAAGCAGCAGTACGCACCACAAGTTTGCATGCCTTAAATTACTGGTGTGTTTGTTGAGTTTATAGTCCACAGCCAACGCCTTCATACCCACAAGTTTTCAAACACATTACATATTTAATTTAAATTTACGTGACACTGTAGCTGGCCAGGCTGGTTTCTTTGCATTTATTTTTTTAAGTAGCCAATACTGAGCCCTCCACTAAAACTATGCTTCCATCATTAACATAAGAATTGTCAGAATTATTGAAGAAAAGAAAATACATGTAAACTAACACTTTTCAAAGCCAGATTTCACAGCTGAAAAATTAGGATTATTACTTACATATTTGTATAATTATTTTCACTTTGTCGCAAAAATTAAAGAAAACAACAAAAAATTTATCAGTTAATAAATAAAAATGACAACATGCTCCAATAACTACCTCTGCACCTATTGGTTGAAAAAAAAAAAAAAAAGTCAAAACACTACGTTAAAATTGGTTTTGAAGTTTTTACCAGGTCTTTTAATCCAAATTTTTATAGATATATTTTATATATATATTTTTTTATGTTTTTTTTTATTTTATTTTTTTACTTTTTTAATTTTTTTTTCCTTTTTAATTAATTTTTTTTTTATTTTTTTATTTTTTTTTCCCAAATTTTTCAAGAATTTTTTTTACAGAAAAAGGTTATATATATAATATTATATATATATATATATATAGATGTGTGAAAAGGCAGTATGGGTACATCACGAATGAAGATCAGCATTCAAAGAAACAATGATATGTAAATATATAATGCTGGCAACTGCCCTCAAGAATGGAGCTGTGGACAGCTGCCAGCTTATGCATGGTCGGACCACGGGGAGTAACGAGATATATATATATTTATTTATATATATATATAATGCACTAACGTGTTTTGTCATGATTCATAAAAGAAGGAAGACTTTTTCTAACTGGAAAGAAAAAAGTTAAGAGGTAAAAACGTATTTTACATTAAGAAACAATTAAAAAGGAACGGACAAAAAAGCTATCCCTTATCCCTCCAATGGGAGGGGAGGTGCATGGTTTAAAAAAAAAAAAAAAAAAAAATGGCCACAAGTGAAAAAAAAAAATTCAAAGTAAAAAAATAAAAAGATAAAATAAGGAATAAAACAGAAAAGTAAACATACGACTAACAAATACATTCAGGTGAGACAGAAAGTAAAAAATTCCCTGAACTGAAGAACAAAAATAAATGAATGCATTTTGTACATATGAATAGTCTCTCTTGCACTAATACACACATACCTACAGACAACAGCACACATGTATACATGCACATTTGTGTATGTGTATATTTGTCGCATTTTTTGGATAGCACTATGACATTGTTTCCGAATGAATTAAACACATTTTAAGTGCATCTTTTGTTGCTTTTTTTATGTGAATGTAGATATGTCTATACATATATAATAAATACCTACTTGGTATCTACAGCCCACTTAGTGCTTTTATTTGTTGGTTTTCATACCTTCATTTATACACATACACACATACACATATATTGCAGAAACACTAGTTATTTATACACACTTATGTGGGTAAATATAAGAAATTTAAAGAAATTCAAAAAGAATACGACAATAATATAAATAAAGATTTTGCGGGTAGGGGGGAAGGGCTTGTCATTAAACCCCAAAACATTTTTTTCTTTGAAGTGTTGTTTGCAAATTTTATTACAGCTTTATTTGTTGGCTGGGGGTAAAAAAAAAAAAAAAGTTTTATTGAGTTAAGAAAAAAAAAAATTTTTTTTTTTTTTTTTTTTTTTTTTTTTTTAATTAAAACATTTTTTAAAAAATATCTTTCGTTTTCATTCTAAAAGCAATTAGGGATATGTTACAGACATTTAGCAATGATTTCTTTATAGGAATACTGGGAGAGGGAAAAGAATTTATTTATAGGGACACTGGGAGAGGGAGAAGAAAGGGAGTAAAATTGGGATGTGATTTATATTGTATCCAACAGTTTCAGGATTATATATTATATAAAAGAGGAATTGGGAAAGCTAAGTTTTTGTGTTTTTCTTTTAAATATATTTCTACTTCATCATCATTTTGGAATCTCCTAAATTGCACCCCCACTCGCTCCCAATCCAAAACTTTAGCATTATAATATTATCACTTGAAGGCCCAGGTATTGGCGACAGAAGAGCATTGTCATGGAATGTGATAAATATTGACAAGCTCCCCACCTCCTCCTCTCCCTTTCAAGTTTTCCAATGAGGATGTCGGGGCCCAGATATCACCAGTTTAAAATGAAACCTCAGCCCAGGAGCTCAATGGCATAATTTCCTAACCAAGTGTTTGCGACACTAAACAAAGCGCAGGTTGGGGTGGGGAAAAAAAAAAAAAAAGATTCAAAGAAACTCAACAAATACAGCATTCGAGTAATAAGCCATAGTCACAACCATTTTTTTTTTTTTTGAAAGGCAAGAAACATTCCACTGAGTTACATATTGTTCTAAAACCTAAACAGCCATAGTTTGTTTAGTATGTGTGTGTGTGTGTGTGTGTGTGTGTGTGTGTGTGTGTGTGTGTGTGTGTGTGTGAGAGAGAGTATGTATGGATTTATGTCGTTAAATTTTGGTATTGGTGGTATTGTCATTTTTTTTTAATACATTTTTAAAATATTCCCTGAATTGTGTATACCAAACTAAAATACGAATTCAAAATGAAAGCCCACTAAAATAAAAAGGAACGTTTTCTTCTATTATTAAAAAAGAAAAGAAAAAAACAAGCAATGCCAGTTTTGATATGAGTAAAAAAAAAAAAAAAATTTTTTTAATTATTTCTCACCATGTCAAAATATTTTTTTTTTATAGATAAAAAAAATTTATATACTATTATATAGTCATATTTTGTTAATTTTTTTTTTTTTTTTTGGTTGAGGGAGAGGGGGGCGATTTTTATTTTTTTATTTTTTTTGTTAAAACAAATAAATAATTTAAAAGAAAAAGTCGTTGAGTAAAAAAAGAAAGGGAAAAAGAAAAGAGCTGTACAAGGTTTGACTAGTGAGCATCTTTCATATAAATGTCTATTTTAGTGAGAAAGATTCACACTTAAGATGCAAACGTAAGAATTGATAACATCAACAATAGGTATGTGTATGTATGTGCGTATTATATATATATATATATATATATATATATATATATATATATATATAATCTCGCATAGGTAAAGATTAGTATTTACAGAGGTATATTCCATCGTCACTCACTGGGTCCCAAAACCACTTATGGACAAGCATGAAAGTTTTGTTTCATGTTATAAATTTGTTTTCTAAGGAATAGTTTTTTTTTTTTTTTTTTTTTTTTTAATTACTATCATTTCTTTTTTCGAAAGGGAGTGGTATGTTGCCCCTCGTTGTATGCAGTGGGAATAGCTTTCTTTTCTTTTTTAAATTAATCTGCACCAATATAAATTTGAATTTACTAATGTGTTGCTTATAAAACAACATCACCATTGATATTTAAGTCCGAGGAACTTTAAATTTTTTAAAATCTTTTAATTAATCAGGGGAAGCGATGCTTAGGTTTAGCACAGCAGTGTTAAGATATTTTTCTTTCTTTTTTTATTTAAATCTTTTTAAATGATGTTTTTAATTCCTAAGAACAGACCCATTACAAAGTAAAAAATAAGAGTCGGTCATATCGAAAGAAAAACAGAAAAATATATAATGTATGTTTTTTTTTGTCTTATTTTTAATGAAGTAGAATAAAGTGATGGGCAGGGGGCTACACATTTGTATAAATGTCTTCAATGAAATAAAAGCTATCTTTGTGACACTGATGAATGGCACTAACAGAGAAAATAATCAAAATACACACGAGAAAAATTCATGTTCAATTTAAAAGCAGGGACAGTAATATAATTTTAATATTAGAAAATAATGTTTAAAAATGTATGAAGAATTTTGAGGGATTGGGTAAAGGGTCAAACTTGAAAACTTTTACAAAAACAAGAAATGCCCAATAACCAATTTAAAATTTTTGACAAATCATCCATTTCTATCCTAATCCATCAGGAGTGATTAATGTATGTTATATAGCCACATTAGCAATAGGACAACCTTAAAGTAACAAACTACTTGTGTACAGACAGTCACTAAGCTACTACTGTTTCAGAGACCAGATCAATCTCTGACTATGCAAATTCAAAGGGCAATTTTTTTTTTTTTCGAAAATGTAATTCTGTCTCCAAAACTCAGATTGTTCGTTTGAGAAGTTTTTGATATATCAAAAAGTGTAGACAGACTGCTATTAGAAAAGTAGAGAATTAAAATCTCAAGGTCGGCATCTAGCCTTTATCAATACTAATAAAAAGAGAATTGTTTTTTATGAGTTCTCTGACTATAATTCTAACAGGAAACTGATTGTCCAATTATTAACTAATCTAAATTTAGAGATAGAAAAAAAAACGGCTTTGATAACAAAAATACTGAGGGGAGTGACCATGCAGTTTTGGGAAATAGATTTGTTAAGTCGTCAGTCTTTGGAGGTTGAGCCAAGCAGGGAATGAAGAAAATTTTGATTAACAAGGATCAAAATGGGACGAGTTAAGTTGTGTCTATCAGTGATTTGGCTGGATAAAGTCTCCAAAGTTAAAAACTAAAAGAATTAGCCAATCGGGTCAGTTGAGACTTATTTTTAAGTTAGTGATTCTCATGTAAGCAGGACAAGTGAAGTAGACAGCACTGAGCAGCTCTCCTGAACCCAGACCCTGCCTAACTCATTATGCCAAAGATCAGCTCTCCCATAGTGTCAGAAGAACTTAATAGTATGTTCAGTGACAAACACAGTGCCCCAGGAAGGGTTATTGTTTAATACAAGTGTTGATTGACTGAGTACATAAACTGATTGAGAGTTAACTTAATTCTTGTTGAGAATTTTTTTAAAATTATTTTTTGAGAAATTGTTTTGTCTGGACCACTGTCTTGAGCCAATCTCAATTTGACAACTTGCAACTTTTTATGATCTAAGAACACAACATACTACAGACCATGCAAATTGTCAATCAAATGATAAGATGGACAAGGGATGAGAAATTGGCTTGTGGCAGGTAGTGGTACAGCAACCAAGACCTGCACGGTAATTAATAGACTTACATCATCTCGAATATGTTTCTGGTAAAATGCATATTTTAGGTTTCATCCTGAGACATAAGAGACCAAAGTTTGTTTGTTTAAAAAAGGGGGAGGGTAGTTAAAATGCAGTCTGATATCAGCAGATATATTTCAACATCAACTAATAATTTAAAATTAGTTGATAGTTTATGTTTCAGGGCTTATGTTTTTGTTTTATTGGAACGGGAAGGGGCTAATTATTTTGTTCTATCAATCAATATTTGGCAGGAATTTGAAATTTATTTGTATTTAAAAAAAAAAAGGGGGGTTATTTCTCCAGTTAAGACTAGATTCTTCAGTCTGCGAACAGATATGGTCTTTTGTGTTATTTTTATTCAAAGTACAATAAGTTTTATATTAAAAAAAAATCACCGATCTGAGAAATCACCTATGACTTGTGTTGAATTTGTCAGTTTGTTTGCTGATCGTAATATGGATGGTGGAAGTTGTATGCAGTATTTTTTTTATTTTTATTTATTAAAATACCAACTGATAATGAGAATTTTTCCCTTTCTTTTTGTCGGTCACCAGTTTCTGTCTGTGTATTGCAAAGCATGCAAATTTATAAATTTGTTTGTTTTTTTTACCGGTAATAAATTACGATTCTTCTTTCCACAAAATAGTAATCTTTATACATTCCTGATGAAAAATGATTTGAACGAAAAATAATTCCCAGGAAATGGGAGAAAAAAAAAAACAAAAAAAAACAATATTAATAATGACTTTAATAATTCTATAAGAAAATGATTTTTTAAAATAAATTGAAAATGATGGAAATACATCACTAAAATCTCAGCAGGTTCCGGAATTGATTTCATTCATGGTGTCATAAGCGCAAATTAAACAACCTTTTCATAATGAATTAGTATTACTACTAATAATAATACTACAACTACTACGTCTAATGTATTTTGTTTCATCGATGACCCATACTCCAGATTTCTCGATCTAACACAGCCGACACCTGAATCACATTTAAGCATGCACACATACACGAACTGTATCATTTATCTCACATGAAACATCATATACGCACATAAAGTTAGCTTTCAGTGCATAGTATAAATTGCATATGTTCTATGTTCACTATGTCAACAAAAGTTTTATAAATAGTTCAATCATTACAAGTAGTTTTGTTTTTTTGAGGGAGGGGGTTCACAAATGTTTGCCATAAGCTTTTATGACCCTTATACTTGTTAATATATATATATATATATATATATATATATATATATATATATATACATATATATATATATATATATATTATACTTGTTAATATTCAGTTTTTTGTTATCCAAGATTCTAGAAATTTTTGTTGCGTATCAGAATTTGTCTTTCTTTTTTCAAACTGTTGGCATAATTTAAAATTAACATTTTTTTTTCCCAAGAAAAGAAAAAGTTATACCCAGAGATTATAAATAATGAGAAAACTACATCACTAAATATTCTCAATCACAAGACTAGTGTACTTTTGTATGGGTGATTTTTTTTGTTTTTTTAACAACTCACAAAAAGAAATAAATGTTATAGAAAGCTATGAAACAAATGTTTCAGGGGTCACAACATATAACATAGAAGAGCACTGAAGCTGATAACATGGAAAAACGAAACATACTTTGGAGAATAAGCAGGTAACAGCTCATTCAAAATTATGGATGAATAGAATTCGATTTATCATCAACATTAAAAAGTGATCGAGAAAATCAAACTTGGAAAGTAACTGACATTGTTTCCTAGTCAATTTTATTACATGGAAAAAAGAAAGAGTATATGTTCATTATGAATTCAACACGATAAAAACAAATGTCTATCAAGAAAATATCAGGAAATAATCCGATAACAAAAAAATGGAATTAAGGAATAAAACTGAAAGTATATATAAGTTAATTGGCATGACACAAAAAATATATCATGCTTAACTTACAATTTCTCTCATTTGGTTCTTTTAGATACACGAGTGGTATTAAATCCAACAACACGTACTTGTTCCTCCTGAAGCACAATGACAAATCCATGATGGATATGCAATGTGAAATCTGACCACACCAAACACATTAGATTGAAGGATTGCCCAGCATAGAGGTTGTTCTAATGATGATGAATCAGTTACACGAGTACGATCAAGTGGCGAGTTCATCTTCCTGAATAAACCATTGCAGAAGTATGGATATTTTGGATTGCAGAAAGCTTAACTGGCCAAGGAAACCTTGGAAGCAAGTGATTAGACAAAATTGTACAGAGTAGAATTTGGACACAGTTGATCTGCTGGAGCTTGCATAATATCAGAAAATGTCTGAATCCCTGGACATAAGTGTAAGTGATATTCAATATAAGAAAAAAGATATTTCATCGGGTTTTATTTTAATCAGATGATTCCAGCCAATGCACCAGCAATCTTATAACAACTGTGTTTTATCTACTGAAGTTTTCTCTTTGTTAAGTGATGGTATTGCATATGATGCATAGTGTCAACTTGGTCAAAAGTATCAATACAAAATATCTAGGCCCAGCATTTAGAGATTCAATTACTCTGTTAACATGTCTTAAATGAGGACTGAAAGTATTATTCAGTCTCTTGTTCTCATTTTGGATGTTATTCTCCTGCTTTTGTTAATGTAATCACTGACATTCTTTAGGTTGTCTTGTCAAATTCAGGAATCTTCATGTTAAACTGAAGAATTGGTACAGAATTTGGAATACCCTCCCCCCCAAGTTCGACATAATAATTTCAGAATTCAACAAGATGGACCTGAAGAAGGTCAAAAGGTTAAATCAACCAAAATATGACACTAAAATCCAAAATGAGAACAATTACCCGAATAATACAAATTACTAATCATAATCTCAAAAGTTTCACAACATAAAAGTATTATCTCTCAATCATGGAGAATTATAGAAATGATCTTAAAAAAAAAAAAAAGGGTGAATTAGTTGCTGGTGTAAAAGATAAAGGATAACAATTTCTTTATGAGGGTAACATTTTTTTTTTAAAATAAAGCAATTGAATGGAGTTTCTCATTGTAGCTGAAAAGAAAAATGATCACACTGGTTAAACACTTATGATGGGTGCAAGGGACGATAAAAATGAAAATTAGAAAAGTTTATCTAAACAAGGGGGTTTTTTTTCACAATATTTACCCGTGCATTAATTTTGTAAGGATTCAAATATAAAAAAAAAACGATTTTATTTAATTGTTTTTGTTTTGTTAAACAGAGCACACGTTTTTCTAAGGTCTTGATATTTCCTTGCTTCACTGCCAACCTTAAATTTGTTTTTTTATTAGGAAGGATTAAAGACTAGTTTTGATTAGAAAGGTGGCAATTTTGGAGTATGGGAGACCTTTTCTCTCTCTTTTGTACTAAAAGAAAAAAGATGGCGATGTCAGCATTGAAAATGGGTGAGAAAACAGAAAGAGAGTGCAGGAACAGCAGTAGTTGTAGTCATCAGAATCTTACTAGAACTTATCCCAAACTTGCAGAACCATAGACAGCTTTTATTTGAAGAAAAAAAGAAGAGGCTATCTGTTAGAATAGAGCATTACTTTGTTTAAGTATAAGAGATGATACTAGAAAATGGTAATATAATAATAGCCTTATTTTTACCATAATCATTCTTGAAGTCATGACTATTTTTTAATTAATAATGGCAAGATATTCATCCAAATCTCTACTTTCATATGTGTGAGAATGTCCCTGAGATTCACAGCACCATTAGGTGTGGATGTTAAAACATTCACAGGGAATGTGCAAACTTGCCTGCAGCAGATGAATGGTGGGCTGCTTTCCAATACACATTTTGTTATTTTTTTTAAACAATAATTATCTATGTTATGTTAGTATAATCAATATGATGACCGTTACTATTAGCAGCAGACAGTAATGTAAAAGAAATATTATTGATGAATTTGTCAAAAACAGTTTGGATTTATCTACAAATTTGTAACCTAACTACGTTAGATAAAAATGTAATATGTATAAGAAGCTTAAACAATTTTACCATAAATATGTAAATGAAATAATCCATATTCAGCCATTTTAATTTTGGAAATTATTATATTCTCATAACTATTTACAAAATTCATTTAAGCTTTTTTTTTTTTTTTTTAAATATTAAACTTTTAATACAAGTAGTTGACAAAATAAGGTTAAGCAAAGTAAATTGTTTTTGACTAATTTCACAATAGTATTTCCTTTAAAATAATTTGTGCTGGTAATAGTAATCATTACCAGCAATACTCATTATCTTGTTTTTTTTTGTTTTTTTTGCTTTTATTCATCTCTTCATTCTGAATTTTTAATAATAAAAGGGAGATATAGAAAAGATTTGAGATATTTTTTGTATACATAATCAAAAATATTTGTTTTTATAACCATTTTACTGAACTCTACTCACTGATATGTACTATTTATGAATTCGATATTTTAAAACAAATACAGTAATCATTTTACTTTTTTTCTTTTTTGTATTAAATTTATTTTAGCGACACATCAACTCCCAAATCATTTTCTACATATATTGGCCTTTTCTAATGATAAGATCTATTGTATACAATTCATTGTAAAGAAAGGGCATGGGCTTATACCTTTCATAAGGTTGTTAGTGCATAAATAACACACAAAAAAAAAACATGAAAGTACTTGAATATAGCTCAACAATTCCGTTTTCTGTTATAGAATCTACACCCCGTTCCATGATGTCCAATGGTGTCGATAGATACACAACAAAATTGATAAACAATTGCTATTAAATTAAAAACAGAATTATTAAACTAATAAATAACGAAAACGAATCTTTCATAAGAAATGATCGGATAAGCATTCATTTTGTCTACCCATTATTTTAGACATCTAATATTTTGCTTTGGTTTAGCCTCTATTGCCTCAAACTCTAACATTATCAGAGGGCAAGAATTTTGGTAAGAAGGTTTATTCCCAGGAAAGGCATCAGTGTAATAATAGAGCAAAAACATAAGCAGTAACAATGATGAGGCAAGCAAATGAAACAAGTAACCAGGTAGCCTAATCTAATTTTGGAAGTCCATCAGTTATCAGTTTATTAAACATGGAAGAAAGTGCTAGTTGAGGATCACAAAAATAAGTTTTCTTGCCCCAAATCCAGTTTGTATGAGATATTTTAGCAGCCACTATCAACTATTCTCTCAATCACAGAATTTGCAGATAAGGAAAGATAGGAATTATGGAACAAAGGAAAAACGGGGCAGGGTATGGAACAGTATTAAAAAAAGTGCGGGGGTAGGCATCTAATAATTGAAAAATTGACTTGTCATCAGTTTTCAAAAACAATTTGTTATTTTGGATATAGCAGTTTTTCTTTATAAGGAACAAATTCTTTCTTCTGTGCTGGATTATTGCACAAGAAAAAAAAAAAAAAAAGATAAAAGAGACATTTTTGTTTACCAATAAATGGCAGAAGAAAATTATAGAATCCCTGAAGATCACCAAGAACCACAAAAATAGGAGAAAAAGAATAAAATATTTCAAATTCTGCTCAGGTTTTTCTGCAAATTATTTCTGAAGTGGATGTTTTAATTTTTAAAGTCAAACAAAAACAGAATAGATGACCAACTAAAATTAAAATATCATAAATCATTATAATTAACCAATATAGAAACATTGAAATTTCTAAGGCAGTAAAATTCAAGACAGCAGAAGACTAAAATTAAAACCTGAACTACTTTTAAAATTTGTTAACATTTTATAGAGTCTGCTATAAAAAGAAGTTGGAATGCATATGAATGAGTAAAGATACAAGTACAATACAGAGGAAAAAATATATAATTTTTTTTAAGCATCAGTACAAGAATATAAGAATAAAAAAAAGTGTTATTGTTGACTTAAATCCTACAGCAGTTTAAAGAGCAAAGGAGATTGGGCGCTTATGAGACTGGGAGTGGGAATTAGGTCAGAGAAGTTTTTTACACAATCAGATGATTTCTTGGCCTTTTGGCTAGGAGCAAAATATATCTCTTCTGATACCATATTTTATCTTTTCTGTCCTCAGTCAGTGAAGGAGGAATCCTTCTTGACTAGAGCAATTTTTATTTGTATCCCAATCCAGAGTGTCCAGATTTGGGATTTTCCCCAACTTAAAAACCAATCTTGTGTCTAACTGTTCTCATGGGGAGGCAAGTAAATATCTATTTCTTTCTGGAAATAGAAAGAAAGAGAGAGAGAGAAAACACAGCAGTGATACTAACAAATTACAAAAGTTTTCAATATATTCAAGTCTTGTTACTAAACCTATGCAATATATATATATATATATATATATATATATATATATATATATATATAGATATATATACACACAGACACAATCTTTTGGGTGGAGCCTCCGGTGAAAGAAATCATAATTTCCAATTAGCATACCACATTACGCTTTCATAAAAGAATTGAGTCCTCTGGGTTACCAGTATTATAAAATTTGTAAACAAATGAATAAATTCAATTAAAAATTATACATTTTCCTCCACTCCCAGTAGTAGGTTTGTTAGTTCAGATGATAAGACATCTGAAAATTAAGTGGTCACGGTTGGTAGTATCATGTTTTAAAATATCGAGGATTGATGTGCTCGCTATGTTTAGGCATACTGATGAATCGTGAAACAACGAAACAACCGTCATTTTCTTTATATGAGATGATAATCAACTTAAATCCAACATGAACATAAAAAAACAACACAGAAGCAATTTAACAACAATATTGCAATGTGAATGATTAATACTCAAGAACATTAAAAAGAATTTTTTGAATGACAATTTGTTTTCCAGTAATGTCTATTGCTATAATACGAGGTTGTGGGTGTGCATTGTGATTAGTGGAAGTTTTATTAAATGTCAGTCAAGTTAGTGTCTGAAACTGTACAATAACAAATTCTGAAAATAAGAAAATATGCAATAAACCCAAGACAAATACAACAAATAAGTAAAATGTATGATGAAAATACCAAAATATCTATCTTGCTATTATTTCAACAAATAGAAAACTATGCTCATATCAGTATTTTCTTTTGAACCAATGATAGAAATATCAAAGCTTTTAAATGTTATTGACGTCTTTGTTTTTCCTTTTCTTTGTATATATATATATTAAAAAAAAAAACACACACACACACACACACGAAAAAAAAAAAAAAAAAAAAGTCACTGGTGGGTAAAAAAATCCAACCAAAAATCTATGAATCAAAATATTGAATATACTGAAAATATGTTTTGGGGAAAAATCTTTTATTTTTATTTTTAAATTATTATTTTTTATTTTTTTTAAAGACTTGTATTGTCTTCATAAGGCCTATAACTCAAATAAAAAACTGCTTCAAAAGTGAATTTACATAACATACACAAAAAGATAATTAAAAGCCCATTCATTCATTTAGGGAAGGGTGTGCATACAAATTTTATAACATTAATTTTGTTTTTTTTGTTTTTTTGTTGTTTTTTTTTAATTTGGAAGGATTTAATAATTTACCACCCTTTTTAAGAATATTTTATTTTATGTTTCAGCTACTTCAAGGTGGTGTTCAATCTAACAGAAAAGAAAAAAGTTAAAAATTAACAGTTTCATTCAGAATTCGTGGTATTCTGATGGGACAACTTGGACAATTGAGGTAGGAGAAGGAAGAGGAGAAAAAGGAGGATGAAGAGGAGGACAACAATAAAGTAATAAGACTTTTTTCTTCTTTTCTCAATTCACAGCTTATAAAAGATGCATATAGTAATAATGAGACAATTCTCAAAATGTTATACATTATATATATATATATATATATATATATAATGCAATAACCACCTACAAAAAAATGCTTCATTTTCTTAACACATGCCAAATCATTTTGTGAAAGCAAATAATAATATAAGTAATATACTCCCAATATTCTTGCTTTTAATTAAAATATCTTTTTTTTTTCTCAGTCAAATTTTATTTAAAAATTTATCTTTGTAAAATCTAATTTTTCAGTTTCAAGAAATTGAATTCTTGTTGTTTTGCATCCAAATTCATATTATTTTAACTTTATTCTATCTCCGCTATCCTGAATGGAAGTTTTATAGGCATTTTGTTTAGTTTCATGTCAGTTTATCAAATGAGAAGAATTATTTAAAGTTGTTTGATAAAGGAAATAAAATTAAAACAAAATGATTATCCATGTAGATGGCTACATCAGTTTAATATGGAATATTTGTCAGCCTTTTAAATCCAACTACAGATATGAAAGCCTTAAGAACATCAATAAATATACATAAACATGAGTATGTATGTATAGATGATAATTTAGTAAAAGCATGTAGGTTTCCCCAATAGAGATGAAGTTATCAGAATTAGTAATGAAACTATCAGAGAATTATTTTCAAGCAGATGGTCATTTTTAGCTTATAATAAAACTTTATAACTTTGCGAGAGAGAGAGAGAGAGAGAGAGGGTGTCAGTTCAGCTTATAAAGAGAAATTAGCCATCATCTATAAGAAAAATAAAATGGAACCAAAGATAAACAAATACCAAATATAAGAAAAAAAATCACAACAAACAGTCCATGTGAGAGGAATTAATATTTCATCTTTAGTTTATTGAAAGAAACTAGCAGTAAAATATAGATTAGCCTGTTTGCTGTATCATATCTTTATGCGTTATCATACGTTACACACACATTACAGAAAATCAGAACAACATTAGTATCGTTGGTTTAAAATTTAAATGAAGGGAACTTATTAGTCTCTTTTACTGAACTCTCTTCAGCCTCTGTTTAGAGATATATATCAGGCCAGATAACACTATCCAGTTAGATCATCTATTAAATTGTGAGTCAAGCAACACAAGTTAGCACTGAGTGAGCAAACGTTTTTAGTGTAATTCTTGTTCATTGTACAACAATTTTATCAAATAAATAAGAAACTTTCAGCTATTATTGAATTCATTGTCAGTTTGAATGAGCAAGAATTTTCAGGTTTTTGAAGATTTGTTTCTATGTTTATATAATTTTTGACTCACACTGAAGATTCACACTTAATGGACTCGTGAAGTCTTCAACAAAAAAGTAAACAAATGACTATGTAATAGTAAGCATAGACTATTACCATACTTACCTGGAAGTTATTAGGAATATATGAGGATTTATTTTGAAAGTGAAGTGGAACAAGAAGCAAATTGAGAAAGGAAAGTGGTCGCAATAGATGGACAACAAAAAAAAAAAAATGTAACTTTCAGCTGAATATGTTTGTTTTTATCTATTTAAAAAACAAGCCTAGGGCAAGGTTAACTGTCTGATTTTTTTTTAATAAATAGGCACACACACACACATACACACACACATACATACACACACAGCTATGTACAGATATGAGTATGTTTAGAACATCTTCCTGTCTCTCTTTCTTATATAATAATCGAGGAAAGAGCTAGCCTTTATTGTCGCAGTTCAATCTTTGGCATAGATAGATCCTTTGTTAATTTCGTTGTAGTCACACAACACACACATGCACACAGATGCACCAAGGGTAAAAAAAGCAAATGAAACTGTCAAATAATAAAACAGTACTTTTTTAAATGTTTGAATATCAGGCATTTTTCTTTTTTCTTCTTTTTCAGCCATAAAAGAGTATTTCTTATATTTTTAATCTATTGGTTGTAATGTTTTGCAAAGTTTTTGTTCAAAACAGTTTAAAGTTGTATTTTTTTTTTTTTCATTTTTCTTTTTTGTTTAAATATCATTTGTATTTTTTTTTAAAGGCATCACCAAGTCATCTTCTCACTGCTGATTGGTGGGAGTGATCATAACTCGTTGAATAAATGAAGTTTTAGTATTTTTTTTTTGTATACACAAGAAAAGTGCAGACAAGCACCAGGTTTTGTTTGCTTTTTTTTTTTTTTTAAAAGAATCAAACACAAAATTTATAATTTTCTTCTTTTTTTTTTTTTTTTCGGCTGTTGAACCCAAAGAAATGAAACTTTAAAAAATAAATAAAAATTTAAAAATTGCAAAATGAAAAACTTTTTTTTTAAATTATTTCCTTGTTCAAGAGATTGGCCAACAACAGGATTGAGATCACCTCATTATTGGGGATGGGAACGAGAAGGAGAAAATCCCATAAAAATTTGAGAAAAAAAAAAAATAAATAAAAATTTTTAAAATAAAAGGGAAGGTTTGAGTATACAAAATCAATAAATCAGTGGGTCCAAACTGCAAAATTGCTTAAAATGTTGGTGAATTTTAATTGTGAGAGATATGTGTTAATGTACTGGATTGAGCTATTTATGTTTTTAAAAAAAAATCACAATTTGCAAAAGGAATTAACTTATAAGGAAATCCAATATGAGAATGTTTACTTTATAAAAAGAAGAAAAAAATAATAGTCCCCACAATAAGCATGTCTTCGATTATTTACTGCAAACAGAAAAACAAATAACACTGCTATCTAGTCAAACAGATAGCAAACACACATGTAATTGCCATATAACTCATGTTAGCAGTCATGAGTAATCTGATACTTTCAATTAAATTGTTTTTTTACAAATGTAAATTACATGAAAATAATAAATTGAGATTTAAAAAAAGCATGTTGTGTGTGTATATATTTTAAATCTGAATAAATTTTATTTTACATTTAAATCTTATAAAATATTTGTTAGAAATGAAAGCATTATTGCAAATCTTCATAATAAAAACAATAATTTCATAAGATTTCAATTAAAATTTTAAAAGGAAAAGAAAAGTTAAAAGATAAATATTGTCACTAAACAAAATCAACCTAAGGAATACAATAGTTTTGTTTTTCTGTTTTCATTTTCTTTTTATTCTGATTGTGGCCTTCTCATGAATATAAGATAGACTCTTGCAACTAGCAGGGGCAGAAATTTGCATTAACTAAGAAGTCAAGCAGGAATATGGCTGCCTATATCTGCCCCCTGGTGGCAGTGCATGGAATAAGGAGGGAACAATTTTAGAAAGATATCATACACCGTTCTGTACAGAATCTCAATCCTCGATAAATACCTTTGCAATTTTTTTTTTTTTTAAAATTTTTTTTTTTTAATATGAAAACAAATGATATCTACAATGTTGTCACTACACAATTTTTGCTCGGCCAAGAAATATTTTTGGCACTATAATAATAATAATAATAATAATAATAATAATAATAATAAAACGATCAATGGTATTAAGATTTTCAACATTACTTTTTAAGCATTTTTCTACTTGTTTTCATTGATTTAATTTAAACGAACAGCTATTTTAAGTAAATAGAAGTTCAATTGTGGACATATTAGTCACTCATACACACAGACCCAAAGTGAAGATGAGGGGGACACCAAAATTACGCATAAGGGACAGTAACAACGATCATCAAAGGTATACAAACACAGTATGGAGCACGTTTAATTACAAGGTCAGATTGAGCAGTTTTAACTTGGGAAATAAGTGCTTTCTCCCCAATGAGCTCTGAAAGACTGACTCAGTGATATTCTTCTCAAAATGTTTTGCTTTGTTTTTAACAAAGTTTAGGCTACAAATATAATCATAGTGTTGTTGATTTTTCATAAAGTTGCAGTCATTATAACTGCTGATTAAAACTGAGCCTTGCTGCAGCCGGGAGGGGGAACACAGACTGGAAATACCAACAGCAGAAAGAATATTTCTTCTTTCTGGGGGTACGAGGAGGATAAAGTGATAAAAAGGAAAACCGCCCAATACTTTCATTCTAACAAAAAGGAATGCAATATTTTTCTTAACTTTGTACACCTTCCCCAACTCTCAATTTTGTTAACAAATGTTTTCTTTTCTATAAAGCACTTATTTCTATTTTTTCCTTTCGTTAAATGATGTTATGGTCATTAAAACTAAATCCTTAAGTTTTCTTAGTATTAAGCAAGGCAGGAAATGCTGGTGTTAAAGAACAAATCCGAAGAAATGGATGTGGGCATTTATCAAAAAACAAGAAGACAAGGTCTAACTTAACGAGACAAAAAATTTATAAAAAAAATATATATGTTGTCTATAATAGTAGTGCAGCCAGAATTACAGAGAAAAAGAAAATAAGTGGAAAAAAAGAGTAAAAGGATGTACACATTTCAGTATAACCATATAGGTTGTTTTGTTTGTGTCATTAAATCAAATAATGATAATGAATAATAATTATACAATATTTATTATTGCCATTAGGAAACATACAAAAGTTAAAACAAAAAAATAAGATAAAAGCATCTGCAAGAATTATTTATGAATCCAAAGAAAAGAAAATGTTTTAAGAAAGCTATACTGGATGGAAGTGTCTTTTATAACCAATATTGCTCTAGAAAATGAACAAAAAAAACAAATAAAATAAACCCAAAGAGGAGGAAGAGGAGGAGGGAAATTGCATTTAGATTAAATGATAGAAAGGGTCATATGTTGATTTTTTTTTAATAGCTGAAAATCAACAGAACTAGATACATGAATAAAGAACTTTTTAACCTGATGTAATTCAACAATTTTTTATTTATTTATTTTTTTTTTTTAATATTTAAAGGCTTCTGGTTGTTTATGAGGTTAATCTTTTTTAAAATAAACGTATAAAGTTTTGAATAAATATTCTGCTCAGTATATTAAAATATTGATGCCCTATGTTGCACAGTTCAAGTTGGTTTGATTTCATTCCGAAACTTGGGTTAGATGCTATAAATTCAACAGATGTACACATGTCTGTGTCAATTTCGATTTTTCGACAAAACACAATCACGACATTCGACCTGGTAATGCATCAAGACTCTTCAGAATATTTATCACAAGAAAGAATTGATGTCTTTTACAGGTGAGAGGTCAGAACAGTGTCATTATCTAAATTTTTCGAGATAGGTAGTTTAAAACAATTATGCCATGTGACAATTTCTTGTAACAATAGCTATTTCACTTTCCTTTGAAAAAAGAAAAAAAAAAAAAAAATGCCTCCTCTACATATCTTATTTTTATCATTGCAGATATATGTGAATCTAATGTAGAAAGCTCTCAATTTAGTTACCAAATTTTCCACCATATACTCCAGTATGTTTGAATTATCTTTAATAAATCTCATCTTAGAAAATTGTCTCTCTACAAGATACATCTGGTCACTTTCATAAAAACAAAGCAGATTTTTGTACTTTAGCTAATATAGCACAGATTAAATATTGTAGTTTACTCGATAGCCGCCATGAATCGTACTAAAGAAATGCAATAGGTAAACAGGAACACATTTGATATACATGGTGCCTAGCATAATCTGAGATCAGAATCTGCTATCACAGAGTATCCAAAAGCCTTACTGAGAAAGAAACAAAACTTGAAAGACTTTGGGAAGAGCAGGCAAAAAATAGTCTTATTGCACAACTCCAGAACAGTTTGATTCTCCCACAGACATTCCATATGACCGTAGTCTATAAATTTTCAACAGAAAATCACTTCTATCAGCAAAATTCAATTGATAATAACAATAAGAATTTGTGTATTTGCTGGAGGTCAACCTATTATTTTTCACTTTTATTTTTCATTCTTCTTGAAATGGCAAGTACCCAATCAGTATTTATTATAATTATTTGATAGAAAATTTGGTTAGATCAAAAAGTAACGAAGGGTTTGTGCCTGTTTATCTTGTTTAATGAAATGGAGTAGAGAAGAAAGCAAATACTGATAGTAGGAATTTGTTATTTTAACGGAAATGTCAATGTTTATAAGACGAGTATAATTTCAATTATCGCATGCACATTTAAAATGTGATAAGCGGTTCTGTTATTTTTCATTTAAGAAGTTTCAGCCCCATTTGATATGAAAACATGAAAACAGCAGATATGTTCACCTCTCAAAAGGTTTGCTATTTAAAAGGAAATAGTTTATAACTGATTGTGCAAAAACAGTATATAAGTACTTGAAAGATATGTGTGCGTATATCAAGATATTAACACTAGAAAACAGTTCCGTTTCTGATACTATTGTTTTCACTTTACTTTCCCAAGTTTTAATGTATCTTTATTTAAATTTTAATTAAAAAGGAATTATTAAAAAATATTTTTTTTTACTAAAAAAAAAAAAAAAAATGGTGAAGATTTGATAAAATAGAATACTGTAAGAGATAAGCAATAGATTTTCCTTTTCCCAAGTTTAATATTTCTTTCACATAATAATGTTCATTTTTTTAAAATCAATTTTGTTTATAGGTCAAGCAAATGATTCTAAATCAAATAATGAAAGTCATTGTTGAAGAAGGCTAGATTTGAGAGTAGCGAAAAATGAGTAGGCAAAAGAAAGCATAGGCCCAAGAGGATCAACAGCTAATTAGTCAGCTAGTATATAATTCAACAAGAATTGATAACATCAAATGTGAATTTATTAAAGTAAAAATTTTATGGTGCAAACCTAAATCTATATCCATGAAACTAAACAAGAATAGCATGATCAGAGAGAATGAGATAGAACTGGATCAAAAGGTGGTTGTTTTATTGTAAAAAAAATATTGTGAATATTTGATCAAGCATAGTTTTCAATAAAATGAGTTTAAAACAATCTATAATAAGTTTCAAGCTATATCACAAATTGGTGGATTAATTAACAAGAGAAATACTTTGGAATTAATACAAAGACAGAGTGAATATGAAATATATGAGGCATCATCTGAGAACAGCACCTAGGAATCACACTGATCTCAGATTAAGTCAGGTAAATAGTCAAGAAGTACGATCAGATAGAAAACATGTTTAAAAATGAAAGTAAAATTGGGATTAAAGAAAATTAAAGCGTTTAAGCAGATATACAAATGACTGATGTAAAAAAAAAAAAAAAAAAAAAAAAAATCAAAGCCTTGTTTAGCTGAGATCCTAAATATAAGTTCAAGTTGAGAGAGAAATATACCGGGTAAATCACTCTCTTTTTTTTTAAATTTTGAGAGATGAAAAAGGTGCGCAGTGTGTTATGTTTTATATCAAAGTGTTTGACATGGTTAGACATCTAATGATCATCTTAATGGAATGACGGCAGGATTCAATCATTTGTTTATAGCTTTCACATAAAAAAAACAAAAAACTGAAAAGAATAAATAGAAATCAAAATAATTTTAAGTATCTCACCTTTATCAGCTTATTATATTCGTTTTTTAAAGGCCAGATTTGAAAACGATTCTTTGCATTTAAAATTGTGTGCATCATATTTCTTCTTCCTACATGTGAAAAATAAAAGCGCCACAAATAAATTAGTTTTGTTCCTTCATAAAATGTTATCACTGCTGCTATGTGAAGTGTGACAAAGAATGAAAGCATCCGATAGGTCAGTGATATTTGAATGCTATTTCAAATGTAAGTTGATGCCTACACTTGATTGGCTTTACTTGATCAAATCAAAGCAGTCAATAGTAGCTGTCAGTCTAATTCGTGCTTAGTCTTATGAGTTCAATCAGTCAGTTGTGAAGAGGTATGCCAAGTCGCAAGGAAAGAAAAGAATTTTTAGCAGAGTAGGGTTATTTTGTTGGTTATTTTTTGTTAGTCCTCTTTCTCTCTCTCTTGAATGCTAGGCACACATGATGGTCACTGGCTAATTTCAAGGCATGAATTTGTGTCAATTGTTTAAACACTTTTTTTGTTAGTGAGTATAAGTGACGGGTTGCTATATAGATAATATTTAGATAATGCTTTTCTTAAATTTTAGTCATCTTTGATTAAGGATCAGTAATGGCATATATATATATACACACACACACACACAGGGTGTCTCAAAATAATGTATATATTCCTTAAATTGTTATAACTTGTCTAATTTACTGATTTTAACTTAAGATTAATAGAAGGGCAGAAGAGTAAGAATACAAAATTTTCAAAAAATACTGATATTAAAATCAACAAAATCTTTTAATAAAGGTAAAGGTTTAAAGCAGGAAATCAGAAACAATTTCAGAAAAAGAGTAGCAATTGAAGCAGAATGTGCTCAAGTACGAGAGTAAATGTAGGACATTTATAGGTGCATTTCATTATGATGTGAAAAGTGCTCAGCAGAACAGATTAGGATTTATTTTATGAAATTACCCCAAGTAGTTTTCACTTTCATTAAAAGTTAATTTTTCTATGATTTTTTAATTTTATTGTCAGTGTGTTCAATGTGTATTCTTAATCTTCAATCAATTTTGTTTGCAAGTCAAAATCAATAAATTGAAGGAGTTATAACGATTCGAAGGATATAAACATTGTTTTGGGACATCCTGTATATAAGACCCACAAAAGATCTAGCGACTCCAACATCTTCCTGAACCTCCTGAAACCCCATTTTTTGTTTGTTTGTTTGTTTTTTCTACATTTAATTTAATTTTTTGAATGTCATTCATGAATCTTAATGGTTTAGCACCAATACACATATTCACCAGTGATTCTTTTAAGTCAACTTCATCATTGTGCTTAATCTACGAGACATTTACAGCATGATTTATTTCTGTCATTAACGATGCTTGTGTATTCGTATGACAAAGATAAACACTGAACATGAGCTAACAAATAATACTTTTACAAGTGTAAAACAAGTCAAATAAGTTACATTTCCTCTATTGATATATATCAACATTCTTGATATTAACAACAACAAAGGTAGAGAGAGGGAGAAATATAAAGAATCTGCATAGAAATTCATACCTCTTTGTGGTGGTGGTGATGGCAGCAGAAATGTGAACAACATTTAGATAAGAATCGTTGAAAAATAGAGGAATTTTGTGAAACCAATGAGTGCTTTACTTACAATCTTTTAAAATAAGATGTAGCTTTGTCTTCTTAAGAATGTTACTTGCTATTTAAGATCGGTTATATTGAAGTGGTTGGCTCTGTAAATGCCTGCCAAATTTTATCAACAAGTTGTCTGATTTGCAAACAGTGAAAGGACTTATTAATTCAGTGTTAATTTGTTGTCTAATTTTTGTAGATTTCTTTCTAATTTTTTTTATTTTGCAAATATTAATTTGTTTTTTGACTTTCAGAAATCATTTTACATATATTAATTTGTTTTTGATTTTTAGGGATCATTTTACAAATATTAATTTGTTTGATTTTTGTGAATTAAATTATTTTTTGCAGATTATTTTGCAATTTTTATTTTTGTGAATATCCAAAAATTCTCATTAAAGATTACCTAATCTTGAATCATAATTTTGTTAACTTAATTATACCACTAACCCTAAGTCTGGATGGCAACTACTATCTAAGTTTGGAGGAGTTTTCAAATAAAATCAAACAGTTTATTACTAATGAAATTTAATTATATTTTGCAAATAAAAGATCATGCCTTATCAAATATAGAATGTTGCCAAAGAAATTGTATTTTATATTATGGATATTTTGCACACTGGACTAACATGTGAAAGTTCTAAAACAAATATGATGCTTTAATTAGTACTTTCAACAATTGTAAAATTAGATAAAACTAATCAATAAAATTTGGTGGCCATTTTGGTAGCTAACTGCTTCAATATAACCAAAAGATCTATATGCAAAGCTCTTTTCATTAACATATTGAGAAACAAAAGCAAAAACAATCTTAATTTCGTTTTATCTTTTATTTTAGGAAAAGTTCAAACTAAGCAGTTTTAAACAATTTCAACTCTTTCAAAAGAGACGAATATCACAGCTTTACAAGACAGAAAAGAGTATTCCCAAGTGAAGAATTAATAAAAAAAAAAAAAAAAAAAAAGAAAAGGTCTTGCTTGATTGCTAATTCAAGAACTAAAAAGAATAAATGTGTGTACGTGAATGTATGCGCGTTTTTGAAAAAAATTATAATTACCTTAAAGTCCCGTAATAAAGATGAACATTTACTTTTTTTTTTTTTAACAAAGAAGGAATATGAAATACTTTAGATAAACTTGGCACCTTTCTTGTCTCCCACACATTTAGATGATTGCAATCTCCAAATGCTAACAATATCAAAAACATACAATTCACTTGCTTTGATTGGCTGGCATTATAACAGTGTATGTAAGACATCACAGAATATCAGTGAACCATTGTGGACAGTTCATACTTTCAATTATGAAGTAAAAATCAAAGGATTAAATGGAATGAAACAGTGATTTTGCTTCTTTTTTATACATTTTTTCTTTGTTTTGAATTATTTACTTGGGAGTATTTATCATAATGATTAGCAATTTTACAATTATTCTATCACCTTCTGAATATTTTGGTTTCGTACTATCCAGTTTTTCTGGCTTTTTATATTTTATTACTTGATTGGATTTTTAAAAAAATTTTGCAACAAAATATAATGGATTTAAAAATTAAAAAAAAAAAAGATGGAATATTCTGGATTTTTAAAGTCACATTTTGTCCATTAATATTCTAATGCAGTTTCTTTAAATTTCCAAAATTTAGGGAATAAAAGATTATTAGAACACCTAATGATATATATATATATATATATATATATATATATATATATATAGTATACTTTTTCTTTTACTAATACAATGTTTATAAGGCCACTATAGAAAAATAAAATGTTAGGAAGCCAGCAGTATTTGGTCATTGCGTAGTAATATAAGACCTACTTAAAAAGGTGGAGAGGCTTTAATGGTGAGTAATTCCATTGTTTGGGGAGGGAGATCTCTTTTCTTTTTCTTTAAAAAATTTACCAGGGTAATACATACAGAAAGCACCAGTCTAGTAAAGGCCACAACAGACCTTCAAATAAGGGAGAGGGATGGGAGTAGAGTTAGGGAGAGGGCAGGTGTCAAGAGATGATTAGATGAAAGTATGTTAATAAAGCTCAAGCACATATTGAGAAGTTATTAAGAGAATAAAAATGATCCGAGCCAAGTATGAGCAATTTAAATTCAAGGTTAATTGATAGAAAGGAGGAGGAGGAGAAATTGAGGAGAAGAGAAATCAAGAAGAGGATGAGGATAGAAAATGAGGAAAGGAGGAAGAGAAAAAGCAAAGAAAGGAGGAGGAGGAAGTGGAGAGAAAGGAAGGAGAGAAATCAAGGAGAAAAGAGGAAAAGGAGGGAGAGGATCAGAATAATGCATACCGTAAAACGTAACTGATAATTTTGATATTGTTTTCTTTCTGGAAAGCAGAATAGTTTTAACATTTATCAAACTTTAATAACATTATTGATAGTAGTAGTAGTAGTAAAATCGTGTCCATTATTACTGCCCTTGGATGCACCACTGATAGCAATTGTAAATCTGAACAAATGGACGCCTTTAAAAGTTTAAAAGAAAAAAATAAGTTTAAAAAAAAAATGGAGGGGGGGGGGTTGTCACTGAGCATAAAATAATTTATGGGCATAAAATGATTTGGATATTATATATATTTTTTTTAAATTAAAATTGGTTAAAATGCTTTAACCGAATAAGAGCAACCAATTGTTAACAATTGGTAACAAATGGGCAGCAGTAATATAACTACTGAAGCAGAGAGAGATGAGTTTACATTCAATAGAATGGTGAGTTTTTTATGCATCATGGGTTCGATTATCTGGAGTTTGTTCCCTTTTCAAACTCTATTTTTGTTTTTATGGCTTGTATTTCCAATTTTAATTGTAGGACCAATTTACTAATTCTTTTTTTACTCCACTCTTACAGGAACAATTGTTGAACCTGGGGAGGAGGGTGGGAGCACACAATATAAAAAAAATACAATTTTTTTTTATTATAAATATCTATATATGTCCAACCCAATACTGAACAGCTGAGTAATTTTTTTTTTTTTTTTTTTTTTTTTTTTTTTTTTTTAACTTTTTTTTATCTTCAAAAACTCATTCCCATAATCAGCACAACTAAACATTATATATACAAAAAAAACACAACAATCTGCAATTGCTACTGTGAGTGCTACGACCTGAGAAAAAGCTGCCATTTCTAATACTGGAATGTGTCAAGTCCGTACACAAGTTCCTATGGCGATATAAAACACCCACCCATGATTGATCCACAACCCAGAAAAAAGGAAAACATCAGTTAATTATTATCATAGAATTATTATATCATTATCATTCACAGATAAAAAAGTAAATAAATAAAATAAAAGACGAGTACTGAGAGCAGTAGAAAAACAGTTCAATAATAGTGAAGTGTTAGCATGGCAAAATGACAGACAAATTATAAACAAGAGTATACAAAAAAGTGGGGGTGGGCATGAAGGGCCAGAAGAGGCAGTTTTGGATTTTTAGCGGTGGTGGTTTGCGGCGGTTATTTTGTGATAAGTCTGCCTCTTCAGCAGCAAAAAGGGTTTTGTTATTTTTCATTTTGTCATTCTTTTTTTGGTTTTTTGTTTTAATTTGTCCTTATTATAATAGGTGCTATTATAATGTTATAATGATACGACATAGACAACACACAGCCTGACTGGCAAGCTAACAAGGCCTTCTCATTGATTGTCGTAAAAGAAAAAGAAAAGAGAGAGAATTGTTTATTTTGGTTTTTAACAGACTCAGCAGTAGTAAGAATGAAACTGACTTTGAGCTGCCACTTGCCAGTTTGTAGCAGAATAGTGATACTGCCTTGTTTGAGGTTTGGGGGCGGGAGTTTCCTTTAAATTTGCTTGCAGGTTGTTGTTTTCCGTCTAATTAGTTTTAAAAATGAAATTCTCTCACAAATATTTTTTCCTCCAAATTAAATCTTTGCTTCTTCAAAATACAAACTTTTTTTTGGATGGGGTGGAAGTGAGGGCTTTTGTTTCCCAATATTTTCTTTTTAAAGATTTGTTTAAGGGAAAATTGATTTCTTTGTTTTATCAAGTCGTTAGTAATCTCTCTCATCAATACATATCGTGGAAATATTTTTATGACTAAATCATGAGTGAGGTGTAATAACATAAAATATTTTGTCGATAAAAAGAAGTCAATAGCAGTTAATTTCATTTTTTTTTTTTTTTTTTCATTAAGTACTGAAGTATGATGACATTTGTTAGACTGCCCCCCCCTTCTTCTTTGCTCAAATACTTTTTTTTCATTGAATAGAACTGACAGGTTCTTTGAGGGACAAAACCAAGACAGCAGCAAACACACTGGCTTAAACTGATGATGCATCGTTTAAAATTCGGTAACTCTATGAAAATTGTTACCGAGAACTTAGAGCATAAGAAGTTGATTTAGGTGATCGAGAAATGAAGTGTTGCACATTTTGCACCCTTACAAGTTGGAAAATCTTACATGGAAAAATGAGAAAAGTTAAAAAAAAAAAAAAAAAAAAAAATGACTGGCTACAAATTTTGTTATTTTCTTTAGATTCACATCTTTCACAGATTTCTATTATGTAAGACACTCTACAATACATATTTCGTTTTTTTGTTGTTTTTGTTTTTTATTCTTTGGACAAGTTAAATTATGGTTGTTAAAGTAATAATCAAAATTAATTTTAGTCATTCGAAAAATAAAAGGCTTGCATACCAACTCACCCACCCATCCCCAGCATTTCTTTTCTTTAGTTTTTTTGTCTTTTGTTTTTACATTTTTGAAGAAATATTACAAAGTTATATGAAAATTACAAAATCACTTAATATTGCAGGAGACAATTGAACATTTGCAATAAAAATGCATGTAAATATCTGGCATTGCTATTTTCATCTTTAAATGTCAAATATCCCAAATGTTTTTGTTTTTTTTAAAGATTTTTCTGTTTTTTTTCCACTTTATGCTATCACAATGCTTGAAATAAATTCTTTAAAATTATAATACGCAATATCAGTTTGATTAATAAAAAGAAAAATATTAGTATTTTTTATCTTCAAAATAAAATTTACAGGATAATGAATGTTTGAAAATTGGAATAAATGATTAGATTTAGCAGCCTTGATAAAATGATAAATTATAATAATTTTTTTTTTTAAAAAAGGAAAAAGGAACTGTTTTCTATCTGTAAAATATTCTGCAGTGAAAATCAATAAAAGTGAGAAAAAAAAAAGGTTGGATAATAAGTAGCATTTTGTTGCTATTGTTTGATCAACAGTGGCATCTTTTTATACACAAGAGACTTGAAAAAGGGTTCTTACCTTAAAACCTCTTAAGTGATTTGTCAGCTATTTACTGTTATTACTGCCACACATTTGTCTCCTGTGATCACAATTCCTGATTTTTTTTTACATTTTTGTAGCTGCAAAGAGGCAGATAACTTTTACTGGTGAATGGCTTTGATCAATACAACTTGCAAAGTCTACAATTATTTTTTTGGCATAATGAAACCGAGGAATGTTTTTAGAAAACGTTTTCATAGTTTCAGACATTTAAACTTTTTAAATGCGGCCCTAAATTTGACAGATTTTTTTGTGATACTTATGTCAATAGATATATGTTGCAAATTTACACAATACTAAGAAGTTGTTAGCTTTTTAAAAAAATTTTTTTAAGTAAAAGAAACTTAATTCTTAATATCAGCAAGGTTATATATTCTTAGGTGGTTTTATGATTTGGGTAATATAAAAATATGTCTTTTAGCTGTTAGTAATATTTGTTTACTTAAAATTAACTTACGATAAACTAGAATAAAAAAGGAAACTAACAAATGATATAACTTTCTTCTTTTTTGGCACAGAAAAGAACACTTTGTTCAGCATATTACAAAACTTTAAAATCGATAAAATTCTACGACTTGAATGAGAGAAATGTAATGGAGTAAGGGACAAGAACAACTCCAACCAAATAGATTTTCATGGAAATGACTTCTGTGAAATTTGCTAAAATCTGATTTTTGGAAAATTTCTTTTTTGTTTATATATTTTTTAGATATATATAAGCGAGAGATGTGTGTTAAGAGGTGATTTAGTTCAGCACACGTTTGTAAAAGAAATAAAATTTTTTAATTAAATTTTAACGGAAAGAAATTTGGTGATAAATATCAAACTTGTAGCCAGGAATTTGGATATATATATATATATATATATATATATATATATATAGTGTCTTGTGATTTTTTTTTTCTTTTTCTTTTTCGATTTGTGTTTGCTTTTTTTTCTTCTTTATTGTTTCTCCTTTGTTTTCTCTTGACTGCTTTCTGCAAGAGATTTGGAAAGCAATGAAGAATCAGCATCATCAGAGCAAGATTTCACCTCACTTCATTTTTTTTTTTTTAATTTTTTTTTTTTGTTATCTTTTCTTCAAGATGTTGGATTACTCATGTCTAAGTAGAATTTGGTAAGCACCGCTCTCTGCCACCAGCATCCAATGCTGTTGCTGCAGTAGATAGAAACTAGTAACATTTCCATTGCATTGGACATAAAAAAATTAAAAATTTGAAAAAACTAGGCATAAGTTTAAATATCACATCACAAATGTTTATGACTACCTATGGTCGTCAACTGCAACCATCTCTTTTTTGGGGGGAGACGGACTAGACAACCACTGATTGCACCTGGTCGATTATAGAATATTTAAACAACTTTTGGAATAATTTTTTTTGTTTTGCTTTTCTCACATCTTTTTTTGTTGTTAATGCTGGGTGGTTATCAGATCTTTTCCTGTTTTTTTTTTATATTTATTTTTCATAATCCTTTTGTTTTATGTTTAAAAAGCAAGATAATTATGGATTTTTTTTTTCATCACTACGAGATCTGGTTTAACACAGGAAGAATTTTTTTTTTTTTTTTTTTTTTTTTAAGAATAATTTTTGTTTTTAAATAAAAGGGGCAAAGGGGATCGTACAGACACATGTGAGCGTATATGTGTGCAATTTTAGAAAAGTGATAAAAAAAAAAAAACAATAAAACTAGAGATCACAAAGAGAATGGGCAGGTATGAGATGAGAATTTGGAAGGGGGTGAACAATTCTGGCTTTAAAGTCACATGGAATCTCCCCCAAGAATATTGCCCAACAAAGGAGCAGAACCAGGATCTTCAAGTTGAACTCCTCCCCAGAGACTAGCATTCCACATGGCATTTCCTGGGAACCCTCCAAATGATACAGAGGCAGGCATATTCCAATGTGTATTTTCGTTGCGGCTGCTATATTGGGGGGGTGCCCCTGGCTGTGGTGGGGGTGGGGGTCTGTAATCGGACTGAGAAGACTGTGACCATTGACTAGTGGAAGGGGGTGTAGCCGTTGTTGTTGAACTCTGCTCAACCAGATGATTAGCTTCGCGTTCAGAGACAAACTCAGCTAGAATGGTAGTATTCCCAAGCACACAGGTATTCAGGGCTTTTTGAGCTTTTATGGCTTCATCCTTAGAGGAATAGCGAACAAGAGCTTGGCCATGGTTGAGAATCAGGTAGAAAAATTGCAGTGGCCCATGCTGTTGGCACAAAGTTTTCAAAGTGGAGCCATCAATCTGAAAGAAAATGTATATATATGATATAAATAAGAATATTTTATATTAGATTCTATCATGATAAAAGGATGTTTGATAAGATAAAGCATTAATATAAGATGAAATAAAGTGATAGAAATTAAATGATAGTAAGAAAAAAACAGGGAATTTTTTTTTAAATATGATTTTTAATAGTGAAGTTAAATGCATGAGATTAAAATGATTGATATCTGTAAGCATTCTAATTAATGTTTTAGATGAGGATGATAGTCCTTCCAAATCATATTTTGAAACAGAATGTCCCTCTGATTCGCATTAGAAAAGAAAGAGTAGGCAACATTGGCATTTGACAGTAAATACGTTTATTTTGGCACAAATGAAAATGGATTAAACACTTCCAATAGTGACCTTTACAGGGGATAGGTATATGGGGTATCACGCATCTGACGGGTTCCATTCTAGGTTGGTGAGTTGAACAGGACTGGCCTAAGTATTCCTGGTATGATCTAACGCCAAAGTTCAATAGGCGAGGAAAACAAATAACCGTTTGGGCACTTTGATGGAATAGTCCAAACTGTATTCATACACTAAGCCATTTTATTGGTTGATGGGCCAATCACTCTATTCTAAACTATTTACATCAAGAGAAAATAGTGCATCAAAACATTTGATTGCAACAGAGTCATAGCTTCAGAGGTATGTGAAAGAAAACATTGAGAACCACTGGTACAAAAAGTCTTTGAAAAGGTTTTATGTATTTGATTCAGACTTTATATTTGTGATTAAAAAGGATATTTTACAGGATTTTTGGGGAGAGAAAGGAGCCTTTGTTTTATTGTTGTTGTTATGGTGTTCACTCTGGTTGGTCAGAGTCTGACATCTTGAGTTAGGGTTCTTGTACAGCAGTCCTGAACAAGGTTTCACAAGACGGCTAGCCAATTCTAATTCAACTATTGTAAACCAATCAGCTGTGGACCTGAGAGATCAGCCAAGTCCTTGATGGCTGTTCTTGTCGTCAGCTGTTCACCAATATGCTTCCACTACCCAGACAGAAAGGTAGGGAAGATTGTGAATTAGCTGTTGGGAATGGAAGCTTTACATTTCATTAATTAAACATGATAGCAGAACATTAATCACAAAGCTAGAGCTAACCCTAACCCCATGTAGGTTTCGGTTAAAAAATAAGTTATTCATTATCATCATATTCAGTTTAACATGTTTCTAATTGATGGTATGCATTAGATATACATAAATAAAAGGTAGATAAAAAAATCTATTGTAAAATATTCATTCAAGGAACAATATACAAAAAATGTGTGGTAGAAAATTTCACTTACAATTCCAGGTGTCAGAGCTGGTTAAAAAAAAAAAATCTCTTTCAAACCCCAGAAAAAATTGCTGAATACTCATCACCGTTGCATATAATAACATAACAATAATCAACAATTAGACTGACTCAGAAGTTCTGAACAGATTTGTTAGACAATTTACCTGAGGTGTGAGATTCCTGAGAACCAACCAGGTGCTTGCAGCCCATGAAGCAGATGAATTGACTAGAATGAGGAAAACAAAAAATATTTTTTAAACAATTGAAATTAAAAAAATGTTTGATTTTATATTGTTAAAAGTTTAAAATTTTATTCACTTGTAACTTCACAAGAAATGTTGAAAAACCTATCAATCTAACAAATATTACTGCGAAAAGCATTTTAAATAGTTTTGATTTTTATTCTTCATAGAGTTTAATATTTTGAAAATTTAAACAGGTTACATGTGTTAATGTTACATTTATCTAACGAATAGGCAGAGGTTATTGATTGAATAATATTTTTTAATATAATCATGCTTATTCAGAAAGAAAAAAAAAATTTAATTTTTGAATGTGAGAGTAAAAAAAAACAAAAAAAACATTAAAATTATATTCATTCATATGAATAAAAAAATTTTTCAGATATTTAGCTAATTGAATTAAATCAATATAAATGCAATTGAAACAAAAGTATAAAATTAATTTAGCAAACATTGATATGTTTGGCTGAACTATGTGCTGGTAACCAAGGTTGTGGAATCAGAGTCAGACTGGTAGGAAGGTTAAGAACCTTTGGGGTAAGATTTTTTTAATGTAAGAAACAAGGTCTGAATCTGATATTTTGGAATTCTACGAGTCAGCCCATCCAATTCTACAACCGTGCAAGAAAATCTGAAGAAACTCCAAATAAGAATACACTACAATGATACATAAGATCATATTAAGTTAAATTACACTATTTTACAAAAATATTAGATTGTTTAAAATCAAAGCTTTTGTAATTTTTTAGTGAATAATAAACAGACTCAATATATCACACAGAGATACTGTACAAATACAAAAAATCTTTTTAACTGACCTGACAACTGATGTTAAATATTTATTGCCTAGTGATATTAGTTGATTAATTAAATTAAAAAGTAATATATTAAAGGAAAGATGAGTGTAGATGAATATTATTTTTAGGTTTATCTTATCTGTATATTGAAACTCTAACCATTTCAATAAAACTGTGGAAGTCATATCTGTTGCACATAAAAACTTATGTTGGAAAAGTAATTTTCAGTTAAAATTTAAAAGGTTCATTTTGATTTGTATAAGACATGAAGAGAGAGAATTGAAGTTTGCTACATGCAAAAAAAAAACAAACAAAAAAAAAGCAGCAGAATTAGAAACCTGTCCACCTGTCCATCCTAAAAGATTGGTATAGAAGCTATAAGTAACCGATGTTTGAGTTTTGACTTTTTCCTTCAGATTGGTTTTTATTTGCATTCTGGTGATTTTTGACTCTTTGGATATTTTTCACAATCATTGTTAAATCTTCGTTTTGAAGTGACAGATGAACCAATAAGCTTCCAATACTGTTTTTGTTTCTTATCTTAAATTCTGCATGTGGCGGAACTTTAATATTGCTTACGTTATGTGCCATTGTTCTAAAGAGAAGAATTTTGTTTTAGTACAAATTATTATAAATATACACACATATATGTATATATTGCAATATTTCCTCTCTTTGAAGCACTGATATTTTGAAAATTAAAAACAATTAGAAACCAAACATGATGCAGATTCTTTTTTAATAAAGATATTTATTTCACGTTTCTAAATTTTTGAGACAGGATTGGTTATTTGTATTCTTCACATTACTGTTCTCATCTTGAGCGTCAATTTCACAGCGTTTCAATCGATGTAACCACCGACCTTCTTTAGGTGTATCTTGTCGAACTCGCAAATGTTTCTGTCAAAATCGGGAATTTGGATGGAATTTCGAGCAGAACCTTTTATTTACTTAACGAGGGTAGTGCGCTCTTTTTCCGTCAGCCATGACTGGATAGAGGTCCTAAGTAATCTGCAATTGTCGGCCACATTGAGGATTGAACCTTCAACCTTCAGGATTATATCACTTTTTACAATTGATTTTTCCAAGTACTCTAACCACTGCACCACAGGTCCTTGCGGAAAATTCTAATACGAATTTTAGGAGCCTTAAACCTATTTTTTATTTCTAGTTGTTACAACTATTTATTATCAATTACTATTTATTACAATATATTAATCTCTCTATATATAAAAACATTATATATATATATATATATATATATATATATATATATAGAGAGAGAGAGAGAGAGAGAAATACGTTAATATAATATAGTAATAATAAGTAATAAATAGTGATATTTACAACTAGAAATAAGAATAGGTTTAAGGCTCCTAAAATTCGTATTAGAATTGTCCACAAGGACCCGTAGCCCAGTAGTTAGAGTATTTGGAAAAATCAATTGTAAGGTTCAATCCTCAGTATGGGCAACGAAAAAATACAATTGCGAATTACTTGAGACCTCCATACAATCATGGCTGATGGAAAAAGAGCACACTACCCCCGTGAAGTAAATAAAGGGTTCTGCTTGAAATTCCATCCAAATTCCCATGTACAATAGAAACATTCCTGAGTTTGACAGGATACACTTGAAGAACATTGACCAAAACGTTTTGAAAATCACAGTCCAATGAATCCATATAATACGAATATTTATATACAATTCAAATTTCCGACAAAGTCTTCATCAGGAAAAATACAGATATGTTTTTTCTTCTGATGTGACATGCTGCCACGTGGTCAAAGTCTTCCGTGTTTGGTCACAGAATGTTATATATATATATATATATATATATATATATATATATATGATCTCTATATAATGTAAAATATTGAGCTTGCCCTTTGTAACTGAAATTCGGTCTCTTTTGGGAATCATTCCAACCTATATAAATTTAATTTATATTGTTATAACCTCTCTCTCATATACATATATGAATAAATAAAGGTATGACTTCCAAGCAAAATGGCCTTGGGGAGATGTAAGTTCTTAACAACAATCTGCTCTATTTGAAGCATGTGCATAAAGCAGATTCAAACTGTTTCATAAATCCTTATTAGCATAATTTACATTTTATGTATATCCTTCAAAAAAGCATGCTATTGAGAGCGAGCAAAAAACATGTCTTATTGTGCTTGCATTTAACAAATGTCTAACATCTTCTCTTTCACATGCATATATAGAAGAAAATCACTTACAAAAAAATAAAATCTATACTAGAATCTAATTGTGATTAGAAGGCAACAGGTTGTCTTAAAATTGGATAAAAAATTAAAGCCTGAGATGAAAAAATGTAAAACACTTACTCCTTGCCATTTGTTGATCAAGATGACTTGGTACTGGTGACAAAAAAAAGATTTGGAGTTCAAAGTTCACACATATTTTTTTATGCCACTTTTAAACATTTTACACAGCAGTGAAAGAGCATAAGATATAAACAGGACTTAAAACGAGCAGAAAGAAACATGAATTAGCATAGGTTCGTCTATAGTCATTTTAAGTTAAGACAACCAAGGTTTGGGTTTTAAATAGTATTATTAACTCTGCAAATTATGGAGTCTGAAAAATTAAACTGAATAATTTTGTTTTTAAACTGAAGATGTAGTGCCATAATCTATTCAACAGTGTAAAACACCTACAACTGTGAATGCTGCCACTAAAGAAACATCAGATTTAAATGTTTTTCTTTCAGTTGACATCTTTTTGGTTTGTGTTTCCAAGTCTTCATATTTTAATCAGTATTCTCCAACTATTATCAAACTGCTTAAGCTGACATTGAGTAATTACAACAAGGCCCAATTATAAAAGAATAGCCCTTTTATACCTTAAGGTGGTAAAATAAGGGAGATAACTTATACTTATTGACACTTAAATTTTTATTTATTGATTAATTCCCAAAAATAGTCACTAGAGTTGCATTTTTAGTGTAATTTTTCTTTGTTTCTCCCAATGAGATAAATAATTAAAATAAAATGTAAAAAGGGGAAAATAAAAATGTATAAGAAATCTTTGTTCAAAACAATTAAACTCTGATCTTAAACTGAAACATTGTTATTCAAAACAAGATATTACCCACGGGCTGACTGGGAATCCCTCAGAGATGCACATTTGAGTAAAAAATCCAAATGCGAAAATTCCAAAGTTCCCAATGGTTTACTTTAACCTGTTTAGCTGCTATTGCATGTAGCAAGCATACTGCTATTTTAACCACCATGAATCAACTAGATGTAGTCAAAAATTTATACCAACAAACCACTGTCAGTGCATAATAGTTTTTTTATTTTTTATTTTTTTTTTTATTCAATCTTCACCCCAAACAAGGCACAGTGCCACTTTGAAGCAGGGGGCTACTATTAGGGACTTAATTAGCGGGGGTCATTATGAAGGGAGAAGAGTAGAAAGATGTTTGTTAACATTACACTTGAACTTCTGCATATCATTGCAGTTGGGAAAGCAGAATCCCGGAAGGGAGTTCCAAAGACCCGCAGTTCTGGGGAAGAAACTATTGGAGTAAAAGGCTTTCTTGCACCTAGGGATCTCTACTGTAAAGGAATGAGACTTAGTAGCTTGTCGGGTTTGTCGGGGGTAGTTACGTCGGGGAGGTACAAATGTTTGCAGTTCGTCAGAGCATTCACCATTAAAGTATTTGTAGAACAGGCAGAGGGATGCAACATCTCATCGATGGGACAGAGGTTGAAGCCTAGATGACAGTTCAGGACCTATCAGGTTGGCAACTCTCTTTTGAACCCTGTCCAGGAGCGAGAGACAAGCAGCAGATGCACCAGCCCAAATGTGACAACAGTACTCCATACATGGGCGAATGGTTGCCTTATAGAGGTATAGGATACTGTCAGGCGTAAATAGTTTTCTAGCACGGTAGAGGGAGCCAACCTTCCTTGCAGCAGCCTTGGAAATGCTCTCAATGTATCTATTCCAGTTCATATTCCCCGTAAACGTTACAGCCTTTGCAAGATTTTAGAAAGCTATGAGGAGGGGGGGGGGGCATTGGAAAAACCCATATTCGCTTAAAAATAATTTTCTTTATAAAAATAAAACTACTTCATCAATTTAAATGATTCTTGATGTGCAATATTTTCTTTCCACCGCAGGTATGCACACCATAAAGATTTTCTTTTTTATAGGGGTGGGGTACAGACTAGTACCAACAAAATTGTCGAAAATATCTATATAAAAAAAAAAAAAGAAGCCAAGTTAGCTCCCTTTACTAAAGTAAAAACAGGCCAAGTGATTTATGAAAACAAACAAAAAAAAATAAAATAAAAATCAGATTAGAAAAGAACATATTTGAAACCTACTAAGAGCATTGTTCTAAGACTTAGGCTTTTTCTACTAAATAGCAATTCTTTAATGCAAGTGAAGTCCTGAATCAGAATAAAAACAAGAGATAGAACAGAAACTAAGCTCTTACAAAAATACAGAATGTTAAACAACAATTGCAATTTATATTACAACAAAAGGAATGTATAAAAATATTCAATTAGCATACATGCTGAATAGGAGGCAAATAAAGTCATGTACTATGCACAATAAAAACTTGAATATTTAATCTTCGGATTAAAATTTCGTACAAAAGATAAATTATTTCATTAATTCTGGCATATTAATCCTATATTTAAAAAAGATAATTTTTTTTACGACGGACATTTTAAGATAAATCTGTTAATCAAAAGTTTGATTAAAATTATAGAAACTCAACTCTGTTCATAATTATATCAAATAATATTTATGTTCTAAAATTTTTAGATGAAGATTGATAATTTGGATTATTCGGACTACCGTTCTCATCTTGTATTTGTTGCGCAACGGATAAAAGTGCTAAGTTAATCAGTTTTAAATAAAAGTCTTCTGAAGGTTGAAAATTCACTAGACAGTATAGGAGGTACTAACAATACAAGAGTTATGTAAAACTTATTCAATCAGAGTAACAAAAGCAAACTAACTTCATGGATTAAATAAAGAATGATGTTAGAATAATATCAAATTCCTTACCTTTTCTTTTTCATTATAATAGCTAAACTAATTAAATAAACTAAGCAGTCAATAAATACTTAGAACATGTAATATATTTAACATTAAACAAGAATAGATTTAATTAAGATATTTTTCAGATAAGGATTAATAATTTGAATTGTTCCAACTATTATTCTCATTTTGGATGCTATATTCATGTTTTGTATTTTCTTCATCTTTTTGAACTTGAGAGTGTTCTAGTTAAACTTGAGAACCTGTACAGAATTTAAAACTAGACAGAGTATTTAATACACCCATTTATGTCTGATGGAGTCAGAACAATCTACTCTCATTGATTAAATAGTGCTCAGTTCTGAATTTTCAAAGTTTCATAAATGTTTCTGAGAATTTAAAATTGGTTGATGGATTTAATTAAAAATTTTATCATAATAAGTTAAAATTTATACCACGACTATCTATGGTAACACATCAAAGGCCGTAAATGATGATGTTCTCTCTGATTCTCTCTCCTCTGATCTTGAGCGCGTGGTACAGTGTGGGAAGAGGTGGCGAGTTACCTTTAATGCATCTAAGACCAAGCTTCTATCTCTACATCATAAACGCTCTGATCCCCATCTGGCATCAATTGAAATGGATGGCTCTCGTCTAAAGGAGGCCCCAGAATTTGATAAGCTCCTGGGTTTGACCTTTACTCCTGATCTTAAATGGAACAGATACATTAAGTCTGTGGCCAAGGTCGCTGGGAAAATGGTGGGATCCTTCTACCGCTCCAGAAGATATCTCACTAATGATGCAATTCTCTATCTATATAAAAGCCAAGTACATCCAAGGATGGAGTACTGCTGCCACATCTGGGCAGGAGCTGCTAAAACCAGCCTATCCTTCCTTGACAGAGTACAAAATAGACTTTGTGGCTTAGTGAGGGATGCCCTTTTCTTTTCCCTGCAACCTCTTTCCCACAGAAGAGACGTAGCGAGCCTATCTTTGTTCTATCGTTATTTCCATGGCAAGTGCTCGTCTGAGCTCCATTCTCTGGTCCCCCCTCACCAATCTTTTTCAAAAAACGCCCGACTAGCTGAAACCACCGTCAATAATTTCCCCCACTCCTTATCTGTGCCTAAATCAAAACGTAGATTCCATGAACAAAGCTTCTTTCTTAGAACTGCACGCCTGTGGAACTCTGTTCTGCTTGCCTGTTTCCCTCCCAACTTCAACCTGGATGTCTTCAAGTCCAAAACAAACAAATTCCTGATGAACCACCCCCTTAAGTAATGACACTTTGTCAATTCTCCAATACTATTACCACACTATCCCATTGATTACTGTACACACAATAACCCTCATCCCCAAGTGGCCCTTGGGCCTTGATAAGTGGTGAACTCCATGTATAAAAAAAAAAAAAAAAAATCTCCAAGTGCAGTGCTACCTCCCTTTTTCCCTGTCAAATAAATAGCAACTTTAACACCTGATGAAGGTTGTGCAGATAACACCTAAGATGAGAATAATTGTCCAATTAATCTAAATAATATAAATAGTGTTCAGTTTGAAATTCTACACAAATTCCCAAGTTTGACAAGAAGGTTCCCACATTCAAAAAAATGCAACTGAACATGGTCTGAGGTAACATCAACCAAACCATTATGATGAGAATAGTCATCCATTTAGTTCTTTTTCAATATTAATCAGTATTAGTTTTTTATTATTATAAAGAAATATGCAACTTTTAGCAATATTATAATTGTGGTGTTTTTTGTTAGTTGAGGATAATTATATTTAAAAGCACGTAAATTGTATTGTCTGATAAAATAGAAAATGGATCATAAGAGAATGAATCATTTTGTGAAACCAAAATATGAACCAGTAAAATAGTTTACAAACTTTCAATGCACATTTTATCCACAGTCGTTTCAGGTTAAGCAATGTCCTTAAGAGTTAGACACATTTATAATTACAGCTAGAAGCATTTTTAATCTATTACTTTTTTTTTTTTTTTTTTTTTTTTTTTTTACCCCAAACAAGGCACATTGCCACTTTGGTGTAGGGGGCTACTATCAGGCGAAACAACTACTGGGGTACTATGTAGGGATTTGGCCAGCAAGATGTTGGTTCACGTTGCACTTGAACTTCTGCATGTCAGTACAGTTGGGGAAGCAGTGACCTGGAATGGAATTCCAAAGTCTAGCGGTTCTGGGGAAGAAACTACTGGAGTAGAAAGATCTTTTACATCTAGGGATCTCTACAGTGTGGGGTGGGATTTTGCAGCTTGTCGGGTCTGTCGAGGGTGTTCACGTCGTGGGGGCACAAGTGCTTGCAGTTCATCAGAGCATTCACCACTAAAATACTTGTAGAACAGGCAGAGGGATGCAACGTTTCGTCGATGGGACAGAGGCTGAAGCTTAGATGCCAGTTTAGGGCCGATCAGATTTGCGACTCTCTTTTGAACCCTGTCAAGGAGCGAGAGACTAGTAGCCGATGCACCAGCCCAAATATGACAGTAATACTCCAATAATGGGTGAATGGTTGCCTTATAAAGGTACAGGATACTTTCGGGTGTTAGTAGTTTTCTAGCACGGTAGAGAGAGCCCACCTTCCTTGCAGCGGCCCTGGCAATGCCCTCGATGTAATTGTTCCAACTCATGTTTCCTGTGAACGTTAGGCCAAGGAGCTTGAAAGACGTACTCTCAGATAAAGAGTCGTTGGCCATTGCTATAGGTGGTAGAGAAGGTTTCTTGTAATTATTGAATGAAACCAGTTTAGTCTTGGCGGCATTGAACGTGACCATCCATTTTTGTCCCCATTCCACTACTGATTGGAGGTCATCCTCTAGTGTTTCTGCCATTACTTCAGATATATGTTCATTTGCTTTCCCGTCGTGCCTGCTATAGAGTGTGGTGTCATCAGCATATATACCCATCTCGGAGGCAATTTTGTCGGGGAGGTCATTAATGAATATAAGGAACAGTAGAGGTCCAAGGATAGAACCCTGGGGCACTCCTGCATTTATATCATATTGTTTAGATGTACGACCGTCGAGGACAACCTGGATTTTTCTCTTATCTAAGAAGGATTTAATTATGTTAAGTATTCTACCAGTGATACCGTATGATCTAATCTTCCTGAGGAGACCCTCATGCCATACCCTGTCAAAAGCCTTAGATATATCTAGAGCTACCGCTCTGCCCTCTCCCGCTTTGTCCAGTGAATGGTATATGCGTTCAGAGATTATAGTGAGGATGTCTGCTGTGGAACGGGCTTGTCTAAATCCATATTGTTGGTCGGTCAGAAGTTTAGCATTTGTAAGGTACTGGACTAGAGCATGGTTAATTAAGGTCTCAAATATTTTGGCAAAAAGTGGGAGGAGGCTAATAGGGCGATAATTTAATGGGTCAGTTCTTTCGCCAGAATTCTTGAATACTGGTACCACAGAAGCAGTTTTCCAACAGCCCGGAAAGCAAGATTCATTAAGGCATTTGTTGTAGAGTTTGGAGAGAACCAAAGCTACTTCGGCTGAGCACTTTTTTAATAGCACAGCTAGGATGAGATCGGGTCCACATGCTTTTGAAGTGTCAAGGTTTTTTATGATAGCATGCACCTGAGCAGGGGTGATTTTCAGATCGTCTAGCGTGGCGTCTGTCCGCATAGGAAATTGAGGTAGGGGGTGGTTTAGAGGGTCCAGTGTGGAGTTTGAGGCAAACCGACTGGCAAGCATGTTAGCTTTTTCGGTTGCTGAGCAAACAACCTCGTGATTGTTGGTTAGTGGGGGAATTGTTGATTGCCCATTATTTACTACACTGTTGTAGATTTTCCAGAAGTCACGAGTTCCTAGTTTTTGTGCTTCGATGCGTTTTTAGTGGTTTCCGTAAATTCCCTCTTAGCTGTCGCTATTTCTTTCTTAACGTTACTTCTAGCTTCTATGTACTTCTGTCTGTTTGAACTGGACTTATGTCGGTTAAACCTGCGGAATGCATGCTGCCTTTGAGCAATGGCAGTTGCGCAAGTCGAAGTAAACCATTGGGGAGAGTGGGGCTTTCTATAGAATTTCCGCATGGGAAAATGCACTTCGATTGCAGTTTTGAACCATTCAGTGGTCTCGTTTGCACACTGTTCAGCAGGAAGAGAAAAAATATTTCCCCATGGGGCGTCTCTGATAAGATCTCTGATGGCTTCCCAGTCAGCCTTTTTATAATATCTCGTTTTGAGCCTTGGCTCTTCAGTTTTGGGTCTAGAGTTTAGGGCGATTTCAACAATTATCACTGCATGATCAGCGTTCCCAAGTGGGCTGTCGGCTTTCGTTATACAATCATCAGGAACTGTGGTCAAAAACAGATCTAAAAGTGATGCATGTTGTTCTTCCTGATCAGGGAAACGGGTTGGAAAAGTAACAATTTGTGATAGGGAGTGAGATATAGAGAAGCTATGAGTTGGAGATTTGGTATCTGTCTGTCTGAAGTAGGAGACTCCTGTTTAGTCTTAAGAGACAATTGATACCCAGTGTAAGGGTCTTTGCACAAAGAGTGAAGTAATCAGCATTTCTAAGTCCTGTGGCAAGAAATCCAGCATGACTAAAAATAATGCTTGCATAAGCAAAGAGCCCTCACACATAGAACATTTAATATTTTCAAATGGTCACTCATTTAGTGCTGACCAATGTCATTTAATTTCAATGGTTTAATTAGAATCTGTGTTTACATGATTCTGCTGTACAGGTTAAGTAAATGGTGTAAAAAGTAGAAGTGTTTATCTTTTGTGAATGTCATTTTCATACTGAATAAACATAATGCATTATCTTTATCGGGCATAAACAATCTAAAATAGAAAATGAATTCTGAATATTCATCTCTTGAATGTACATTTTGTTAGCCGCTAAATTCAATCCAAGTAGAAATATCTATTTGAGAACTTTTACGAAAATAGTTTGGTTTCGTTGTTTTGTTCTGTGGTATATCAACCCTTGGGGGGGGGGGGGGTATTTAATACCGAATCCAGTCCAGTCATTTTGGTAAATGTTTTTTATGTTGCAAATTCGTTTATACCTTCAACTATTTATTCATGGTGTTTGGTTTGGTTGCTTTGTAGTGGAAAACTTGTTTTTGTTTTTGACTTTGCAGAACATGATTGAGTTTTGCAAAGGGAAAGGAAAAAATAAATAACATCAATCATTGAGGGGTGTTAGGTCAGGAAGCAAGATCTGGTAGTACCAGTTCCTAAAATGGAGTCAACTAAACATCTTTTTACAAAAAATGAACAGGCAGTGTTCCCATTATTGAAGCAGTAGTTTTTACAATGTCAATATGCAAATTTGAATCTCACATTAGTCTAAAGGAATTTTTTTAATTTGATACATATTTTATAAATTAAGATGACCTAAAAAACATTAAATTTTTTTTAAAAACTAAGTGACCGTTTGTTCTTTTGTTTTTAATAATCCACAAAAATGTATTTAAAACATAATATATTCATCATAGTTACTTACTCTCATGCAAATACTAGCTAGCATATTTTTTCAACATAATTTCACAAATTTTTTTGTACTAGCTATAAAGTACTAGAAACTAGATAAAGATGGCAGCTGACATATCTAGGTAGTGTACCAACATCATTCAAGGAGCAGGTATAAACTAGTAGTCATTTAAGGGAATAGGGGAAATTTTAACACTGGTATCACTGAGATTTTCTAAACATATGATGTGAAGAGAAGACTTGAGAAAAAAAATGTGCACCATGAAAGCACAAATAATGTTCCAAAGTTTTTATACTACAAATTTTTCATTTTAATTGATAGCAAGCACATAAAAATATTGCCAATAATAGTTTTGCATCTAATATTCAAATATGTTAATAATTCATTAATATAGTACATACATATTTAGTAGAATTTTTAACAGTCAAATTTTATTATTTTGAACTGCTAAACAGGCTCAAATATTAAGTGAAAAATGTTGAATTTTTAGAAACATTTTGGCTCAGTTAGTACTTACCTGAGGTGAAGGGTTCATTTGATCTTCCAGACCACGATGCCTGACGGCTACCAGAAAACGAATTAGAGCTCCAGTTGGATGTTGATGTTGAAGTAGTTTTGTTGTGAGCAAGGCCAGGGGGTGGGCGAGCAGAATTGCCACTGGATTTTGGTTGCAAAGGCACACCCCAGACCTCAGAAGTGAAACTGGTGGGGGTGGTTACAGATTCAGACGGGGTCCAGCTCTTTTGGCTTCCTCCACCAACAATTGGTTGAGATGAGTTGCTGGTCTTGGGAAAGTCTTTCATAGGCCAGGTTCCTCCAGAGGGTTCGGATGTGACAATTGGACTGGATTTGGTAATAGTTGAAGGAAAGTTGGTCAAGTAATCATCTTTGATAGTGTTGACACTGAGCGAGCGAGAAAAGCTCCCAGGTGTAATGTAGGGGTCATCCTCCACACTTTTGGCACCTGTGATTCCTTGCCAAGGCTTGCCAGGCACAAATTCTGGAATCATGTCGTTTAGATTGAATCCAGAGGCTGAAGAAGAGCTAGCAGATTGAGATTCCTTCACCTCAGAATTGTCCTTGGACTGTTCGGCCTGACTATTTGTTCCAATAGGAGATACATTTGGCCAATTTTGGGATGATGTAGTTGGAACATTTGACCAAGTGGAATCACTGAGACCTAGACTTAGATCGTACCTTCCCAGATTTGAACTGGACATGGGATGATGGACAGGTTTTGAACCTACAGCCTTGTTCATCATGTTATCAGGAATATTGGCATCTTTTTCAGGAGACGGACGTTTCCATTGATTGAGAAGACGGGATTGTGAGCAAGTAGAGATGGCTAGGTTGGCCATGTCGTTTTGAAGTGGAGAGAAAGCCTCAATTGGTTCAAGCACAGTTGCTGGCTTCGGAAGGTTCTGTTGGGCCTGAGCAATCTGCTGCTGCAGCTGAAGCATTTGGTGTTTGAATCTGCTGATTGTAAGAAGAGTTTGGTCCATTTGTTGCCGGCTGCTACCCCCACAGCCGCCACCCTTACTCTGTTGCTGTAGGATCTGCTGCCGGGTCACCAGCTGCTGTAGGCCTGACTGCATCTGTAGAAGTTGCTGCAAGAGCACAAGCATTGGAGGAGGCAACTGCTGGTTCAGCAACTGTGGACTTATAAGCCCAGCCTGGACGGCCATGCGCAGCTGTTGCAAGATTTGATGTTGCGCCATTTGTTGCTGCACAGTATTATTGTTGGTTGGGAGTTGGTTTGTGCCACTGGCACTTGTTCCACCACCACTACCGGTACCAGTACTTCCACCAGCTCCACCAGCACTGGTGTTGGTGCCATTTCCTCCTCGGCCCCCAACTGGCCCCTGTGAGGAATTCATTGCTGGCTGCGGATGAGACTGTACCTGGGGCTGCTGTTGTGGCTGTTGCTGGTGGTGGTGGTTCATTTGCATCGAGGCTTGCTGCGACTGTTGCTGTTGTTGCATTTGTTGCTGCTGCTGTTGTTGCTGTGATTGTTGTTGCTGCTGTTGGTTTAGCTTGTGCATCAGTTTCTGTTGAAGGCTTGCATTTTGACTACCGGGGTTCATGGTCATACCTGGCTGTGGCAGAGTCGAGCCCGGCTTGAGGGAAAGGGGCAGGGATTGACCAGATAACTGATTTTGAGCATTTTGGAATGAAGTATTCTGCATGGAGATATTCGGCACGAAATGACCACTTTCGGATTGATTATCAGATATCTCATCATTTAAGCCACTCGACGAGTCAACCATTCCAGATAATTTGCGTTTTGTATCACCCTGGAATACATCCTCAGTGTTATCTTTCTTCATGGTTGTAGCACCTTGTCGTAAATCAGCTAAAAATACACAAAGAAAAAATATAGAATCATTCTAATTAGAGCATTTTTAATAATAAACTGGAACATTTATGACTATTGGATCAGTATTTGTTATATTATTAAATCTCTGGAAATTTCAAGTTACAGCTGCTCCTACTATGTTCAAACAAAGATCCAAAAACTGTTAGTATAACTAGTTAGCAATTATGATTACTGCAGTTGCTTTCAAGCAAACATACAAATATTTGTGAAATTCTTGGGATGGTATTGACTTTCTTCTCACTCTCTCTTTAAATTAAAATAAATCACAGAAAAACATTTTTATCATACAAATATGTGGTTTATTCTAAAGATTAATTTTTGGCATTTACAATTTAATATATATAATAATATATTTATAATTTAATATATATAATAATATATTTATAATTTAATATATATATAATATATTTATAATTTAATATATAATAATATATAATTTAATATATAATAATATATTATATTTATAATTTAATATATATAATAATATATTATATTTATAATTTAATACATATAATAATATATTATATTTATAATTTAATACATATAATAATATATTATATTTATAATTTAATACATATAATAATATAATATATTTATAATTTAATACATATAATAATATATTTATAATTTAATATATATAATAATATAATATATTTATAATTTAATATATATAATAATATAATATATTTATAATTTAATACATATAATAATATAATATATTTATAATTTAATACATATAATAATATAATATATTTATAATTTAATACATATAATAATATAATATATTTATAATTTAATATATATAATAATAGAATATATTTATAATTTAATATATATAATATAATATATTTATAATTTAATATATATAATAATATAATTTAAATACAATTTTGGTCATATGATCCTCATGGTTCACCTGTATATGGCATAATCTAGGACCAATTTGAACGAACTCTACACATTAAATTAGGTTGTATTTCACAATAACACATTGAATGTTGTCTTCCAAGCGGTCTAATGTGTCTGTTTATCAGTGTAGACATGGAACTTTACATATCATTTTGTCACTCAATCTCCAATCTTGCACAATTTTTTTAAATTTTTAACGCAAACCAATTTTTAAAAAAAATATTTATAAAAAAGGTAGATGTTATGTGTTGATAGTAGTTTCTTTTTATTAACACGGTTTCAACAACTTGACAAGCTGTTTTGAGTAATTTTAATGTCTTTAAACTGTCAATTATAGAATACTAACTGTACCCATCCGGCCATGCATTGCCGTGTCTGAGTCTGGTTGACGCAAGTATTAGATTGATTTGTATCGAACAGACACATACACACACACAACTAAACACACACACACACACATGTACAAGCTATGCAAATAGTCAAGAATAGACAGTTTAAAGGCTTCAAAATCACACATAAGGAGATTTGAAAGTATATGAACTGTCAATTTCTGGTTATGATTAAATGTTAGTCAAGCAACTGTGTAAGTTTTCATCAAAATCTGAGTCTCGGCTATATTAGTCACTTAATCCATTTTATTTTTTTTTTTATTTAGCATAAAAAAGAAAGATTTTTTTAATCAAATAGTCATGAATAGATAGTTAAAAGGCTTCCAAAGCATACTGTCAATTTCTGGTTTGTCTGTTATAGTAATCACTTAAGCTGTTTTATAGTTTTTTAATTTAGCGTAACTAAAGAAAGAATTTTAGTAAAGCGTACTAAAAAAAGATTTATCTAGCTTTAAAAAAAAAAAAGATGTAATAATTGCTTATCAGCATCTACCAATGTGTCGAAAAACAATATTTAATAACGTGATGTACGACGTATGTAAACACGAAAGATTTAGCATGATAGCGTAACTGTATAAGAACAATTGTCTTGTGTAGAGAGACGCCATATTTGTAAATTTCTGGAGCATTTATTTTTGTAATAAGATTTAGATTCTGGAATGTATGAATTGTAAGCTGTCAGCCAATGAGATTTGGCAGAATGTGAGAAGGGTGAATTTATTATTTTTGAATTTGGAAATGGAAGCTCATGGTATGTCTATGAGTATAGAATCCAGTTAATAAGGGTGCAACCCCAGATCTGTCAGAAATGCAAAATTCCTTCTGGTGATGAGTGGGGCAGTAGGAGGACTTGCTATTTAGAGGGAAAAACACAAACTACTTCCCCTAAAGATGGTTGTGATTGTGATGATGTTGCTCCTAGGATGTAATGTAGGATTTTATTATAACGACTAAATGTGTCTAAAATGGTGTTCTAAAGTTTCATAAGATAGTGACAAATAGTCTAGACATAAATTTGTATGCAGCATCTGTTGTTGCAAACCTACGGTACTTTAGTCCAGAGGGAAATTTCTGCAATCAAAATATCATATAGGAGATATAAAAGACATTAAATCATAAACATATTTGTTTAGTTTTTGTTTGAAAACGATTCCAATTTGCAATGAAAAATACAAATAAAATTCATAAAATATAAAATGTCGATGTAAAAAAAAAATGTTTTTATTTACAAAAAAATTGTTGATTAAAAAAAGCTTTATTTTTATTTACTTACGCATGCACAGAATTTTTTAAACCAGAAGCTGTAGACTGGATTGACAGTTTTCAATGCTGCTCAAGCAAGACAATTTTAGTTTTATAATTATATATAATTTATTCACAGGAAAGTTTCTGGAGTAAAAAAAAAAACTGCAGGACAAATCCATTTCATGTATTTAAAGAACTTGCGGAAACAAATCCATTTCCATAATGAAACTTTTTTGTCTGTTTTATTTTTCCTTCTATACAGATTCGTATATATTGTAGAATGCCCCATCCCCAGCAAAACAAAATAAGAAAATTGAAATAAGACTATAAATAAACTTACCAAGGGCACTATCATAGTTCATATTATTGCTGATCAAAGCTGTCTGGGCATCATCTCTCTGAAAAAGGCAATGAAATCAAAACGTATTAGAAAACAATAAAAAAAAAAATAAATTTCAAGTCAGTTTAACATAATCTATATGGGCTAAGTATGTACGTAAGTTATCACCTTTCATATGCATTAAAAAAAAAAAAATGAATTTGTCTGATCAACAAAATAGTGATTTGTGATTAATCTGATACTGTTAAGATAAATTCAGACTTTACCTATTTTAAAATGAACTGTTTCAAATCAAATTATATTGATTGCTTAAAGCAATACAATTTTAAATACATATATTTTAAAAAAGTGACATTTGTTCTATGAGAATATATAGTTTACAATTATCTTATTTTAAGACAATATTTGTTTTAAAAAGAATAAAATTGCTACAATTTTCTATAAAGATAGCAGAAAAAGACCAGCAACCTTTCTCTTCTATGAGAAAGAGACATGCCTCCCCAAGATTTACAAATCAGTTTTGTATTGCGTCAATGCAAGAAAGGGTGATCTAAGCAGCACCTTCTTACACCTGGCAACAGTAATCAATCTTAAATGCTAAAACTGTTTACCTTGAATCCCATGTCAGTAAGCTGTTGCAGTAGTTTTACTCTCATTTGAGGAGCCTGATTAGCACCACCAGGAAACTTGTTAGCACCCTGTCAAATAGAATAAATCAATTCAGTTAGCATGAACACAGATTTACATAAAAATCAGATTTTTATTAAAATCGCCAACAATCTCCTCTATGATCATTACAATATACTTCAAGACCTATTATTCACACCATGAACAAAAAATGTGTTTCACTGTCAATTTTAATTGAACTAGAGGAGGGATGCATTCTCAATCAGGATCCCTGGACTCTGGTATTTCTGGAAGTTTATTGATTTCGAAATGTAGTATAAATGCAATAATAATGCAACAATTCAAGGTGAATTCAGATAGGCGCAAAGCTAATGTTTTGTCTTCTGCATAAATTTCTACCATCCTTTCTCTAGAAGCATACAGGTTTTATTTTGGGGCTAATAAAATAGTCAAACTTTTTGTATTATTTGAATACTACAAACTGCTGTTCTCATCTTGGTTGTTATTTTCACAAATGTCAAATGCAAAAATCTGCACAGAATTTCGAACAGAATCCTTTATGTCATCCACAGGGTAGAAGTCTTGCAATCATATTTTAACAAGTACTCTATCCACTATGCCATGGGTCCTTGCAGACAATTCTAGTATGAATTTTAGGAACCATAAACCTATTTTGTTTTTAGATGTACAATCTTATTACTTACTATATATAACTATTATTACATATATATTTTTATTTAATACTATTTTTACTATATATATTATTTATGACTAATGTTTCCCATATCATGTTAAATTCTATACTAGGTCGGTTAAATAGTTGATCGCCGCCCAGCATATGGACTACTTTGAATTGTCTTACTCTCCACTGTTCATCTGTCTATAATTTTTACTTTGTCTTATAAGGGTAGATGGTTTCCATTCCTCTCCAAAAATGGTCAGCCATATCCAACTTTTCAATCTCTCCACGTATTACGGCTTTTCGATGTTCTTCTAACCTTACTTTTAGTGGATGACATGTCTCACCTTTGTATAGTTTTCCACATTTACACAGAATCTTATACACAGTTTTTAGTCCTGATATTTTCCATAAGGCACTTAATTCACACAAGATGTTCCAGAAAGTTGAATTGTTTCTGAATACTGTCCTGATGTCATATGGATTATACATTCTTGAAATGTTTTTGGACAAGCCATTCACATATGGTATACAAACTGTGGTTTTCAGGTTGTCTCCTTTGATGCTTAGTCCAGATTTCCTAGAGCTGATGTTATGCTCTTTGGCTGTTTTGGTAGAAGATTTCTCTTAAACTGTCGGTCTCATTTTGACATGTATTGCTGTTATGCACATTGCTTTTTGCTTGATGTTGTAGACAACAGATGATTCTTTTCTTTACATTATTTGGATGGTGGGAGTTGAAGTTTAGATACTGTCCTGTGAAAATAACACTAAATATTATAAATAATCACTCCTCATCTGAAAAATTCAGAAATGTAAATCAGACTTTTGTCTGAAGCTTCTGGATAAGGAGTTATTATCTACATCTACTAGTGGAAGTAAGCACTATTGCCAGGTATTGCAAAGCTTTTTTGTATGGCATTTCAAATAAAAAAATTTTTTTTTTTTTTTTTTTAAATTACAATAAAACAATTTCGCAAAACCCTTTTCTATAGCATTTTAAAAAACAAATATATACTTTTTTAATTTTTAAATCACAATAAAACAATTTTGCAAAACTATTTTCTATGGCATTTCAAAAAACAAATATATATATATACACACTTTTTTTTTTTTAATTTTTAAATCACAATAAAACAATTTTGCAAAACTTTTTTCTATAGCATTTAAAAACAAAATATATATATATACAGTTTTTTTTCTTTTTTAAATCACAATAAAACAATTTTGCAAAACTTTTTTCTATAGCATTTAAAAACAATATATATATATATATATATACAGTTTTTTTTCTTTTTTAAATCACAATAAAACAATTTTGCAAAAATTTTTTCTATAGCATTTAAAAACAATATATATATATAGTTTTTTTTTCTTTTTTAATTTTTAAATCACAATAAAACAATTTTGCAAAATTTTTTCTATAGCATTTAAAAACAATATATATATATATATATAGTTTTTTTTTCTTTTTTAATTTTTAAATCACAATAAAACAATTTTGCAAAATTTTTTCTATAGCATTTAAAAACAATATATATATATATATATATATATTTTTTTTAAATGACAATAAAACAATTTCGCAAAATCTTTTTCTATAGCATTTCAAAAAAAAGAAAAATTTTTTTTAAATTTTTAAATCACAATAAAACAATTCTGCAAAACTTTTTTCTATGGCATTTCCAAAAAATATTGTTTTTTAAATCTTTAAATCACAATAAAACAATTTTTTAAATGAAGATAAACATGTGCATTATTCAGGTTTATGATGATCGACTAAGAAATAACTGGAATGTTTAAAGCAAAAACAAAAAGAAAAACAATGTCTAGCAAGATTTGAACTCTGAAAGATGGCAGTATATACAATGGATACTGGAACCGAAGGCAAACTCTTTATCTACATGCAGCCAGCGACCAAACGAAAATATTTTGTAATCTACTTAAATTTTTAAAGAGTTCAGTATAAAGATATAAACTCTCCATAGATCTGTAATGGTTCGATTGTCTAAAATAAAGAAAAATCTCATTTTTAATTAAAAAACAAAAAGGATGTTAAATACATATGACTAAAAACACAATTTTGATTTATGTTTATTTTTTTTTTTTATTGTTAGTGAAAAGGTTCAGGGAGAATGCTAAAGAAATCATGGTATACAGTAAGAATGGACTTTAGAGGAAGAAGGATAACCAAAAACATGTCAGTATGTACAATAGATGTTAAACCAAATAGGATGATGACACAGATTAAAGCTGTTGGCTGCTATATTTAGACTGGCCTTTATCATTATAACTGAAGTTAAGGAAATATAAAAATTAGTAATGTCATAACTATGCGTTACCTTATAACTTCTTTTCGGCTTCCATCCTGAGGCGCTGCTCCAAGAGCTGTTATCCTGAGATCCTTCATTCCAAGTACCCATGTCAGCATCATGCCAGAGTGAATCCCCTCCAGTATTTCCTCCTCCACTGCTGTCATCATTCCAACCTTGCTGCAGAGAACCAGTCTAAGAAAAAAGATATTATAAATATTGTCAACTGATTATGGATTTTTACAGATCAATAATAAAGTTTTTATTAAAGTTGATACAACTAAAAAATTCTGAAAATATGTAAGGAAAGATTGCTTCTAATTTAAATTACAAAAGTAAACTTGATTAAGTTTTCTGTTCATTGTTGGAAGATAAACACGTCTTTTTTATTATCATTGTCTTCATTGACAATTTTGCAGTATTGGTAAAAGTTGAGACAATATATATATATATATATATATATTTTGATTAAATAAATTCAAATGTATGGAACTAAAAATTCAATAGCTTTTCCAAAGTGGATAATATATATGTTGAACTTTTATAAACAAAATTATATCTTATATATAATATCATTACACACACACACACACACACACACACAATAACTTTTACCAAATGCATTAAAATCTAATTTTCTACTATCCAGTATACATTCAATTTACTGAAACTATTTTGAAATGATCTATTTTAAAATTAAATTTTGTTGAAAGCTCATTTTTCACATGAGAATTAAAATAGCTGCTTGGCTTTCAGTTGTTGGCAATAGTTTATTCCTTAAAAGATATAGGAAATATTTTTTTTTTTAAATAACTTACCTTACCATTAACCCTAAGTCTAAGTGCAAAGTCCCCACTCTCAAGCTTAAGGGAGTGGCAGCGACAGTATTTTTTTTTTTACATCTGAAATTAATGTCTTCTAGATAAAACATTTTTTTTGTTTCAATAAGAAAAACTAAACAAATTCAGAGATAATAAATCTTACAATCAGTTTCTACACTTGGTATACAGGTCGGTAGAAAATTTGATTTTATAACATTTGATGATAGTTATTAGTTTCTTTTTCTCATCTCACCTAATGTGATTTCTTATATATTCATGATCATAGAATTGATAATATTAACTTTTAATATATCACATAGACCAATAGCTTATCTAAATCTCGAACTTCTTTGCAACAATATCTGAATATTTTTAATGCAAGATTAAAATAAAAATTGCATTAAAAACAAAAATAAATATTACTCTGTTATAAAAATTAAACATTTCTGTGTTTGCAAAAGGTGACAATCTACTGATGTCCAACATTTCTAAAAATGAAATTTAATTGATTTAAAATTTTAAAATCAGTTTTGTAAAAGTTTTAAATTGCTGAAAATAATGCAATAGATAAATGAAAATAAAAAATATAAAAATATTAATCTTCTTGCAGGAAATAAGAAATATTACAAAACATCTATAAAGTTATTTACATTCTGTCAATTTTGAATTAATCTTAAAATAAGTCAAAAAATGAATTCAAACATTTTTTTATGAAACATTTTAAATTATTGTCTAATTATTTTTCTATTTTAGTTTATAATTCTTTAATTTAATAATAGTTCTGTAAAATATGTTTTTTATACATTTATTTAACAAGATAAATTATTATTAATAGGTTTTAAACTAAAAATATGATTTCAAATCTTTATAAAAGAAAATAGAAAGTAAATTTTAGAATTTAAAAAAAAACATAAGTCAATCATGAGATTGCACTACATGATTATATAAGATATTTTTGAAGTTATGCAAAATAAACATTGATGACTTAAAAACTATTTCGTCAGGTTTAAAATGTTGCATAATTCTTATTGTTATCAAAAAGTATCAGATCCATACATCAAAGTTTGAAAAATTTGAAGTTGAAATTTCTTCAAAATTTTAACTGTGCCCAATGTTTCATCATCAGAGATCAAGGTCAAAGTTATACAAGATGCAAGACTTTGTTGTATACGATACAGGTAAAATGAATTTCTACAATGAACAAAACAAAAATTATCACTGAAAGTGTGACTTTTTCTGTGAGCTTAATCTTGACATAAATATCCTAAAATTAAATCATGGCGGATATTTTGACCAAATTTGCTGACAATTAATCAAGCGATTTGGCCACCTATACACAAGCAAATATAGTAATATACCTAACATAATCTCAGCCTTCTTGAAGGTAAAAAGTCATTGTATAAATTTTTATAAAAGACTCTTAATTTTTAAATAAAATTATAGATTTATTTTAAAGATATTTTAAAATGCAAACCTGTTTATTAACATCATGGTGTTGTCCTTCAAATTCATAGAAAAATGAATGTAAATAGTAAATTTTTAATTTTGTAAATATTTTAGAAATAATTTGTGCATTAGAATTTTCATTATGAATGAGAAAATATATTGATTTTAAATAATTCAATAATTGATTTAAGTGGACAAATGGATAAATAGATTTACTATGATTATTATAATATATCCCATTGCAATTATCTGTCTTGCTTTATGTCTTATAAGATTTGTTATTTTTTTCTGATTTAAATTATTTTTTGGGAATTTAATGGGGAAAAGTGTCTTCACTTATTACTATTTTTTTTTCAAAAACGATCTTAATATTTTTTGTATAATATAAAAAGTCAGTGAACATATATAGATAACTTAATTGTATATATGTAGATTAAAAACATAACTTACAATTATAATTAAAAAAATCCACAATGCATGTTTTAATATGTAATTGCAATATTTGAAGGATGGGGGTAATATCCCCCTGATCTTAATCCATGATTTTCATAAATTTCTCATTAATGTAATCGTAGGTAATTGATTTACTTTTTTATTTATTTTAATATATATATATATATATATATATATATATATATATATATATATACGTCGTCGAATTATGAATTTTTTATTTTTATTTCAATGTTTAACTTGAATTAAATATTCAATATTGATACAAAACAAATGCTAAAATATGCTTCTGTACAATGTAAAAATTATTTATCAATAAAAATAAAATGTGATTAAACAGTATTCTATATTGTAAGCAAAAACTAAAAAAATGTAGAAACTTTACATAAATTTTTTTCAAAATGTAACCCCTGAAAGCATAGTTAAATTTGACATCAGTTTTTAGGCAATACGAAAAATATAATTTACAATAATGAACATGTAAAACAATTTAACATAAAATAAAATGATTCAGTTAAATGTAATTCTTCATTTAAGAATAAATTACAAAAAGAATAAACAAAACTTTGAATGATAAATTGATTAGAATTTGAAAAATAAAATTCAAAGTATGAAATCTGACTAAGAATCGAAAGAAAAAGTTAATTTTCACAATGATATTTTGCCTGTCAAATGGCCAACTTGTTAGTTAGCATGATGCTTAAATTTTACAGGGGAAAACGGAAACAAAGTTAGCAATGTCAAATTTAGTGGAGGATCATACAAGTTGAAAGATATTAGGTCAGATTTCAGACTTGTCATGGAAAAAGAAACAAGAAAATAGTTAGCATAGATAGAAATAACAAAAGTCATTTATAAACAACATGCATAACAGAAAAACTCAAAAAATCTCAAATACTCATTCAGAATATAAACAATAATCAGCCATTTTGAATGTGATCACCCAGGGATTCATTTAAGATGAAAGATGAAGGGTTTCCCCAAATAAAGTCACCACATCAATTTCAAAGGCTATAATCTGAAAGATTGACTATTTGGGAGAGTATAACTAAAAAATTACTTCCCATATCGAAATGTGTGTGTATATATATATATATATATATATGTAAGCATAAAATTGCTTGGTTTCTAAAAACGGTCATCTAACTCACCTTTCTCTGAGGATTCCAAGTACTTATGTCATTATCATTCCAGTTAGGTGGTGGTCTATGTTTGGGAGCCATACTTGCTCCCCCCCACTGGGTGCCACTGGTATCCCAACCATTAGATCTTGCCTAAAAAGTCGACAAAAAATAGGCTGCAATCATTATCACATTTTAGATTTTTGGGACCCCTATTTTTAAGTAATTACTGATTGTATTCCTGGCAAATAGGATTTTTGATGAAAAGAAAAAAAAAAATGTTTTTTTTATCATAAATAATGGTTGGGTATTTTATGTTTCACTAAAACCAAAAACATGAGAAAAAGTTCTCATCCAAATAAGATGAGTTGCATTAGATTAGAATATTTTGTTCATTCTCATATATCCATATTTACTTACCTCCCCACAAGGGGAAAGTAAGACACAAGGTCATTTTTTTAATATGGGGATAATCCAACTCCCCCAAAAAAGGGCACTTTGGATTGGGACAACAATAAAAAATGTCTCAGTTTAGTAGGATTTCTTCATTACTGACTGAAGAAAACAGATACTACACTTTGATCCAAACTGGAAGACCGAGAAGTGTATCATGTTGTTGAAAAGACTGCTGAAGGGAGCAAAAAAGCTAACAGCAATCCAATTCAAAATGACTGAAACCCAAACTGTGGTCATTCACGCACTTTCATCTGTCCGTTTTCGGCCATTTTCATTTCACTTTAAACACAAACATGTTATTTTTTTCATTAACAAAAAAAAAAACCCTGTAGCAGCTGTAGAGTCAAAATTCTGTAACCGAAATCTAAGGATATACTTTTAGTATATATAGCCATTTTTTTTTTTTTTTAATATTGCTTTTAGAGATGCTTTTTAAATAGACAATTTATTATCTAGTTATCATACTTAAAGTTTCGAGTCATGCATGCCAATTCTTGTTATAATTTTGTTAACAAATGAATTGTAGATCAAACTCATAAAATTTAACTTTTCTAAATTATAATAGTCAATTAAGATCCAACAGTTTTTAATTTGGTTTCTTTAATAAATATTTAATTTTCATTCATGAAAATATTTTTTAACGTTTTTTTCTTTTTTTTAATTAATTCAAATACTAATTTTTTTTTGCTGTTTATCCAAATAAATTTTATCCAAATTTTAAAAATTTATTCCAAAAACAATTTGAAATTAAAATAGTTAACAGAGTAATGACTGATTTTTTTTCTCCATGAAAAAAAGCACACAAAAATGTGATCATCATCTAAAATAAAAACAAGATTAAAATTAAAATCAAAGGCACCAAATTTACTGAATGCAAAAAAAAGAAAACAGACATTTAAAAAAGGAGACATCATCATACGAACATCTATTCTACTCAGAATTTACAATTTATGTAAAGATTCAATGATGTATTTATAGATACTTTAGGAATAGTTCTATTCAACTTTAATCACCTTGAATTTAATAACAGACAGCATTCATGATGGATTCAATGTCAGATGTATAGATTACATTATAAAGTTAATTTTTTTAATTAAATGTTCAATCACCAGTTTTACTAAACCTAATACAAATAATTTTTATTTAATTATAATACATTAGTGTCCATTGGGATATATGGGTTTCATCAATGTCGTAATTCTGGATTTAGGATAAAACTTGACAGGTCATTGCAAAAAAAAAAAAAAAAAAAAAAAAAAAAATTCCACCCAGTATCAAAGGTGCTGAAATCCGGTTAGCTTAACCCTGATTTCAGAACCTTTGACATTAAGGGACACTGAATAATTTTTCTGCAATGACCTGCTGAATTGTATCCTAAGTTTAAGGTGACCAGATTGATAAAACCCGGATTTCCTTAACAGATACCAATGTATAGTATTTAAATAAAATTATACATAGATTCAGACATTTTTAATTAAGTTGTTAGAGTAAAGCAGGTTTTTAAATTTTAAAATATAAATTTTCACAAGCTTAAAAAATATTTGAAAACAAAGTTGATGAAAACATGACAATGCACTTAAATTATTCAGTTAAAGCAATCTAATTAGAAATGAAGGAGTGAAAACACATTTCAGAAAAATCTTTAAAACTTATTGTTTCAAAACATGTTAATTTCAATAAAACAGTAATTAGAAATGTTAATGCAAGTTTCAAACAAAATAGAATTTCTTCAGACTAATAATTGCAATCATTAATGTTTTTTATCATATATATATAAATATATATATATATATATATATATATATATTTATATATCAACCACAATTCATTAACAACCAAAGATGACCCTCTCAGAAAACTAATAAAATTCATAAGTCTTGCTTTATATATGCTTTTTTATAAGGTAAAATCAGTATGATTAATAGTTATTTGAAATTCAAAATTTCATTCAAGTTTTTGCATTTTGATATTGTAACCAGCTTTAAATATTCATAGTTCTAAGGATCTAACCTTGAAGACGCGAGTAGCTAATGGCAAAAAAAAAAAAAAAATGTAAAATACTACATCCAATTATCAATGGAACACAACAACAGACTGAGTTGTTGAAACTCTTTAACTATCAATATCAGATCAGAATTGATCAGTAAAACAGAATTATTCTGCAAAATCTCAGATTTCTCAGAAAACGTGAAACACCTGTAATTTGAATTCCCATTCTCAGTGCTTTACTCAAATCCTCTAAAATAACTCCTTGGGATTCCCACATACCTGATAAACTACTGCCGTAAACCAGAGGACGCCTAATGATATCGCTCAGCACCACTAAACCAATATCAGAAAAATCCAGGTTACTTCCTCAGAATCAATCAGACCAGAAGGAACTTATTCTTTCCTAGAGATCATTATGCTAGCATTTTTTTCAGAGAGAAGGGATAAAATCAAATTAACACTTACCAATATGAAATGCTCCAAATATTTAATATGCAAATATTGCTTAATTCAAACTAGAAATTTCCTAATAGATTAGCCACTCATGAACTAGCAACCAATCAGAATTTAGAGAATAAACTTGGCATCTGAGTATAATGGCTCTTTAATGTTCTTTTCAGTTTGTAACTCAACTTGTCATACAGCTGAGCACCGACTTCTAAGTTCAATACTTTTAAAATCTTTGATAACTTTATGAAAACATTATGTCAGCTAGAAAGTTAACGAAAGATGAATGTTTGGGGATGTCAGTAAAACATGACATCATAAATGCACCTACACTAGTTTCAATGATGAGTTTATCTCAGGGTGATAACTAGCATTTACTAAGGAAAGAAGGTTATTTTGTTGTAGATAATTTAGGACATGAAATGAAACAAAGTCTAAACACAAAGCAATTTCTTTTTTTTTTTTTAGAAATCTAATCTCTACTGACAAATTCATTTTGTCAGAAAACTATATAATAGAGTAATTTTTTTTTTTTTTTTTTTTGGTGGCTGAAGAAAAAAAGATTTTTATATAAATTATAAAATGAAAAAATGACTTACAAAGCCACTTGTTAATCTTTTGAACTGCCAATGATAAAGATGTTATTTTTTGATTAGCCAATTCTTAATTTAAGCAGTTCAAATGGATTTCATTTTCTGAAGGGTCACATGTAGCTGTTGATTTAAATGTATAGCAATACACAAACAGATTCAAAAGTATTGAAGAAAAAAATCAAACGACTTGTCACATTTGGAAATCTGTCCTACACTAAGTAATAAATACAATTAAATTACATGAAGTGCATGAAAAATCGAAATTCTGGCTGCTGGATGTGTATGTGTGGAAGTTAGTTAACTGCTATACAAGTACATATTTTCTTTCTATAGTTGATTATTTTAAACACTTTCTTTTAAGACAAAAAAGGCATATTACAACTGAAGCTTAAGAGGATACTGTGATAGGGGCTAGATTTATAAAGGAAACACTTGAGTGGGGATTTGGGCAGTGATACATTTGTTCACATTACATTTAAATTTCTACATGTTGATACTGTCAAAGAATAGAGAGCAGGAAGAGAATTCCAAAAGCAAGCAGTCCTAGGAAAGAAACTATTAAAGTAAAAAAATCTTCTGACATCAAGACAGGATTTAGATTTAGCAACTAGATTGGTAGGTCAGGGGTATTTTCATTTAAGGAGAACAAGTGCAATAAATTTGTCTAAGTACACTCTGCAAAATAAGCACAGGGACTTTTCTGAGCTGTGCTCAAAGTTGGAAATATCAGATATCTATACAACAGTATAGAAACAATCCATAATATGCAAAATAATGTCAGACAATGTTCGTGTAATGGATGAAAACATTTAAGATTGCTTTGACTGATGCATATAAATATATCAATATTTATAATCAATCATACCTCCAATTTTTGTTGTTTGTCCTGCCAGACATGATTATCAAATGCTTATCAGCATCATCAGATTTAGTTTAACATACATTTTAGTGATACGTGTGGGATGGATTTTAGAAATTACCTTCTAAATTAACATATCTCTGGCCAGCTCTATTATCCCTCTTTCTCTAACACATCCTTATCACTTTCTCTCATGTTTTTCTTGGCCTTACACTGTCAACTGAACCTGATATCTCAACTGTTCTACATGTACTAAATCAGGAACATTCATCCATTCTTAAAATTTCCTGCTCTATGTACAGCTCTCTATACTGTTCAGATTTAATCTTCCTCTCAGGTCAAAAGATCTGAGCTTGTTTTTAAGACCCACTTTACAGATCTATTGTGTCTTTTTCATATCACTTCTCCTCATGCAACACATGTCCTCAAGTCTCATTGTGCAAGTTTCATTTTCATATATCATCACTCTGTATACATATATCTGATAGACTCTTTCCTTTTGATATATTCTCAATAACATACCATTCTCTTACTGACACCATTTAGACAATAACCTCACCCCTTGAGACAGATTTACTACCTACTTTAAAACCTCTTGTATCTATGGTTACTCAAATTTATTCCTGTATACTATCATCTATAATATATTTAGATAGACAGATGGATATACAAATAAAGGATATGCTTTTAATAGCTCCAAAACTTGTCCCAAAGTGTTTCCAACTTTAGAAAATATATGGTTGAAATATGAAAATTAGAGATAATATCCAAGTTGCACTGACAACCAAAAAACAATTTTTTTTTTTTAATTTAATTAAGATGAAGTGGCATCATTGCAATTGTTCAATTTTAAGATTTCACTGTTTTTTAAAAATCTTTTTAAACTTTCATTTGTTCGCTTCTTTTTTCTCTTTTCTTTTCTGAACAAGTAAAGAGGTAAAGAGTAATATTGTAATAAGATTAATCCCAGTTTTTATTGTTTGTCTATTTAATCCTAAGTGTTGAATATAAGGGAAATAATTTCATCGACCTTCTTTCTCATCTGAGCAGAGTTGCTTCCCTTGGTATCGGAAATATTTTTTCTTATTCTTGTTATAGTTAAAAAAAGAAAAGAAAAAGTTAAATTAATTTATAAAATAACCTGAAAATGTGTGATTGTGTTACATCAATTTTTTTTCCACAAATATCTGCCACGTTCTTTTCTACCTCAACATCAACTGTGAGCATTTTTAAATAAACTTTATGCATTTTTAAATAAACTTTATGCTATCCAACAAGGTAAATAGTTGTGATCCAATTCCTGATCACAATTTTCTTAGACACCATTCTTCTGTTGATTGTGCTTTTCAACCTACTGACATTAGGATAAGGGATGTTTTCACTTTATTCATTTCTTTCTAAAATAATCCTTTGTTCTTTTGATCTCAAATCCATCTGTATGTGATCCAGGTTCCAAACTCTCTGCCTAATAACATTACAATGTGGGTATGGCTTCGGAGTGATCACATTCTTAAAAATAGTTGTACCTAGCTCAATTAACTTGCTATCATTTCTTAATTCATATTTACTATTTTAAATGATTACTGCTAACAAAATCTATTACTTCCTTTGTTTTTATTTTAACTCTGGTTCTTACTAAGATGAACCCTCCACTTATTTCCTCATAAAAATTACTGAAGTGAGTCTGACACATACATTCTAATTTACTGACACATACATTCTAAATTACTGAAGTGAGTCTGACACATACATTCTAATTTATTTTGATGAGCTTGTAAGGAAACACCATTTGTTGACCACTGAATTGAATCAAGTAATGATTTCTTATCTTCATTGCAAATCAGAAGAGAAAAATCACAAAGAAGGATAATGTAAAGACTGATAAACTCCTTCAAACATGCTCGCCAAGACAGATGTGTAAATTAAGAGTTAATGATAAAAGCAAGAAAAAAAGAAAGAAAAAAGGTTCAATAATATACAGTAATAGGCAGTAAAAATTAAATACTATTTAAGAGTATTAATGAACCATAATACTTGACTTTTGCTTATTAGCTTCAATTTTCACTAATAATGACTAAACAGTTTAAAGGTTTCAGAATCATTTTCAAATTTTGAACAATTACAATGTAAACAGATTCAGACAACTTTTTCTTTATTAAATATTGAAGGAAGTAAGATTTCTGACCAAATTCTTAGCTGAGCAAGACTTTTCGGAATTTCCTACCCAAATAACTGACAAACTTAAAGAACTAATTCCTTTTCACTTTTTATTTATAGACATTTTTGGAAGAATATTAAGTCCAAAACACTGTATTTTTACCACTATTGAATAATTATTATCATTTTTACACATAGGTTGAGGTAACAGAAGGGAATGTCAAGAAAAATATGTAAGGAAATGATAATAACTGATGGGCAAGAGAAAAAGGGATAAGTAAAGACCTGATCATAGATAGGTTAGTTTGGGAGTGAATTTCTAAAAGCCGTCCAATATATGCCAGCATGTAAAGCAGATGTTAAGTCAATGATGATGAATAAATTAAAATAACTGACACATTACTTCATGATTGCACAAATTTTGGAATTAATATACGCTTAAAAAAGGTGCTAAAAAGTAATTACTAGATAGAATTAAAGTTGATACACAAAAGCCAAGTATTATGGTCATGGGCTATTACTTGTTAAAAATGACTTTCTAAATAAACAATTTTAAATTTTCAAATTTTGCACAGTCACAAAGTAAACAGATTCGGATATCTTTTTAAACTATTGATAAATTAAAATGTCCAGCACAATACATCATAACCATGCAAGATTCAGAACTGATTTCTTGGCCAGGAACAAGTGTAGTATTTGTTTTGAGGCTGCATTTTGTCATTTCTGCCCTTAATCAGCACAAAAGTCCTTCTATACAGAGACAATTTTCTTTCTCGTTCAATCTATAGTGCCCCTTTTTTTGAGGGAGAGTGGGGCCTGGATTTTCCCCCACTTTAAAAAAATATCTATCTAACTCTGATCTTGTGAGGAGGCATGTAAATAGGAATTGTCAGTTCACAAATAATTATTATTTGTTTTTATCGAAATTGCTTAAGACAAGGCATAAAGCCACTTGATGTAAGCTAAAAAAAAAATAAAAAATAAAAATAATACTTCATTATGGTTAAAAACTAGCCAATAATAAGTGCTAACTGGATAGATTCCGACCAAAAAAAAAAGCAACTTTTTCCCCTGTGTAAGAAACATCGCTGATAGAATGTAAAGGGCAAAATAAAGAGAGCAAGAGTTACTAAATGTTGATAGACAAAAGTCAAGTATTATGGTTGTGTTTTACTCTTAAAGTATTTTTAAATCATATCCGTCATATCAATGGACCAAAAAATAAACTCTGTTGAAAGAAGACAATTTAATAAAGAAAATAAAACAAAAAGAAGTTCCTACCTGCTGTTGAAGGCTTGGAGCCCAAATACTTGTTCCATCATCAACTTGAGGTTTCGTTGAAACTGGTTCTCCCCAACCTGAATTTTGCTGCTTAGGGTTGTTTACTTTGTTCCACTGGGTATCATCTTTTTGTCTTTGTTGCTGCTGCTGCTGCTGCTGCTGTTGTTGTTGATGGTGCTGTTGCTGTTGTTGCTGATGGTGATGTTGTTGTTGCTGATGGTGGTGATGCTGTTGTTGCTGTTGGTGGTGATGCTGCTGTTGCTGCAGCTGCTGCTTTTGTGAACTATTTTGAGGAATACTATTCCAATTTTGAGGTTGTGGTTGTTGAGTGGGATCACCCCAATATGAGGTGCCATTGTCAACTTGTCGTCGCTGGGACGGAGGGGACGGTTCCTCCCAGCCACTGCCACCATGCCCGAAAGCTTTCGGTCCTTTGTTGTTCATGTTGGCGCTGGGATTGTTAGCATTGGAATGGCTAGCATTCCAGGAACCTGTCTCAGTTTTGTTCCAGTTCTTGGCTTGTCCATTTCCGCCACCCATATTGCTCCCCCCTCCTGTGCTGCTGCCACTGCTACTGCTGCTGCTGCCTCCACTTCCGCCACCGAGACTTCCATTACCTGGGCCAGCACCAGCACCTGCTCCCCCGTTGCTGCTCCACATACCGACATTCTTATCACCATTGTTGCTGCCAATGTTGGGTTGTGGTTCGACAGGTTGGCTGCCGACATTGTTTCGTATGGAGATGCTGCCGCCCATGGCATTGTTACTACTGCTGCTGCTACTGCCGCTGCTGCTCATGTTGCTCATTATACTGCTGTTAACCTGAGTGGTGGGGTTGGTATTGTTGCCAACATTTGTTGTGTTAACACTGTTGTTGCTAACATTGTTGCTCCCAATTACATTGTTGTTACTGCCAATACCCGCACTTGCACATCGCACTGGATTGTTCGTACTAGCATTGCTGCCACCGGTACTACCGCCATTCCCATTAGAACTGGTACCAACAGCACCTGAGGGTGGTTTGTTAGATTTATCAACCCAAGTACCAGAATTGTCAGTTTCATGGTGGTAGCCAGACGTCCCAGGCCTGCCAGCAGTACCGTACCATATTGCAGTGCCATCTTTGGTTCCTTCCCAAATGGCAGTACCATTACTGCTGCCATTATTCCAGACATTTGATTCCTCCTCAAATTTCCGTTTTGATTTGGGAGAGAATTGCACAACCCAGGTACTATCCTGCCTGATTGGTCGTGATCCCCATCCTTCGTTGCTTTCAATTAGCCTCTTTATTTCCTCCCGCTGAGCAGTGATAGAAGAACGAGATCCATTGTTCCCAGCAGCAGGATTTCCACTATTGGAATTCGAACTTGCAGAAGTATTGAGTCCCTTTCCAGCAGCCTGTGCCCACGTACTGGGCTGGGGTTTAGGGTTTGGATTCGAAGATGACAAATTCCCTACGCCTCCTCCTACTACTCCCCCTCCGACTTGGTGATGGTGATTTATGTTATTCTTGTTGCTGCTATTATTGTTGCTAGATGTGTTGTTATTCGCGGTGGTATTGTTCCACTGTCCTTGTAAATTTGCGTTGCTAGCCGCTTGGTTATTTGAGACCCCCCTTTGTCCAGCAGCATTGCTCCACTCGGTGTTGACGCTTGTCGCCGGCGATACAGCTCGGTCCCAGGTGTTTGTGTTCTTCTTTGTATTCCCGTTATTGGCACCCGACAATACACTCCAATTTGATGAGACATCAGAATTTTGCTGGCACGTATTATCAATTTGCTTGTCGTCTCCCTGATTGTTGATCACAAGTGATCGGTTATTCTGATTGGCATTTCCAATACCTGGAACATTGACACTACTCCAACTGGACTCATTGCAATTGTTGCCACGAAGTGAAGATGTACCCGGTGGTGGTGGCATACCCTGGTTGACCCCCTGCCACAATAATGGATTGCCGGTATGTCCCCCCCTTGACTGGCAGCCACCCTGAGGTTCACTTGTATTGAGTGAAGCACCATTGTTTGGTACAGATCTGTTGTGACTGTTCATGTCCCCTGTGCCAGCATTATGTTGCATCAGCTGCATGGCTGTTGTTGGGGGACGACCAATTCCGCCACCACCCTGAGAAGCAGGTCCTCCCCAGGCCATACTGGAGATGTTGCTTGAAGTAAATGAATTCATGGAATTACCATCACTTCCAGCAGAACTGGCACGAATTTGCATATTGTGACCTTGGTTATTCATCGAAAGACTAGGGGGGAGAGTGCTCCACCCTGTACTGTTGAGATTGGCAGAATTATTAGAGATGTTCCCAGCATTCCAGGTATGTCTTTCAAGTCCATTGAAATTGGGATTAGAGCTCCACGTGGAAGTACTTTGACCCTGCATGGCACTTGACCCTTGACTGGTCTCAAGACCTTGGTTTTGGTAGCTTGAGCTAGATATCACAGATCCTGAATTAATGGAACCATAGTTACCTCCAAAAGGAGAGGCTCTGTTCCAGTATTTATTTCTGATAGAAGGCCAAGCCTCCTTATTCTTTTTTTCAACAGCTAAGTCGTTGCTTGTTTGCCACCCTAATCCTGGATTGTTGTGCCAGGGACTTGGTTTCTGGATTTTTTCATTTGAAGTGACAGAATCTAGAATAAAAAAAAAAATAATCAATATAATTATTTAATTTTTATTTAATTATTTTACTGTAAAAAAAACAAACAAACAAAAAAAAACCTTCATATGGAACACATTTAAAATGAGTAACACATCTGAGAGAAAAAGGAGACAAAAAATATAACCATATGAAAATCATCTTAGGCTATACACTGTTGCAACCAGTATGACAGATTTAATGGTAAATACTATTGAACTGACTTTATATTAATTATGTATGATTCAGATTATTTGGACTACTGTTCTTAAACCTGCAATGTTTCAGATAATGTAATCTCTGACCTTCAGGTGCATCTTGTTAAAATTAGGAATCTGTACTGAATTCGAGAAAGAACCATTTACTTAATTCGTCCAACATATGCAAGCATAAAATGTAAAATGGATATTAAACCGATGATCATGACCATCAGCTTTTATTCTATCAGTCATGATCAGAAAGAAGTAATTACATTCTTAGTATTCATCATATTATTCATTAGATTCTTGGTATTCGTCCATACTGAGGATTCAACTTTCAATCTCTAAAAGCACTTAGAATTGATTATTACTTAACACTTTATCTGTTATGTTATGGATTCATATTCAAAGTATATAATTACAAATTACTATGGACTTCTGCCTGTTTGGGGCTGATTGAACAATAGCAGTCTACTCCCATTGTGAATTAAATAAAAGGTCTTATTCAAAATTCCACACAATTCTGGATCCAACAAAATGCACGTGAAAAAGGTCAAAAGTTATAAAAGTCAAAACATTGTAAGAATAACATCTAAGATGAGAAGAATAATTTGAATAATCTAAATCATCTTAAAAATTCTGAAGCATAATACCTTTATATATTATAGATGTCAAATTGTAATGAAATCAGATGTATATAAAATGTATCCAATAAATGCCACTTAAACTGTAATGAAGAAAACAAAAACTAAAAAAACATTAGAAATATATTTCAGTTTTTATACAATCTGCTACAAATTATTAGGACCTTTCAATATGCATAATATTTTTATTCTTATTTGTTTCTTAAATAAAAGATTACTTTATTATAAATAATTAAAAAATACATTATATAAAAAACTTCATATTTTTTTATATCTCAAACTTAAACATTGCTTAAAATTTTGAAATTTACTTCATAAGTTTGTGTTAAATAAGGTTCTTGTTTAATTTGTAAGCTTTAATCTAGTTCTTTGTTAATATGTTAATAGAAATTAAAAAACTTTAGTAATAACAGTAAACTCACATTTTTAAATGGCAACAAAACATTGTCTTTTTTAGATTTTTCTTTCTACTTTTATAAAACATACACTTTTATTCAATTCCATTCTTCATTTCTTTAATATTCATTGTCCACTTTAGATTTATTTAATCAATTTTTTGTAATTTTAAAAATGAGATCAGGAAGACTTATTTTCAGTATTTATTCTATTTTTTAAGAAATTGAAAAAAAAAAAAAAATTCTGCAAAGTTTTAAAACTAATCAAAATTAATATAATATTTTTAATGCAATTTTTTCCCTTAGTATAATTTATTAAACAGAAATAGGAATATATTACAAATGAAAATAAATTAATATAAAAAGAGAAAAGTGTCCAACGTCAATAACAATGTAGGAATGTAATACCAAATAATTAATAAACAGTCCTTTTTGAAACTAATAAGCAAATTCAACAGAAAAATCATTTTCTAATTCAACTTGGATTGTTCAAACTACTGTTCTCATCCTGGATGTTATTCTCATAAGATTTCCACTGATGTCATCTTCAATCTTCCTCAACTGTGTCTTGTTAAACACAAGAATCTGTACAGAATTTTGAATAGAACATTATTTAATCCACAAGGTGTGTGGGATTGATGTGTTAGGTTGTTCTAGTCCACTCAGCCATGACCAGCAATTTGTAATTGTATTCTTAGTATCATTTGTACTGAGGATTGAGACTCCAACCTCCAAAAAATTGTTACTTACAACTGATTACACTTAGCACTTTATCCATTGTGCCACAGATTCATGTGAACAATTTTAAGAGGCTTAAACATATTCTTGAGTGTTACTAGATTATCACTCCTGTTCTGTATCAAAATATATTTCTAAACAAAAGTTTAATTCAATATGTTTCACTATCCATATGCTTATTAATTATGCCAGCATAGAAAACTGCAAAAGCAAATGATGTCAACTACAAAGGAAAAAATTAACTCTAAATTGACTAATGTTTTCATTTTTTAGTGTTATTTGCACAACCTTTCGATTGATGTAATCTGGAAACATCTTCAGGTGTATATACAAAACAGCAAAATATATACCTGAAGAAGGTTGGAGGTTAGATTGACAGAAACTTTGTGCAAATAACACTCGAAGTGAAAACATTAGTCCGATTAATCCAAATAATACAAAATAAAGATCTGTGAGAACACATGGTTGTCATTGTTATCACTACTACTACTATTATTATTTATCTGAAAACTATACTTAATCATTAGTAATTAGAATGTGTTTGTTTTTATATAAATAACAAAACTGTTGATGGAGGTGGGGTGTATAGATGCATCCAACTTAATTTTATTACTTGTCAAGTCTTTTTTCAAAATTTGGACAAATATTTAATTTTATCCAATAAATTTATTAAATGTCGACATGAATTTAAAGCAAGATAAAGAAAAGTGTAGCATCTGCTTTAATACTATACTTAATTTTTAGCCTTCATTAACAAAGATGAAATCCTTCTAGATCAGGGCAATTTTGAAAAAATTATCCCAATCAAGAGAGCTGAGATTTTTTTCCTCACATCAAGAACGAACATTGTGCATAACTCAGTACCCATAAAGAAGTAAGTAAATAGGGACACTAATTTTATTTAATTCTCAGCAGTTTTTATTGAACAGATAGCAGTTTTGTTTTCTTCTAAAACAAGAATGTCCACAAAATAATTACAGTTCAAAACTTTGGATTTTTGGAAGACAATTTAAAAGATGTGTTGTCTAAACAGTTTCCCTGCTATCAAAAATAAGGTTATATTGTTGTTTATTCAGTTTAAAACATAACGATTCAAACTATGTTGTCAGAAGTATACATGATTACAAATAATAATGTTTTTAAATACTTTTTGTTTTTGTTTTACATTTTGAATAAAAATATGTGATTTATGCCTATCCATTGCAATTATATTTCAAGTGAAACAGATTATCTCTTTAACAAATAAGTTAATCTATGATTATTTAAAAATAGTTTGGTGTTACATATTTGTAAGTTAATGCTATATCATTTCTAGCAATTAAATTATCATTATTATAGTCGATTTAAAACTCATATTACATGTTTGCATGTGTTAGGTGCTTTTTTAAACTAATCTTTTCTGTGACGTTCCCCTATGAAATGGAACTGTTTCTTAACTGTTCTCCACTGATCTAAGAACTCTCATGCATTCTTTCAACGTGGCCATACCACTAAAGTCTCCTATTTTGCACACCTCATTATACTGTCCAGATTTAATTTTTCTCCAAAGTACTTAGATCTAAACCTGTCTTTAAAACTACATTTCTCTCTATGTCAGTATCACCAAGGTAATAAAACTATGCATGGCTATAATTGTAATAAGACAAAATTACATAAATTGCAGAATTTCAACAATGTTTTTCTAAGCTAATAATTTAAATTTCTGATTTAAGTCTCCTAAACCTAATAATAAACCTAATAATATAGCAGACAGGACAATACAGTTTTTATTATTTCTATCAAAATGTGATAGAAATAATAAAAACTGTATTGTCCTGTCTGCTATATCATTTGGATTATTTGGACTGATATTCTCACTTTGGTTATTATATTTACAACATTTCAAAACCTCCAGCAGGTACATCTGTTTAAACTTAGGAACTTAATAGTCAAACATCTGAATAACAAACTTAAAATGCCTGAACAACACCATTGGCATTTCCAACTAGAGGCAGGTCAGGTCATTAGCAATAAACTCACTTCTTAGAGAGAAGAGGAATTCTGGGAAGGTGAACTTCCTAGGATTGATAAGAACCATATCTCAGCCTGACAGCAACGTCAACTGATCAATAAATGATTAAAATTCTGTACATTTCCAAATGAAAAAAAACATGCAACTGAAGATGGGCAGAGGTTACATCATTTGAAACGTGAAAATAACCATGAAGAGAAAAGAACACAAATATAAATTAGTAATTCTCATCAAGAATTCTGAAACATTTTAAATTTGTTAATTTTACTAATTTCTACATAATTCATTATAAATTAGAGTTATAACTACATTATGTTCTTGGCCTTTTTGGTCAAGATCAAAGTGTAGTATCTGTTCTTCAGATGCTGCACTTCCATTTCTTGTTCTCTTTCGGTGGAGGAGAAATCCTTCACGACCAAGACAATTTTTATTTTTGTACCTTTTCTCCACGTTAAAAAACGACCCTGGTGTCTAACTCTGTCCCGTGGGGAGGCATAGTAAATAGGTACATTATGTTATAGATGATACAATTTCAATACAAATTAAATTATGTAAGATAGAGCTGCTTGCACTTCATTCAATTTTGTATATTATTTGGAAAGTAAAGAAACTGCATTCAGGCTTTTCCTCCTAGAAAATTTTAAGGAAAATTGTTCATAGTTTGGAATTCAGAATTTGTGAAAAACTAGTTTCATGCTAATAGTCATCATTACTGTCAAGACCCAAAGGCCAGTCAAAGATAAGGATTAATGAGTTTGTCAGGTGGACAATGAAACAACATCTTAAGATTATCGACAATGGGTGAACGAAGCAGAAGTTCATTATTTAAGATGATGGTTCAACAAGAATTTGTTTACATTGAAATTGTAAACTATGTTGTAGCTAGATAAGTTTTTGCTGTGAAGTTACCAGAGATTGGAGCTCAGTCGAGTACCTACCATCAGCAATGTGTGTTCTGGGAGAAAATGGTTGTAGGGAAGAGATCATCTTCCACTAAATTTTGAACTCGATTTTGTACACTGTCAAGATGAGAAAGAGTGCTTTGAATAGCATCTCCCTACATATGGCAATGGTAATTTTCTATAAGTAGAGGAATTTAATCAGTTACCAAGAATTTTAATGCTACCTTTGTTGGTTCCATTTCCATGTTAAACTAGCAATACTTTCATAGGATTAAAAGAGATACTCCATTCAAAATTGATAATTTTCAAAATATCACAAATACCTCCTAAAATGCAAAAAGGATTTTTTTTAAATCAAAATGTAGCGCTGAAAAAAAAAAAAAAAAAAAAAAAAAAAAAGGAAAGTTTATTACAAGCTTTAAATTATTTTAAATGAATTAAAAGTTATTTTCGGTAATCATTTTTATGTCTTATTACAAGACATGTTATAGCAGAATTCTAAAAACATCAAATAACAAATATGCCAAAATCAAATGATGTAAAAAAAAAAAAAAAAAAAAAAATACATTCAAAATGAAAAAAAAAAAAATAAATCGACAAGTAAAAAAAAACAAAAAACGATAATATGAAAATAAGTACCAAAAAAATAAAACAAAAACCAAACTGATCACTTCAAAGGGAATAGAAATGAGAGAGCTATGGGAGGGTAGACAAAGGCAGAGATTTAACTATCACTTTATGTCGGATTTAGCAAAAAAGGACCCTTGTAAAAAAGGAAAAAAGAAATTCCCTGGAAAGATCAGTTTAGCTGCATGATTAAATGAATGGATAATAGAATATCTGAAACATGTGCAAATGAACCGTGAAAGAAAAAAAAAAAAATGGTTAAAAAAAAAAAAAGAAAAAAAAAAGACAATGAAACGTTTCCATGATCGATTAAGTGGAATGGATATCACAGCCGTCATCTCGAATACTTTAAGAGAGGCCTAACAATCTTCAATAGAATAATACCTGCTGACACTCCAGGGATGAGTCCTTGAAAGCCTTCAAAATTCATTTGGCACTCTGCCAGACATTTTCCTATGCCATGTGGGTTGTGTGGAGACCCGCACAGCATGACACTTATTTTGAAGAAGGGAAGCTGTGTGCAAGGGTTTGGGAGGAGACAAGCCAACTTTTTCCTGCAGTGCGATAAATATATAAATTTTCGTTTATAAATAGTAAGTCTGATTTATATTGCAAATTTTTAATTTATCTATCATGACAGCGACAACTATCGAAATAAGCTTGAATACAAAAAGGAGAAAGAAATTAAATATAAAACACCCAACCATTTAAAATAAATACATTTAATGTCTCAATAAAGTTAATATCTAGTTAAATAATTAAAAAAGTCAATTAGGGAAATAATTTGATGAATATGAAAAAGCTATCATTTAATTATTTGTTTATTGCACACAACAATACGGGGCCATATAAATATATGAAAAATAAAATTATCCATAAAGCCGATTATGAGCCCTGATCAAAAAATTATTTGGCAAAAAAAAAAAAAAAAAAAAAAAAAAAAAAAATTCATGGAAACTTTTGCAAAGCAGGTTCATTCGCAGTTTTAAGAGTACATAAAAAATGATTTTAATAATAAAAAAGTTAGAAGAATTAAAAAATTTATATACATTTTCAAATCGTTATTTTTTTTTTTTTTTGCAAGACCATAAAAAATTGATAAATAAAATAAGTATATTCTCATCAAAAACAACTCGAAAATACAAATGTGTGAAATTATCTGTAGATTCCAAAATCAAAAACTTTTAAGCATATGCAATTTGTAAGAGCAAAGCTTTGAGTCTTTATCAGTGTGTGTGTGAGAGAGAATAAAAAGTGTTTCACAAGTAAAAAAAAAAATATATATATATATCATCAAAATTTAATGCAACAATAAAAAATGAAAAACTTCTAAGTTATTAAAGAAAGCATCTAAATGGTTAAGGAGTTGAATGCAGGGCAAGTGAAATGTTTGAAATATGAAAAAATTATTTTTTATTTAGAATATCAGAAAAGCTGAATTTCCATGAAGATATTATGAATATACGTTTTGAATTAGAATAAAATATTTGTTCTTCATCACAGGAAAATTATTTGCAATTTTATAAGTTGTTTTAAAAAATTCCAATGTATTTTTTTACATTTCAAGACACATAATTACATGAAATAGAAAAACTGTAAAATGCAATAGTTAAAAAAAAAAAAAATTATTGTGCTTATTTTTATTGAGATGGATTTAATATATGGCAATTGTAAATAGAATAACAGGAAAACTGAAGGATATACTTTTTTTCAGTGAAAACTATTAGTGAACACCAAAAATTACAGAAAATAAGTAAATAGAATTTTAATAAAAAATAAAATTCATTTTCTATTCAGAGTCAACAACAACATTCGCCTCAAGTCACTGTATCGTAGAAGATTATAATATTCCTTTCTTCTAATATGAAAACACCACACATTCCTGTGGTTGAGAGTTTGTTCACTCTGAATAATAAATTTATTTTATGTTTTATTTAAATTCTATTCATTTATTTTCCATAAGTTATTGTGCACACTAATAATTTTCACTGATAAGTATAAGTTTTCCTGTTATTTCATTTTTAACTGCCATATTTCACATGTACTCCAATAAAAACAAACATTGAACTTACTTATTTACCATATATATATATATATATATATATATATATATATAAGAATAAAATTAAAGACTGTAAAAATTTATTTTACATTAATTTATTGTTCAACAGGATACTCAAAAAAGGTATTATGAAATTTCCTTAATCCACACAATTTCAAAGAAATATGTTCTTCTCATCAGAGGAAAGTTATTATCAAATGAATATTATAGCAAAGCTGTGAATTTGCTGGTACTGACATTAATTGAAACAGCAATTGATATAGATATATATATATTGTGTGTGTGTGTGTGTGTGTGTATATATATATATATATATATACAGGTTTTTTTTATATTCAAAAGTAATGGACTAATGAATTCAACGAGGTTGTTAGATAGTGCTCAATAAAAAGAGCTGATAATACTTGTTTATTGTTATATAAACATGCTCACATCCCGCTGCTACAAATAGCCACTTGTTTCAATCAAACAACAGATATCATCACGCAGCGACTTGACTATTCAAAAGTTCAATGAATAATCTATTATTATTATTAGATTATTCATTGAACTTTTGAATAGTCAAGTCGCTGCCTGATGATATCTGTTGTTTGATTGAAACAAGTGGCTATTTGTAGCAGCGGGATGTGAGCATGTTTATATAACAATAAACAAGTATATATATATATATATATATATATATATTTGCTAAACTTGCAAATATATACACAATTTTACAATGCAGGACAAACTGAATTAGTAGTTTCATGCAAAATCTAACAATAAATCTTTAGAAAAAAAACGTAAATAAATTGTTTCACGAATTTACGTTTTGAGGGGTGACAGTGACTAAGTGGCTAACAACACCGAAAACTTGGATGTGCCAAGATCGAATCCGGTTTGTTCCACAGAAACACTTCCATCAAATCTACACCTGATCTTGCGTCTAACCTTCTAGAGAGAAAGAAAGGAAAAGAATCTCTTCAACTTGATACAACTATAAATAATTCTTTCTATTTGTAAATAATCGCTGAATGCTATAATATGGTTGTTGAGTCAGAGGTTTTAGAAGAAATTGGGAGTCAGACTTGTAAGAATGCTCAGAGTCAAGATCAGATTTTTTAAATCTCTATTGACAGTCTGAATATTGATGGACTTTAAAATAAGGAGTCGGATAATTTGAAGTTCTATTCAGAATTTTTAAAAGCCTATGAGTCAAAATCAGACATTATATCTTCTAGCCTTAACAACCCCTGATTAAACTATAAGTATGTGAAATTTCTAATGAAAAATATTTTAGATTTTATGAATACGAATAGAATTACTGCATTTGTATTACTTGAATTATTAAAACTAATGTTCTCGTCTTAAATGTTATTTTCACAATGTTTCGCTCAATGTAAAATCCAACCTTCTTCAGGTGCATCTTGTTGAACTCTGGAATCTATGTGAAACACGAAAATGTTTACGTAATCTAAAAACAGATTCTTTACTTAATACATGAAGGTAGACTGCTCTCATTTCATCAGCTGTGACCAAGTATAATTTTAAGTAATTTTTTATTGTATTCTTAGTATCACCCATACTGAGGATTGAACCTTTAACCTCAAGAAGTGTTGCTTGGAACTGATTGTAATTTAGCACTTTTATCTGTTGCACCAAATAATACAAAGTAGCAATCATCATATAAAAAATTGAAACACTAAATCTGAATTCTCTAATATTTTTATGAAAATGATTGAATAAACACCAGTATTATATGACGGACATTGAATTCAGTTTGAAAGCTAAATTTGTATTTAAACATTTTCCAAATCAAAATTTTATATCCTTGAGTGGCTTTTGGCCTTTGATAAATGGTGACTCCTGAATAAAATAAAAAAAGTTATAATTTTCACAATTGTTTGTTTCAAGGAAATAACATTTCAAGTAAATAACCAACAAGGATTATTCTTCAGATTCTGTACCTTTACAAGGCCACTGAAATGTAAGGGGCTACTGTAATAAGGATTAGATTTATATAATGGCAACCTACGTGGGGAGTTGAGCGGCAAGACATTTCTTCACATTACATTTAAATTTTTGCATGTTTGCACGTTGAGGAAAAAAGAACAGAGAGGGATTTTTAAAGGCAAGTAGTTTGAAGAAAGAAATAGAAATAGATTAGAACATTTTTCAGCATCTAGGGGCATCTATAGTGAAGGGGGAGAGACGAGATTTTATTGCTAACCAGGTGGGTCAGAAGTATTTTTGTTGAGGGTTAAGTTCATTGGAAGAAATTCCGTAGAAGTACTTATAAAATAAGCACAGGGATGCAACACTGGCAGTGTCTTATATTGTTGCCATCCTTCTTGTCTTTAGCTCCCTTCTTCATGATCATGATTGCTGCATTGTTATACACTGCAGTGTTCTTTAGTTTAAGTTTTCAATTAGGTTTGTGGTTAAGGTTTGTTTAACTATGTATTTAGTACCATCTCCTTTCACTATTCTACATTTTTCCATCACAAGAGATCTTGATGTATTACCTGATGCTTGGCATTGATACTTGGTGTGCATGGTTAATTATAATCAGATCCAAACGCCTTCTGTTCATGGTAGGTATATTCTGGCCAGGCATTGATGCGGGTGACTTGAAGTAGATGTCAGCACATGAGAATACATATGGACTGACCAATGAGTATGCACTGACCCTACCGGAAATAATAAATACGGTATTGGCTCTAAAATCTCAAGACTATTAAAATGTGACCCTTTACATTGATGAGGAAAAAATGGGATAATCCAACAAAAATGTCATCAATAATTTTTTAAAGGATTCAAAATACAAGAGTTATGAAAAATGTTTCTACTTTTGAGAGCATAAGTAAATTTTTGAGATGAGGATTGAGAAGTTGTATTATTTGTATTTAGATTATTTGGATTACTGTTCTCATCATGAGTATTGTCTCACAGGATTTTGTCTGATTTAACCTCTGACCTTTTACAGGTGTATCTTGTTGAACTCTATAATCTGTGTGGAATTTCAAACAGGATCCTTTATTTAATCTACAGAGTTAACATATTCTAGTTCTGTCAGTCATGACTAGGTAGAAGTCTTAAGTAATTTGCAATTGTAGTCTTAATTTCGCTCGCACTGAGGATTGAATCTTCAACCTCCAAAATGTTGTCATTCAGAACTGATTTTTACCAAGTACTTTATCCATTATGCCACAAGTACTTTATCCATTATGCCACAAGTCATCTATAAAAGAGAACTCTCTTTTGTCAAAAATCCCACTAACATCTCAGATTCAAAAACTTTAGATGCCATCTCCTTATTTCAAAGTCTCCAACCAAGGAAGTGCAATATCTTTCTAAGCAATAAAAGCACATAAGTATAGTAGAACCCCGGGATACGGTGGCCCTAGGATACTTTTTTTCAGGTTACGATGTGGAATACGTTTTTCCGGCTCCTGGTTACGGTATTTGCCCCGCCTTAGTGTTATTTATAATATTTGATTATATACGTGCGTATTATGTACTGTATTTTGTTGCTAATTTTTAATGCCATGTTCCCGGGGTTCTACTGTATTATAGATTCGATTAAATTGGAACTTGATTTGCTAATTCCATCATCTGTGTTTACTACGTTAACTGCAGCCATCAATAAGATATTCACATACAAGGTAACAACAAGCATGGCCTGAGGCAAAGCTAAAGAATACAGGTTGAAGGATAGAAAATCAACTTACCATTTTTCACAAATTACAATTTTGATTAAATAATTTTTTAACTGATTCAATTTGTTCTCAATCAATCGAGATAAAATGATATAAGCATGAGCAAAACATACGATTTAATGTTAAGAATGAAGTTGGACTTTATTTGAAAAAGAAAAATATTTAAAATTCTTTGTCTTCCTTCCAATTCTAATAAGAAATGAAGGAAATCTACACATCACATTTTTTGGTCAGATCTTCAAAATCCAATGATTTATGTAATTTTATGCAAAATATAGTCATTGAGCATGAAAACGTTTCCATTCGGACTCTTAGTATTCTTATGAGTCCGATTCCTTCCAAAACCTGATTTTAGTAATACTGGTTCAAAGCTGCGAAAGCATCCTCACAATTGTGCAACCAAATTGTTCATGCTTTTTTAATGGGACAAGGATTTAAAACATCAACCCCTAACAATGGCAGAATGGTTTCTGGATTGACATTTCTGCAATATCTGGAAATGTGAGATTTTTCAAATTTCACCATCTTTTTCATTCTGTGATGATCCACAACTTTTGAAAGATACTGTCCTTTACACCATGTGTCAGTAGGTTCTTTTTTTAAACCAAAATATGATCTTTTTGATTACTTAATTTGTTTACATTGGACTTGAAAACAATAATGTTGTAGTCTGTAAGGAAACAGTTTCACAGTAATGTGTTCCATTGATGAGAAGTTCTTGTAAAGAAACTATGTTCATGGAAGTTCTGTTTGGCTTGAGGTACACAGAGGAAGAAAGAAAATTTCTTTACGAGCTTAATGAGTTCCTGTTAATATTTTAAATATTTTACAGTTGGAAACGAGAAACTGGAGTTATCGAAGTAAGAAAAGAATGACAAAAGCCGAGCCACATATCTACTATAAAAAAGGAATTGTAGAGAAGAAAAGGGATTATCTTCCACTAGTTGAGATTGTCGGACTGACTTCCTCATCTTGGTTGTTATTGTCACAACGTTTCGGCTGTTTTGCCAATAACAACCAAGATGAAGAAGTCAGTCCGACAATCTCAATCAATGAAAACACCTCATCTCAAAAATATAGACAATTATCTTCCACTAGATTGCATAGTCGATTTTGCACCCTGTTAAGGCAGGAAAGTGTGACATATCTTTTGTTTTTCGGTTGAGAAGAATCTTGGCTCAAAAGTGGAAAATACTCAACCACCTGAGAACAGAAATAGAGCATCAAAAATTGCTATGACTAGATGGGCTTACAAAACTGATCCAACCATCTGTGAATGTGGAGAGGATGACCATACGATACGACACTGCCTTGTTTGTCCTTGACTGTCCAACCAATGCAGTTTGAAAGAACTTGCAGATTATAACAAAAAGTGCAAAGAACTGCATAAAAAAAGTGGGAAACTGTTGTATGATGACATGCTTCCAAGACACGCAAAGATGATTACAATATCAGTTTGCAGGTCATTATTTTGGATCTGAAAATTGCAATTGCATTGGTTCAGTAGAGGACATGCCTTACATGTGGAGAAACGATATAAAAATGATACAGTGTGAGTTTTAAAGAAAGCCTTAGACCTGATGACATCAAAAGATTAAATCTGAACAGTACAAAGAGATATGTGCAAAATAAGAGACTTTGATAGTACGGCTATGTTGAAAGAATGAATTAGAGTTATTGAGTTAGTAAATGCAGATCAGTTGAGGCAGCAGGGTGAGTTGACAGAAAAAGGTTAAAGAAAGCATGAGAGAAAGTGGTAAGGATGGATTAGAGAGAAAGAGGGATGAAAAGACCTGGCCAAAGACAGATTAATTTAATAGACAATTTCTAAAAGCTGTCCAACACATGCCAGCATGTAAAACAGATGTTAAAGAAAATATGATGGCAATTGAAGTTCTGTCAAATTATTTTGATCCTTTTCTCAAAAAATAAATCTATTCTCATTAATATTTTATCAAATTTAAATACAATTTCTTATGCAAATCTTTGTAATAAGTTCTGCTTCTTTGAAACTTGTAAGAATCGAGTCAAATCGCTTTTCTATTGTTTTAGATCATTTGTTATTTGTTCCATCCTTCCTTATGATTATTTAATACTTTCTGATTTTGTTTTAGTTGTTTTATAGCAAAGCAAACTTTTTGCGTTATACAGAAAAAACAATTTCTAAGAACAAAGTCTACTTGCTGTTCTTTTCTATCTTTGTTTAACATAGAAATCTTTCTAGACTGGGGCAGTTTGTTTTCTTATTGTCTTATTCCAAAATGTTCCTTTTTAAGGACTCGATTTTCCCTATATTAAAAACTGTGTGTAATTCTGTCCACATGTGGAGACAAGCAAATAGAGACAATATCTATTGGAAAACATTCACTGTATACAATTAATCAAACGAACGTTGTACCTTTTTCCCTACAACCGGCAGTATTAATGAGACGCTCATCAAAATAGATATCAAAGAGAATTTGAAATGGATGTAGACCGTAAGTCTGAGATATTGTCTAAAAATAACTTTTATATAATTTTGAATTTTCTGTTAAACTTATTCTGCAGTTTCTGTTACACACATCCTACCCATAACACGGTTTCCCCCTGAAACTATATTCTGCACAGATCTATTAAAGCCAGAGTATTAAGGCATTGATTTGTGATGGTTATCTTCTGGTCATCACCTTTGCTTTTGTTGCAACATGACTGCATCAAAATATATAACTCATTTGTCAGTTAGTACAAAACTACAGTGCCTTTTTTATTTGAATCCCTACGAGGACAGAGTTAGACACATGGTCGGTTTTAATGTGATGAAAACCCAGCTGATTAGAGTACTTTGAACTGGGAGAAAAATTTAAATTGCCTCAGTAAAAAAGGATTTCATCTTAACTGACCGATGGCAGAAAAGATCAAGTGCAGTATCAGAACATACGTTTTGTTTATAGATAAAAATGTCCCTCTCCAACATTGTGACTGTACTTATTTCATTGCACTATATCTGACAGAAAGTATTAAAAATCTTTTAAAATACATATATTTTGAATAAAATAGAAAAGATTTCTTTTTCTTTATAGCAACATTCAATATAAAACCAGTTAATATTATTTCATATATTTATTAAAGTAATAATGGATATAAATCGTTTCTTCATAATCTCTCATGAACATAAAATTGAAAAAAATAAATCCCAGTTTTTTTTTTGTTTTTTTTTATTATAAAAATATATAGTTGTGCAAACCATAAAAATTCCATAAAAAATATTTCTTGTTTTTGCGAAATGCACATATATTTTTTTAGAGAACAGACACAGCTCATGTAAATTCTAAATATTAGCATCATAGCTCCTGCTCCTAGTGGTTCTCCAAAATTGAAAACCTCAAGAAAAACACAAAATCCTTTTAAAGAGACACTACCTGCTGTAGATAAAGTTTTACTACTGAAATGATTCTTCAGGAGAAAGAGAAGAGGCAAACCTGAAGAAATGATAGAAACAGCACAAAACGAGAGAGCCGAAACAAACACCGAATAAGATAGACAACAATGTGAACAAGTAATGTTAGACAACACATGGAAAGAAATAATCCAAGGTCACATATGTGTGCACATCTGTGTATGTTTGGAAACAGATCAACAACACATAATAGCTACTTACCTCCTTTGCAGGGAGGTGACAGTACTCTAGTGGTTAACGACACAAACTGACGACCTGGATGTGCAAAGTTTGAATACAGTTTGTTCCACAAAAATCATTTTCATTTTGGATGTTGGCAAACTTCACATGGTCCCTCCTGTAATTCCTAATGTCTTTCTAGAAAGAATTCTAACAAGAAAAATGCCAACAATAGAATCTTGATTCCTAAAATATGATGATGACCTCCTTTGCAGGAGATTGGAACACCTCAAACAATCAGCAATAAACTCCTCCTCAGAAAGGTAAAGCCTGGGAGAGTGCATATCCTAGAACTAATCAAAACCATATCTCAGCCTGACAGCAACAAAGCCACTGTTGGATTAATTGTCAAGAACATATATTGGTACAAACAACACCTACTCAAGCTGTGCCAGGCAAGTAATAGTTTCTCTCCTCTCATTCAACATGTGAGAAACTACCAGCAATTCCCTAGTGTTGTTAACCCCATCTCTCCAAATGTAGATCTACAATAAGCTTTATCACCGATATTAAGCACTCTCCTTTATAAAAACAGCAACTATCTCTACACGAACATACATTAAGAATACATCAATACGAGTTCTCTGCAGGCAACTTACCAAAATTCAAAGCAGAATCAAAGGGCCATTTGGTCATCCCTGCGGAAATTAGAAATAGAGCAAGGGTTAGGGTTAATACAGAAGAATTATTGAAGGAGTCAATGTGCATCTATTGAAGAAAAGAGTTGCTCAAAGAAAAAGTCAAATAGTTTTAAACAATGTTTTATTCAATGGTAAAAACTTTAGTGATTCTGAGCCGCAATGAGTCAAAAAAGGAGAAAAGAATATTACCAAAATGATGTCAACCAATTTAATGTCGGAAAATATTGCAATTGCCTCAAGTGTTCATCATTTGAAAAAAGTTTTTTTTTTCGATATATTGTAATTGTGTAATGTTGATGAATTTGAAAGTACAAGAATACCATAGTATGATAAAAAAATTACCTATTTTGTAAGGTGAAAATAATTATTTTATTAAAAACCTCTGGACAAAGCATTACACACAATTCATTAATAATATAAATAAAGTTATATTCAGGGTTGCAGAGTCAGCATCAAAGGTATTGGAAAAAGTCAGAGTCATTCTCATAAGAATGCTAAGAGTCAAAGTCAGAGTTTTTAATCTGCAAAGAATTAACAGACAGTCTAAATATTGCAGAACTTCAAAATGAGTTCAAGTCAAATATTTGGAGTCCTAGCGGTTGGAGCCACACCTAACACCATCTAACTCCACAACCCTTTATATTAATTAGATACATTGTATTTAGAAAGAATTTTGAAATATTACTCACTTTATGATATAATTTTTCCTATAACAATGATAATGATAGTTTGTTTTTTTATTTCTTCTGTAACGAGTCTTTCAGAATATGCAGATAATGATTTGATCACCAGCAAGTTCAGCGGATGGAAAAGTTCAAATAAAGTTTCTTAATTGTACCAAATTACAAGTCATCTCATTATTATCAAAAGCATCATTTTTAATCGTTTGGAATTACGTTATTTTTAAAAGGCTGTTTTTGAATTAATAAATTAAAAAGAAAAGTTTCTTTGGGGGGAAAAAATCAGTCTATCTCTCAAAACATTTTGAGTGAAATTGACAATTCAACTAATAAAGATTAGCAGTTCTTTGTAAGAATTCCACAACATTTTTACATCAATTTGTATAATTTAATATTGATAATATTCTTTAATGTAATAATAGTTTGACAGAGTTGATACTATTAAGAAAACAGAATGTGTCTTTTTTCTTTGATAAAAATATTTATCATTGTCAGTTAAATATTCTTTAAATAAAATAACATGAATGTTTCTATTAATACATTTATTTAAAATTGTAGCAATTCTTTTTTAAGACAATAAATATTGTTTTCTTATCATAAAAATAATCGTCAGCTAAATATTTTTCCACTCAATAAAACAAATGTCACTTTTTAATGAATCATTTAAAATTGTTTTGTTGACAGGAGTTGAAAGATTTTGCATAAAACAACATATGCATACATATTGTAATAATATTGTTAGCATTTCATATGCATTTTATCAATTCTAAGTAATGCTTAGGAGACTATATTGAACATTTATTGGTCTACAACAGCAATTCTCAATGGATGGAGGAATTCCTTCCTGGTTCACAAGATGCATCATTTATTGGCAACGATGTTATATAAATGTTATTCAGCTGCTCAGTATTTAGGATAAACATTTTACAATTTTTGAAGACAATGTTTTATCAGACATTTTAATTACCACTGTGTTTTATTTATATATATATGCATCAGTTCTTATAACAAAAATACCTATTTGGATTTATTTTTTAAGCCCATCAAAAAACGCAGCACTCAGGTCATTCTAACTCGTTGATCATACTTTATCTGCAAAAGATTAAGACAACTTCTACATATGCATATTGCCAGTATTTCACATGCATTATATCAAATCTAAAATAATTCTTATAGTTTATTGACCATAATATTTGTTGGATCTTACGGTTGGACAAGATATATCATTTATTGATAATGATGCTATATAAATGTTATTCAACTGCTCGACTTTTAGTATGTATGGTAGACATTTTACAATATTTTTAAAAAGCCTTTATCTGTGCACTGTCCAACAGAATCTAACACAAAAGCATTGAAAACAATAGCAGGTTATTTTTCACAAGATAAACAGATCGTTCAAGTTTTTATGAGACTGTTCGGAGGTGACAGTGGTGGCTAAGTGGTTTACGACATGAACCAATCTATTCTGCACAAACACTTTCACTTAGGATGTTGGCAACCTTCATGTAATTCATGGTGTAAGAACCCTGTGTACTTCTAAAGAGAATTCCAACTAGAAAAATACTGAAGAAAACAATGACAACAATAGAATCATGTGATTCATTCAAAATGAATGAATGAGACTCTTTGGAGGTTTCCACTGTGAATATCAATGCAGTACAATACTAACAATCCTGTGAGGGATCGTGTTTGACCAACGTTAATGTAAAGTTTTCCAATGCACATTTACAACCGTAATCATGAAATGGGTATAAATGTCTGCATCTTTACATCCAATCACTGCTGAGCCGAATCGGATTAAGGAAAAGAGGTTTAATTTTATTATTGAGTCATTATTTATCAAAGCCAAAGACCACTTAAAAATAAGGGTTAATGGGAAAGAAGAAAAATCAGATGAGGGACACTATAGGATTACCAACATTGAATGTTGGAACTGCCTATAATTACTAATCGGATGGTTTGTGACAAAAATTTGTTAACATTGGATTTAAAAACAACCAAATTATAATCAGTAGGGAAGCAGTCCAACAGTAATGTGTTCAACAGGTGAGAAATTTTTACAAAATCCATGGAAATTCTGTTTGACTCTGGGTACTTGGAGAGAAAAAAGAAAAGTCAATTTTGTTTGATAGGAAAACAAATTCTTGTGAATGTCTTCAAAAGTTTCATCATGTGTGAGTTCAATCTCTGTACAGGGCAGTATATTTTAATTTTATTTTCATCAAAATAAATTTCATTAAAAAAAAACATCTGAGAAGAAATATGCGATGTAAATAAATCAATTAAGCATTAAAAAAGTAGACACCAATTTAGCTGAATTAGTGTCTACTTTTTTTTATGTTTAATTGATTAATGCTAAAAATATAAGATTTTTCCCCACTTATCAAGATCCCAGAACCACCGAAAATATTGTTTAGAAGTTTAGATTTACCCCATCGGTTATTTGATTTTATGTTCATATTTCATGATTTAAAGATCAGTTATTTGATTTTATGTTCATATTTCATGATTTAAAGATCAGTTATTTGATTTTATGTTCATATTTCATGATTTAAAGATCAGTTATTTGATTTTATGTTCATATTTCATGATTTAAAGATCTTTTTTCTCAGCAAAATTTACATATTTAAAAGAATCTATCACCAGATTTCTTAGAAACCATTATTCTACTGTGCACACAAGACTAATTTTAATAAATATACACACATATATGCATATATATCACACAGTCACACAAAATTTAGTGAGAAAAAACTGTTGGAACCCATTATTTCAAGTATTATGGGGGAAGGGAGAAAGCAAATAGCAAATTTGACAGTCCTTCCCCCACCATTATTTTTAAAATAGAAAAGAAATCTTTTATTCTATTTCAGTAATCAAACAGTTTCTATCTCCAACACACCATCTTTCTTCATTCTTTTCTGATCGATAGATTTTTCTTTTGCATTTTCTTTTTTTAGACTTTCCAGTTTGAGACGTTTTCTTTCTTATTTCTTAACTTCATTGATGGAGACGTTATTTTCTATGAATATTAATGCAAACACTAGCAAAACATTTTTAACAAAAATTGTACACTCGTTTTCTTTATAAGACATGTTCCCATTAAAATCACATCCAACAATTTGACTTTGTCATTGAAAAGATCAAAATTAATAAATTCCAGAAAATGAAGGTATCTCACTCCAGATACAATCCTCTACCTATATAAGAGCCAAATGTGTCCTAAAACGGAGTATTGTTGCCACATCTAGAGGACGAGCTGTTTGAAACATCCTATCCTGCCTTGACAGAGTTCAAAACTGGCTTCAAAACCTAGTATTCTTTCCTCCTTGCAATCTTTCCCATTGAAGAGATGTTGCAATCATGTCTCTGCACTATTGTCATTTTCATGGCAAATGCTCATCTGAACTTCAATCTATGCCTTCCCCTGATAATCTTTCATAAAGAACTCGTCTAACTACAACCACTATCAACAATTTTCCTCACTCTCTATCTATGCCTAAATCTAAATGCAAATTCTATGAACAAGGCTTCTTTCTTAGAACTGCTTGCCTGTGAAACCGTTTAATTTACCTGCTTTCTAACCGAGTACAACATGATCGTCTTCAAGTTCAATATAAACAAGTTCTTGTTAATCTGCTCCTTAAATAATTAAATTCTACTCAATTTCCACCACTAACGATTACTATGGTGTTGTCTCAATGACCACCATATACTCATCCTCGAGTGGCTTTCGAGCCTTGTTAAATGGTGACTCCTTTGTAAAAGAAAAATAAATAATGTTCCAGCTGTATATGCATTGCATGCACTAGATCACATTTCAAACACATGGCTCACATGCTGCATATGGCCAACAACCTGTCTCTCTGCAGTCCACAAGGAACAATTTTAAGATCAGCAGTTTCTATTCTGATCCATGAAGAAAACAAAATATTTCCTCTGAGAAAATAAAAATATACCTTTTCTGTAAGCAATAAATTTGGCAATTCATGTTAGGTAAAGTAAAAATAAGTATCCCATATATATATCAGGGCAAAAACACCCAAAATTGAAATGGAGGCACACCCTCCCACCACCACCACCAATGTGTGTGTTAGACAAGGCAAAAAATAAAAGAAAAATACAGCTACTTTATTCCCTAAACAACCCCAATAAGTTTCAACTAACACCGAGTGCATACAGGGAGAAGGCAGGAAGTATTTCTTTGATAACACAAAAGTCATTTCACACTTCTATCCCCATCATGAATTGTCTGAGGTCATAACCTTTATAACAAATAGTTTAATTTTTCAGAGATGACTGTCATAAGAGGAAAGGAAGGTAAGACAAAACAGATAGAAAACAGGAAAAGAGAAAGAAAGATAAAGCAAGAGTCAAGAAGAGAGAACAAGAAATAACATCCAACCAAATACCGATAAAAAAAAAAAAAATAAGGAGGTAAGGCCCTAGTAATTTGGAACAAATCAGCTTTTCTTATTTAAAAAATAAAAACAGACTTCAACCAATATACAAAAAACTTATATTTCTGTACGATGTTACAAAACTAAATCTAAAAATGAAATCGGAAATCAAAACTAGAATGGAAATTAAATGATTTAAAGAAAAACATAAACAGATCAACCATTGAATGTTATGGCAAAAAATGAAAACGAGATTAGAACAAAACTTGAAACTATAAAAAAACCAAAAAATGCCAACAAATGTCATCATCATCATGATCGTAATCATAAGAACAACTGCCTATCTATTCCTAGATACTCACCTTTGAGACAGGCACTTGATAAGAAATGTTAACTTTGAACCACTCTTAACAGTGAATTGCTGATGGCTCCTCATCAACCTGAAGAAAAAAAAAATATTGAATAGAGGAGCTTCTGTTTATGGAGACGTATTTAAAAGGGCTGCAGAAAGACTGTAGGCCACGTGTGGCTGGTGAGTTCTGTGTTTGAGACTGGCAAAACTGATATCCGTTTGAGATAAATAATGATGAGATGAAGAAACAGGCAGAGATGAAGTGAAGATGAATTACAAAAGAAAAAGCTAGTCCTTTCAGAACTACTAAAATGAATTGTGCTTAAATCAAAACCGTTTCATAAAGACCTACAACATCTATATACTGGCTTTTTGTCATAGTGTTAAAGCTGAAAACAATGATATGGAAGCTGTTCTTACATTCATTGACCTCCAGAAAGCTTTTGATTTAATTGTGTAGAATGTTTCAGAGCCTTAGGGCATACTAGTTATGTAGGAAAAAAAAATCAAGTAATCTTTGAAAATAAGTCTGCAGTCACCCTCATGCCAAAAGGCAAGCCTAATCAGTTTGCAGTTTGCATATAACGATGATCAAGGCTCCTCTGGAAAAGTACACTGATCTTTCAAAGTTGGAGATTCTGGTCAGAATGAGCGAATTAGTATCAGTGCACATAAATTTCATAAATGTTTTATCATCAATTGATGGATGACTTAAGACATTCTCTTGGCGCTGGCACAATGAACATTCTAGAAAAGTTATCCTGTGGAGTCAAGAGGTCAAACTATGGGTTGTGAGATCTAATACTAAAATCAAAACTCTTTTGGAGGAGGACACTGGTCTTTTCAGACTGAATTATCTGACTTCAATGAGTGAGCGATCATCATGATGCATGAATTTTATGAATGTTTCACCATCAGTTGATGGAGGACTCAAAACAAGAAAAGGAAAAGGTAATTAGAAACTAAAAGACAACACAACTTTCCACAACATTGCGACAACAGCGAAATCTGAAACAGTTTTTACAATAAAACAGGCAACCAAGTTCCTCAATATTCAACTTTCATCTTATATAAAACCAATAAAATTTATCTTTCAATATCAATTACTTTCAAACACAATGCTAATAAGTTCATAGTGTTGACAGATTAGAAAGTTCGATGATATCAATTTACAAAAATTGTTTGGAAGTGAAACCTGGCCAGTGAGGTTTAAGGACATGTCTTGTTGCATGGAAAGAAATGATATGAGAATGATATGATTGATGATATGAGTCTTAATGACAGGTATAGATCAGATGACCTCAGAGGAAAATTAAATCTGAACAGTATGCAGATTAGGAAACTTTGATTGTATGGTCACATTGAAAGAATGGATAAGAGTTCTTGGATCAGTAGAACGGTTAAGAGAGCAAGGCGAGTTGGTAGGGCAAAACTAAGGAAAACACAGAAGTGATAAGGATGGATTTGAGAGATAGAGGGATAAACAAAGACCTGGTCAGAGATAGGTTAGTTTAGAAGTCAATTTCTAACAGCTGTCTAGTCTAACACATACCAACATGTAAATCATTAAACTGATGACAATGATGAAAAAAAAAACGTTAATTCTGATAAATGAAAATACCAAAAAATAAAGAAAACTGAAAACTACTGATGAAAAGAAAAAAACTTTGAAAAATTGCAGAGAAAAAGACTAAGTTATTTAAGAAATTCCCAAAATAAATCCTATAATGTTAAAAATAAAACTTAGAAAAAGAAAATAAATGGACTTTTGTTTACAAACATCTTTTGCAAGCTAAACAGAACATGTTATTGTGGAAGAGGACAGAATGCTGTGGTGCCAAAGTTCATTTTGGTGGCTATGAGAAAGAAAGAGAAATGAACACTTTTATTGCAAAATTTTCTTTAAATTTAAAACTGAAATTGGAAAATCTATTTTTTCCATATGTGCTCGTTTTATTTAAATAATAAAGAGATACTTTCATTTTGTGCTAACACACACACACACGCAAATGGCAAATCATTAGACATCAAAAACACTTTCGGAATCATCAAAGCTAAAAATAAAAAATTTATCAAAAAAAATTTAATTTAAAAAAAAAAATTCTTTTTGACCTTTTTAAAGCCTTTTGTTTATTTCTATCAATTTCGTGAAACGAATTTGGGACCAAGAAGGCAAGTTATACAATGTTTACATTGAGATTACAGGTGTCAAATGATAGCGTAGGGATTAGAAGCACCAACTATCAGCTCAACAGTTGTTATGATGCCAGCTCGAGGCACCTGCTTGGTTAGTCACACTGAAGAGCTCTGATACAGCAAAGTTTGTGGATATACATATATCCAGCAAAACATATATAGCAAAATAGTTTGTGGACTATATATATTTCAAGATTTATCATAATAATTTACAATCAAAGGAAAACATCAGATTTACAATTCTTCTTCTATTTCTTTAACACCACTTTTCCCTTGTTCAGGGGTTAGATGTTTCCTAATATCATGCACGCTTATTCTCCAGTTTTCATGGTTCAGTCTCCAAATTTCCCTCTGTGTAGTCTTGTCTAATAACTTGCTTACAAATTGGCCAGCCAAACCTCCTCTGATTTAAGACATTCATGCTTGTGCAACGATGAACATTCCACATGATTAAACAAGGGTTATCAATTCGTCCTCAGGATAAACTTCATACTGGGCAATTGTAGTGCTTTCAGCAAATCTTCTAACCTTCTGATGTGTTTGGTTTGGTCAGATTGAACATTGCAGATCTATTTGATCATAGATCTGTTATTGTATTGCAAATGGCCAAGAAAGCGATAAGCTAGAACTCATCATTCACTGCCATATATCATGACACTCTTGATATAAATGTTACACAATTTACCCCGAATGTAGAAAGGGACAATACGTAATAGTTATCAGTGGCAACAACTCCCCTAAATTCGACCAACCTGCCTTCCCCCTTGTGGCCATACTGAGTTGATATTCATCACCTGATAGAAGAAAGAATTTACTACCTCCAGAGTATTATCATCTAGTATCATCTCTTTTGGGGGGGGGGGGCTATCAATAGGATGCGTCTGTCCTATGCATCTTCTATACTTGAAGTTTTGTGAACCCACAGATTACACAGTACTGCATTGCTTCTGGCACACAAAACAACAATACAGATACATTTCGACTGCTTCCCCAATCATGTTGAAAGTCTTCTATAATTTTGAACAAAAGCAAACACCTGCAATTAATGGATAAGTTTCTAGCAGCATCAATAAGTACAAGCAACAAATAAATGTGAACAGATATGAGCTTTGGCATTCATTCAATTCCTGATCGAAGATGATAAGATCAAGAAAAATAAAATAGAATTATTTCAAAATGTTTAACCAAATTATTATTTGAGATTCATCAATAAATCAATGCGAATTTTATTCATTTTCTTGTAGGTCGATTTTACACACACACACACACACACACACTCATGTGTGTGTGTGTGTGTGTGTGTGTGTGTGTGTGTGTGTGTGTGTGTCACATAAGACTAAAACTAACAGGAAATACTAATCATACACCAAGGATGGTTTATAACAAGTAAAATGTTTTGTTTGGATAGATGAATAACATGTACAGACATATTCGCAAGTCAAAATGCAAATTATTCATTTTAACTTGCAAATATATTTTTTAATTCTTTCTGCACATGCCCAAATTCAATTCATTTCTTCAAGTCGTTTAATATTAGATCTTTCTTACCTATCTCTCGATAGCTACATCGGTAGAAGACGCACCTGCAGCATGAAATGTTTTGGTTCTGATTCTAGCTGATGGCACTCAAGTCATTTGGTTTTTTTTAACTTTTGAAACCACTACTAGGTATGATATAAGATTCAATGGAGAACTGGTTTTGTAATAAAGACAAAATCAAAAATTTCAAATAAAATTCCAAAGCAAAATGAAGTTGAATATTCAAACATTATTTCAAAATGTGTAATGTTTTTAAATTCTCCTAGAAACAATTTTTTCTTTACTTCAAAACAGACATTAAATCACAGTACAATATAACTTGTTATATAACTTATTTATAGATATATAACATGTATCACAGTTAAAAACAACAACAAAATATGGTTAAATATTGTTATATATATATACTTGTTATATAACTTATTTATAGATATATAACATGTATCACAGTTAAAAACAACAACAAAATATGGTTAAATATATTTTACTTCATGCAGATTTCGTAGCAAGGTAAATCTCTATTGATTATTATATTGTATGCAATATATAATGATTTCAAAAGTAAAAAAAAAAAATGACTCAAGTACCATCAGCTAGAATTGAAACCAAAACATTTAGCTCTCCAGGAGTAATAGCTACCATCTGATGCATATCAAAACCTTAGAAATTAATGCATGCGTTGAGGATATACATTAAATTGACTTATTCCTGCCAAGTTCTAATTTTTACCTCTTATTCCATTCCATAATATTCTATTATTATTATTATTATTATTATTATTATTTTCCAGCTAAAAAAAAATCCAATTTATTGCACAAGTCCAAATACCCTATATGTCTGTAGACCAAAAATAGAAAAAAGTAGTTTGATTGAGACCGTTCCCGAGACAGACATGGTCACATTTATAATACATACAAACAGACTGCCTAACATGGCCCAGTCATAACATACACTTAATTATGATATGTTAATTTATGCAGGTTTTGTATTTATTATTATAAAGCCAATAATTTATTGATTATTGTATTGTACCCAGTATATAGCAGTGATTTCAAAAGTATATATAGATAATTGAACATACTTTATGTAACAATAATAAAGAAGTTTAAATATTATTTTACTAAGAAAGGTCCCCATTAGTCATTATGAGTGATTACTCACATGTAGTAACTTAATGTTTCTTGGAATCTGAATGACAAGTCTCTCCAGATTTCAGCACTTCACCTCTTTTGATAACTGTTGCAAATTACATTGCATATTGCAACAGCTGTCTATCTTTGATTTCTAATAGACAATAAGCATTTGACTTCTCTGGAATTGGAGTGAAAATAAGCTTCTCCCAAATTGAGGTCTTAGTAGTGCTCTCCCTCCTTGATCCGCCATCCTCTGTTACTCTTCATGACCAATTGTTTGGTAACAATCAAAGTTTGTACCACGATTGTTTTATCATCATCATTACTAGCAAATATACAGATCGTATTTGCTACTTGTATTACTTATCTTTAGCCAAAGAAAAATCTTTTATATGGATTGTAGGAAACAAAATCTTTAAATTCTTTTCAATAAACAGAATTTATTGAAAGTTTATAGTAATCCTGATTACAACCACGGTTGCAGAGTCAGGGGTTTGGGAAGGAGTCATAATTGTAACCATGCTAGAAATCAAAATCGGATTTAAAAATGCTTTTTTGCTTTTTAAATTTTATGGCCCATTAATTCTTGCAGCAACACTAGGTAGATATAGCTAGTTTCAATATAAAATTAGCAAAACGTTTTTCCTGGTATTTAGATCACTTTCAGGCCGTAATTCTGTTGCCAACGAACCTGGAAATTGCGCAAGAATAGAAAATAAAGCCACTGGTGAGCAAGACAAAGAAAATTGGTTAAAACAGACGTTAAGATGATTAAAACAAATCACAGGAAATTGTTAGAACATTTTCAGTTGAATGACTAAAAGAAAATGCTATTTCCCCAAAGAATCAGCAGTCTGTTTGAATTTTGAAAGATTTTAAAATAACGAGCCCAAGTCAGATCTTTTCGAATTCTAGGAGTCACAGTCTGGCCTTATAACTTTTGACTCTGCAACCTTACTTATAACAAAAATCCTATATATTTGATGAAGTATACTATCCAATCATTTTCTTAATTCAACTCTGAACACCAGTCTAAAATTAAATAAAATGACAAATACAAACAAAATTTTAACATTATTTTAATAAATTTATTGCATCAAATAGTTGTCTAAAAAAATTATAATTGATAACTAAAATTAAAAGTTTAGTGGATATATAACGACAATATCCCAATATTAGTCTTAGTTAAAAGTTAGTGAAATATGCTTTTACTCTGTCTTAGAAGGAGTGATCAAGTTCTCATACAAATCTATAATTAATTCAGCTTTTAGATGTAAGATTCAGGAGATTTTAAAAACAATGTTTAGAAATATGGCAATCAAATTTTTTTTTACAGGGGGGGGGGTACATTTTATATATATATATATATATATATATATATATATATATATAAAAGGATTTCTGCCTTTTGGATTACTTTGGACCATCTTTCAATTACGCAACTCCCTTGGATTTACTTGTGGAAATGGAAATTTAACCAACTTTTTTGGATTTTGGATTCTTTGATATTACCATTATTGGATATTTTACCCTTCACCAAACTATCCAGTCACGTGAAATCACCTTTTTCTTCACCCTATTCCCTCTGCTTCACTATTTGTTACCAAGATCTATGACTTACCTATAGTTTCATTAAATACTTTTGCAAGCAAAATCCGATCCCGCATTTTGCTAACTCCTACCCTCTGAAGAAAAGGAAAGTATTTCTTCAAAACTCCGCGGATTAAGGACTATCCACTTATTTTGTGCTTCCTTTTTAAAATTAAATATGTTTTTAACTCTTTTTCATAGTGTTTTTTAACATGTTTTATTAACTACTTGTTCTTATATATATATATATATATATATATTTATACCAACTTAATTACACATAAATTAAGCATTTAATAGAAAAATTAATGAATAAAAAATGCTCAATGAAATGTGAAATGTCTAATTTTAGTAAAGGTTGCAGAGTTGGAAGGTATATGGTCAGATTCCGCCTTCTAATCTAAAAAGGTCTAAAAGAAAATAGCATATATAAAGCGATGAAGCATCACAGAGAACTGGCCTTGAACATTTTTAAAAATATACTTTTCTATTAATGTCTTTTTTTAACTATGAATTGAGAGGTAAAAAAAAAAATATTTGGGATGGAAGTTTCATAGATAACCTCTGCTAATTATAATGTTCAGCATAATTCGTGTTCAAAATATTTAATAATTGACCCAGACTACTATTGGTTATTATATTCATGTTTTGGCTGATATAAGCTCTGATCTTCAAGCTCATCTTTTGAAACTTGGAAAGCTTTTGCACCTGAATAAGGTTGGAGATTATATCAAAAAAGTTGTGAATATAAAACAAGATGAGAATAGTAGTTTTAATAATCCAAATTATCAATTCTTATCTCAAAATTTCTGAAACAATACATGACGTTTATTTTTTTAACAATTTCTTGGATGTTTGTACAAGTTTTACAATATTATCCTCAACTTAGAACAGATAGTAACAAATGTCAAACACAAATTTTAATTACAATTTTATCACCACAGTTTGTTTTATTTTCTTTCTGATGAATCACAAATTATCAAGGCCATTCAAGGATAAAGGTTAATGACATAAAATGATAACCAGTTGACTAGTGAAGAACATCATGAGAAGATTGAGGATGTTTAAGAGAATGAACAAAGTTTGATTAATTGTGAGGACATTTTATAAGAAGAATCTGCTTACAGATTGAATTTAAAGATTGTTGTAATCTGTAGAGAAGCAGTCCCATAGCAATGTGTTCCACAAGCAAGAAGCTGTTTTGTAGAAGCTCTGTTCATAGGAATTTTGTCTGACGTTAGGCACACAGAAATAAAAAATTAAATATATTCTTCATTGTGGTAACATATTGAGTTCTTGCTGTGAATATTTTACAGAGGCTACCAGAGATTGGACTCAGTCGAACATAAAAGCAAGCATAGAGTAGATAATCACAAAAGTACAAGGTTGTACAATTTGTAAGAATTTTAAATTGTTTCTATTCAAATAGATTTATTCTGATTAATACAAAAGTACACGGTTATCGCTAGAAAAAAAGCAGAAATTTTGTTTAAAATTGTGTCTAGTTTATTCATTTCTTTGTTTTTGATATTCACATTATGAACTGAGCAGAAAACAACATTCAGACTTTCAAAGGTAAGTGAGAATTTTTTTTCAAAAAGTGTGAATCCGACTTTGGTACTGACAAAAATATTGTTACCAAATTGTTTTTTTCAATAACAAAACATCAGTCTGATAATGTTGTTGGACCTTTAAAATGAGAAGGTCTTGAAGCAACTGATATTCACTAAAAAAGAATGGGTCTAAAAACTTTTCTAAAAGTCATTCTTTGTAAAAAATATAAATAAATTGCATTTGACAATTTTCCGACTTTTTTTTTTTTTTTTTTTACAATCTGTAGCACACTGCCCATTCCCAATTGAAATAAAAATCTTGAATCAATAACCTAGACATTGTTTATTCTACTGGCCATATGTAATGCATCCAATAATGTAATCAAAAAAGCATTGATTAATCATAAAATTAATGGAAATAACTGTTATTGTAACAAGTTTGAATTCTTGCACCATTATGGACCAATTAGATTTTAGCAGACCAACTGAAGTAGGCAAGGAGATGATCAAATAAAAGGGTATTTCTTACATAATCTAAATAGCTTAATAATAATTTGAACACAAAATTCATATTGATCCCATTTACAACCCAACTTCTGGCAGCTTCAGATTGGCATTTTCTGACAGATTACGGAAGCAGCCAAAAGATGCTGGAGCAAAGACTGCAATTTAAAATGCAGCATTACTTCTTTCTCCATGTTAAGAATGGCTCTCTAAATAGAAAGCCATTCTATAAGTTTTTCTTTCTTTTACTTAAAAATTAGGAGAAAGACATTGCACATAGAAAGAGACAAGCAATCGTTTTTTGATGAAACAAAAGTTTCATAACTCACCTACCCTCTTCATGAATTGTTTCAAGTCTCAAATCTTCATGGCAAAATTAACATTTTTTAGTTTTCAGAAGGAACTGTCATGTGAAGAAAATGGGAAGGCAAGAAAAAACAGAGAAAGGAAGAGAGAAAAGAAAAAGAAAAACCTAATCAAATCACAATGAAAAAATAAGAATGTGAGACTATAGTGATTTGGCAGAAACCATTTTTTATTAAAAAAATATGGAATTCTGTTAAAAAAAAAAGATGTTGCTTAATAAATACACAAATATTTGTAATTATGACATAAGCAGTTCTGACTACAAACACAGAATACACATGACATATCTTACAAGAGCTAAAAAAAAAAAAAAAAAAGATCCCACCCTTCCCATCTTGAAAATGGGTTTCTAAATAATAACATTATTATTTCAGCATGATACATAAACTAACAAAGTACCATAAAAACAATCACTTTGTACATTCAGGCTGTATGGCAAAACTCATGATCCGAGTTGGAAGTGTTTGATGAAACTTGTCGTTGATGATGTAAGCAGTGATTTTTTTCTTGGCTGTTGATTAATCAACTGTAGCAAAAATGGAACAATCTCTGCTAAGCATAAAAGAAAATGCATTTTTCCAGGCACTGCATTGTGGGAAAATAGTTTATTCAAGTGCTTACTTTTATAAAACAATTGAGACAATAATCAGTCAAGATATCTCGTGGTGCCTATGGAATATTATAACAAATGGAATAATGCTTTTGAAAATAGGAAATATGGTATTATACAGTATGGAGCACATACAAAAATCACATTCTAAGTAAGATATTCTTCAATATACAAGAATAAATATCCACACCAAAAAATTAGAAAAAATTATAAAGTAAAGTTCAATTAAAAATAAGAATCAGTTTTTGAACTTTGCCGATCTGCCATTACTTGATTAAATGATTGACTTATCTCCCCCTGATTTACATGCATTTCCACTCTTAATGACAGATCAGAAAATATATAACTGATTAATATTCTTTTACTCAACTTATTTTTCCTAATTTTTAGTACAGATACTTATTTTTGCCTAATATTGAAAATTTTTTTTACTTGGAATGCAATTTTTAGATGTGTCATATGCTGTATAAGTGCTGAAAACATTCTAAGATCAGAGAAATTAACCTTTAAAAAAGATGGACACAGAATGGAATTAATAATTATATGTCAAAGATTTTAAAAGAATCATTAAAATTCAATTATTTGATTCTAAGAAAAAATAATGTGTATGAATAAGGATTTGAAATTTTAAAAATCAATAATATGATAAACAATCAGAGAATAGTATGTAGTGGCTTTAAAGAATATCAAATAATTTTAATATAAGTTTGAATAATTTTAATCCTGCATATAACCAGAATTGCAGAAATCAGAACATCCAATGCTAACTCATTTAGCTTAAAAATGGCTAAATTTGGCTAAATATTTTATTTCTATCTGACTTTATAGTACCTATTTACTATGCCTCCCCACGGGACAGAGTTAGACACCAGGGTCGTTTTTTAACGTGGAGAAAAGGTACAAAAATAAAAATTGTCTCAGTCGTGAAGGATTTCTCCTCCACCGAAAGAGAACAAGAAATAGAAGTGCAGCATCTGAAGAACAGATGGTATTTATTTGCTCCCCCACCGAGCAAATTAGGCACAAGGCCGATTTTTAATGTGAGGAGTGAAGGGAGGGGGAAGGGGAAAAGGGGACCAGCTCCCGAGAGGTGGGAAATGGGAGCTGGTTAAAGGTCAGACATGTGGGGTTGCCCCCACATCTGGTCTTTGCTAGTCATAACTAGTCATAGCTTGCAGCATCTGCCGGAACAGATGGTGTTTATTTGCTCCCCCACTGAGCAAATTAGGCACAAGGCCGTTTTTAATGTGAGGTAAAAACCAGCTCCCCTAAAAGTAGGCAAAAAGGGGGCACTCTGGTTACCAAAAATAATAATTGTCCCAGTATAGAGGGTTTCCCCTCCATTGACTGGTACAAAATATCTTAAGTGCAGCATCTGTCGGAACAGATACTACACTTTGATCTTGTCCAGAGTAATAAATGATTTTTATGCAGATAAAATATTATACCAAAAAGTAAGTTTGACCTTTCTATGATCTGGCCAAAAGCCAAAGAAAGGTTTGTCATAACATTTTGCATTCGAGACATGATTGAACTCAGAAATAATTTCAAAATGGAAAAACTAAATTTGAGCTGTGAGGGGTTAGGTGATATCTCCATCCCTACTGCCCACCAAAATTGAAGATGATTCCATTTATTCATATGGTGTTTCAGAGGGTTTATTTACATTAAGCAAATCTTTCTACAAGTTTAAAAACAAGTCTATTGGGATAATTTGCAAACAATTTTCATTTACAGTTTGAGTCTTCAGTTGATAATATATATTATATATTTTTATAACTGATTTCAGTAACGAAAAATATCACAAACTTTGGACTTCACATTTTAGATAAACTAAAAAAAAAAAAATATTTGTACATTTTTCTCAAATCTGGCAACAATCATTTTTTTTTTTTAGATTGAGGAATATATCCAAAAATTGTTTTCATATATTAGCATCAAAATGGGTGTTACTTAAATCAATAATACAAGTTATTTGAAATACATACACACAATGATTGCCACTTGACAGAAGCTTGCCATCTTTTCAGAGTAATGTTGAGTGTCCATAGGTAGCCCTACAACCGAGTTTCACACGTATAATCATTTGCAGACGTATTAGAGGAACTTACCAGTATTTAGTGGTGCTTGTAGAGGGACCTCATTATGCACCTATGAATGTCATCAGAGAACAAACACCCAAACACAGCTATTTATATGCCTACTACCAATAATATATTAAAATAATATTTATGTATATGTAATATCAGTCACAAGATTAATTTACATATTAGTTGTAAAAAAAGATATTTAATTATTTGTTACTGTGTTTTTTTAATTGAATGATTGTTTTCATTGTAATTTTACAATTCTGTTTACTCGTATTGCTTTTTTTTTCATGGACAAAGGTTTACAATTTACTGAGAGATACATTTGATGAACAGATAATTTCAAGAAATGGCCACCTCATTTGTTTGATTATTTTCTTTGGGAATATGTAAAGCCCCATGTCTACACAAATAAACAAGACACAATAAACCACTTTGAAGATAACATTTGACATGTTATTGCCAAAATACAGTCTAATTTTTGTGAAAATTGGACCTCTAGATTATACCATATATGCACGAGCTCCAGAGCACATGCCAAACTTGTATTTAAATTATAAATGTCAAAAATTAATCTTTGAAATAAACCACATATTTGTATAATAAAATAAATAACAGAAAAATATTTGTTAATTTAAAGTTCACTATAAATTTAAATTTTCAATATATATATATATAAGTTTTGTTTTTAGAAAAAACACGGTTTAAATATATATATATATATATATATTTACAAAGGAGTCACCACTTATCAAGGCCACTCGAGGATAAGGGTAAAATAAATTGATAATATAAATTTACACAAATCTTTGAGGAACATACAGTTAAAACGTATCTTTGATACCAGCGGTTGTATTTTTTTATGTACTAACAAGTCACCATTAATTAAGGCCTTAAGATTTATCAAGGCCTTTATTAACAGGATAGTCAGAAATTGGTTATTGATTGTGTGAGGCAAAACGAAAAAAAGATACAATCATATAAATATATAGCTGGAATGAAATGTGAGATTCCAACATGAAATACAATAAGGTGTTTACAAGAGATCTTTTTTAAATAACCGTCTAGATAACAATAACTACTAAAGATATATAATTTAAAAGTAAAACAACATATTTTGTTCATAATTTCATTAAAAACTGAAAATATAAAACAAATATTCTAACATCAGTTAATAGTTTTAATCATACAAATAGATAAGAAACGGATTAATAGAATGAAATACGCTGTAAGTATATTTACCATAGATGTAATAATGAAGTCTTTAGGCAGTGTTTATAACTGGATAGTGGCAACGGATTGAATCCTACAAAAATGGAAAAATTTCAATTAATATGGTGTAATAAAAACATTAAGCATACTTTATTTCAAAAGAATCTGTAAAAATATATCTTCTTAACAAAAATAAAGTTTGATTGATTATAATCAACCTTGTCTGCTCTTTCTGACTTCTGGTTCTGCTCATGTGACAACAGTGACAAGCAAGATATGGTTCCTTCTGATAATGAATATCATCTTCTTAGATAATGTGAAAGCCACCCCCTTCCTCATGCTAAGAATCACTTTCTTTCATTTCTAATTATCCAGCAGAAACTGGAAGTCCAAAAAAAGCAGGCAATCTTGACTATACCCCAAATATTCAATATATGACGGTAAACGTGTGATGCTGCACGTTTAGTGGCATGCATAGTTGCACTATCTGCAGACGACAGGCTAGTGAAAAAAAGATATCTCGCCTGGAATTTGATCCCCCAAAGTTTGATTTTTCCACTTTAAATAAGGGGTTCATGTTGAGAAATCAAATTACTTAAAATCCTATAAAAATTTATGCCCATTTCAAATAAAAGACATCTTGAGGAGCAAGTTTTTATGCCCATAGATTAACAGCTGATGAATCTCAGATGATCTCACAATGTAGCATGACCAATATCTCTATATATTGCAGCAAGAGAGGTCAAAGGGTTCAGTTTGGTTTCTGAGTTTTAGAAATAGATAAGCCTTTGGGTCTTAAGCAGATCGTCTGTTTCTGATTTGCAATTTTGTCGTTTGATGGAGAAATTAAGTGACATTGTTAATCTCAATAAAATATAATTGTTTGTTTGAATATCTATATAAATAAAAAGTGTGTGAGTGCGTGTAAAATGAATACTTTATTTATAAGTTAGTTGACAAACACATGTTTACAGATTTTTTTGTGTGCACGACGACATATCAAAATTCTCATGTTTATAAACGCTTGTTAGTATTTCTAACGACTAGCATACAAAGTTTTTATCCAATTCTTTTCAAATTTTAGGATAAAAGAAATTAATACATTCGCTATTAAATAGCATTTGAACACAGTTTCTATCTTTACTTATATTTGTACAACAAAGTGACAACTTTGAGATATTCTAACTTTTGAGTGGAAAGACGTACATGTGTTCAAATTCCAATTCTTTTCCTAATTAGCTACAACAACTAGAAACATCATCGATGGATACAACTTCTGCTTCGAGTATTTATATGAACACTACCCAACCGCTTATTTGCAAAAAGTGATCTCTACTGCCGACAGGTTTCATCGTTAATACTTGGATTTAAATAGTGATTTCTTCGAATATAAAATCAACACAAATATTAAAATACAATTTTAAAGTAAATTTTATTATGAATCCAGTTATATAAGTTTTATTTTGATGGAGGTAGGAGAAATGTACTTATTACTGATTTAAAGACTATGGGTGTCAAATTAAGTAGTAGTGTGTGCCTTGTCCAGCGCTAAACATTGTAGTGTCTGGTATTGCTACTTGAAGTGGCTTAATTTTCAATCTTCCCTATCTGTTGATAGCTCAAATGATAGGGAATGCAACTGGGGCGCTAAATCTCTTGGTTTCGATTCTTGCTAATGGCACCCAAGTCATTATTTTTTTTTTTATTTTTTGAAATCAGTATTATATATTAAGTACAAGATAATATTCAGTAGAGAATTGGCTCTGCAATAATACAAAATCTGCATGAATTAAAATATATTTAAACATATTTTACATCTAGCAAGGTCAGGCATCCCTGCTAGTAATAAATAACTTTTTGTAAAAGGCATTGTTTTTAGTTTTTCTACTTTTAATGTTTAAATAACAAAAATTATTATTCATAAATAATTTACCAAAAACTTTATGAAAAAACACAGCATCCCTTTTTGTTTTTCCATATATTAAATATAAATAAAAATAGTGATACAACTTTACTTTTTAAATAAAAACTATTTATAGTTAAAACATTTCTTTAATTAACAATGCTAGATTATTTTCATTTTTGCAACCATAAAATAATCTTCATTGCTTAATAAGTCATCAATAAAAATGTATTTCTTTTTACAATCTCGTAAATCAGCATGACAATAACTTTCAGATTTCTACAAAATCATACTATAAAAATATAAAAATGGAAAATACTAGTTTTATAGATTAAAAAATCAAATCGTTTAAATCTAAAATGATACGGGCAATTTAAAATAGTTCTTTATTTCAAGTGGGTAGCTAAATTGATTCCTAATTCTTTAGCTTTTCAAAGAATTCTAGTGCTAAATTCTTGTAATGCTAAGCAACAAGAGTGATACGCAACTGATTTGATTTTTACAAAAAAATAAAAATCTGCAGCAATGCAAACACCATTGGAGGAAAAAATATATTGCTTTAACACATGATGAGCATACATCCAGTTTTATATTCCAACTTTTATCAGACAGTTTGTTTAAAATAAGGTTTGAATTAGATTTAATAATAATTTATTTCATAAATTGGTGAGATTTAATTTTTGGATTATTCAGACTATTGTTCTCATCTTGCGCGTTATTCGCACTAGGTCTTGGCTGATATAACGCCCAACCATTTTTCAGGTGTATCTTGTCACAGTCAGGGATCTGCATGGAATTTCAAAGGGAACTCTGTATTTAATCCACAGAAGTAGCATGAACTCCTGGTGTAATGGATAAAGTACTACGTAAAATTCAGTTCTGAATCAAACTCTTCTGGAGATTTAAAGTTTAATCCAAACGATATTAAGAATTGTGAGTCACTTTAGGATCTCTATCCAGTTATGACTGGCGAAACAAGAGTATGCTACCTTGTAGATTAAATGAAGGGTTCTGTGCAAATTCTCAAGTTCAACAAAAATATTCCAGAGTCTGACAAGAGACACTGAAAGAGGGTTTGAGCTTCCATCAAGCAAAACAGAAATAACACTCAAGAGAAAATAGTAGTTCAAGTAATCCAAATAATTCGCCCTTATCTTAAAAATTGAAAAACATAGTGACATTTATTGTTTATTTTTGTTATCGTTTAAAATAAACTTGTTAGAAAAAATTATCCTAATTCAATCTAAGAATATTAAAAGTAAAAAATAAAATTCAAAAGTTGGAGAGGAGAATAGGATATTTTTAAAGCATAATAAATAATTATTCTTTCCTCTCATCATACAAAAGTGACATGTTTTATTTTCTAGCCCCTAGATGAAACCATTTGAAGTCGTCAAGTCTGAGTTTTTTTGCTTTTATTAGTTATCAGAAATGATAATTTATGAAAAATTAAATTACTGATGTAATTCTATGATTTTATAAAGAATATTTCAGTCATATAATTAGATAAATAGTAGCAAAGCATTATAATTATTTTTTTCTGCCATTTTTTGACAGTGAATGTACACTAGTTTAGAATATTGTTTAAGGAAAGTGTTTATTTAAAGTAAAGCCATTTTAATATTGTCAAAATATAAAGAACTTTTATTTTGTGGAGGAGGGTGTAAAAATATTCTCTTTCTGAATTTATATAAAAATGTGTAAACATTGTAAGACCAGTTAAAAAGAGATATTTCCAGCTTATGAAACAATAGTTATGTTTCTTAGTTCTTTACATTTTGAAATAGAACCACGACACATTAGTCAGAAGTTAAAAAAATTTTGAAAAAAACAAAAAACAGGTCCATGCAAGTATGAACTGTTTTTTTCATTCCGTTTAAAATATATACAAGGGATGATAAAGTCTTAATGTTACTAAAAACAAATGCAATAAAAAGCACACGTCAGCTATTATTTTTTAAAATTTTATTTTGTACATATGCATTTATTAAATGGCTATTCTAAAAAACAGATCAGGGGCATTTTTTCTCAAACAAATGGCAATTTTTCTAAAATATTTTCCGATGTAGCCAAAGTGAAATTCAAAATCGGAATAATTTTTTTATAATTTTCAGAACAAATCTTAAATAAAATTCGTTTTAACAAAAGATTTATCTCAAATTTATGTCAACATGTTTAATACAAAACTTCTCTTGGCCATCTCTAGAGTCACAGAATGCTTGTTATAGATCCTTTTTTTTTTCTATAATGAAGATTTTGCTTTGTAAAGTAAACTTTAAATATTACTTAAAATGAATATGGTTATTTAATAAGACATTATTTCATTAGAAAAAGGCACAACGTCTCCATTGTTGTAAGGATGTTAATTACCAGCAAAACAAGTCAAATCTATTACAAATGTAAATAACAGCTTATAAAACAAGATATGCAAGTAAGCTAAAACAAATATATTAATATATGAATTTTATATATTCTTATAGAATAATCAAACATTCTATTGGATTTCTTTCCATACAATGGAGCCAACAAATAATGTCCCAGTATTGCCTGGCAAACTTGAAAACCCCAAGAAACTGCTACTCCATCTTCGGATATATGATGCTACAGTTTCATTAATAGTAAATAACTTAAAACCAGGTTGTGAACACAGAGATGTTAGCGTTAACGTAACACTTCTGATGGATGCAAAGTTAGTGTTAATATAACATGCTTCAGTTTATGATATTGAAAAGAAAACAAAAATCATGCCTAAATAATATCACCCATAAAATATTCTGAAATTATCTAACAATTGTTAGATAATAATTGTTTTGGAGAGGCTAAAAAATAATAATCCTCAAAAAGAATTGAATCTTCTGCATTTCATAGAACTTAAATGCATAAAATCAAACACTTTTAAACCTCATCTGTAAAAGGAATCAAACCCCTTAACTCAATTTATGAGTCCAAAGATAGATACAACATCGGCTTCAGAGAGAAAGATTTTAAAAGTCAAGTTTTAATTTTCCTTGCTTAAAATTAAGTGTTTATTAGAAATATCAAAAATAATAGCATTCATAATAATACCAGCAGCATTCACCTTTGGCAGGTTAAACTGGCTTCCTCAAAGGAGGAAGTTTCATGGGAATATAAAGCATTCAAAAGTTTGTGTCTTGATATGGAAAAGCCAAAATGCTATAAACTTTGTAGTTATGTGAAAATGATTGAAGAGTGTGCATTATTTTTGTAATGAAATTTTTGTTGTATAACATTGTTTCTGACTGTAATTACTGTAATAATGTATTTATTTATTGAGGTTTATTATGTTAATATGAGTCATACAGATTTGCAATGTCGATTTTCAAGGACTTTTTCAGACAAAATTCAAGTTTAAAAACAAAATTTGATACATAAAAAATAAAATAAACATAAAAAGCTAATATTTTAATTAATATTTTTAAAAATATAATTTAATTGTATTTATTTCGATTTTTAATTTCACTTCGGCTACATCCATAAAGTATATGGATAATATGGAGTAGTTTCGTGATAAGGGGGCATAACTCTTGTATCAACAATACCGAAAATAACAATATGATACAATTCACAAAAAATGTAGTCATTTCAATTTTATTTTTAAGATTTAAAAATATTTTATTAATATTTCAATTTTATTTTTTATATGCCGACACAAATTTTTACTTGGCATAAAGAATATAATTTTCAAACCCTTTTCAAGATATTTTCCATATTTCCAAGGGCTTTTAAAAGTTGGCCTTTTCAAGCTCAAAATTTAAGGTCTATTTCAACCCTGTGAAAAGCCTGGTTAATTTGTTGAATTTGATAAATAAAGTATTACAGCTATAAAGTGAATATGAGAAAGATGAGTTTAATGACAGGCTTAGGTGTAAGGTAGGTGAGAAAGAAGTACTTGTGGTAGGAGATTTGTATGATTATGATGAAAAGAAAATCTGCTGCCAGTTTTGAGAGTATTTGAGAAAATGAATATGACGATAGGAATATAGAACGAGCAAAATTTTGTTGGTTACAAATATTGTTTGGAATAAAAAAAGGCAAAGCCATTTCACTATTTATGAATCTAGAACAGCAAAAACTCTAGTTAATTATCTGTTGGTAAGGAAAAAAGAACAGAATACTTGGTGAAAAAATTATAATACAACACAAACTAGTTATTATTTTTAAGTTTAAAAAATTAAAAAATTTCATGAGGTGAGAAGAAAGTGCAATTCTTGAAGAGTGATGTGGAAGTTGAACGAAGAAAACATGAAATGCAAGCGATTGAGCATTTGGTTACTAAATCCACTTCAGAAAGTGTGGAAAAACAGTGGAAGATGCTGAAGGATACACTGTTAGATGTAACAAATCAGGCTTATGGGTGGATGGAAGGGCCCCAAAGATATAAGGGGATGAGGTTGTGTAAATTGAAAAGTATATGAAAGAGCAGGAAAGATGGAGCAAGTGGAAAAAAGGTTTAGTGAATAAGGCTGTGTATTTTGATGGCAAAGAAACCAACAAAAAATTCAATCTACAAAGTCAACGTGGAGACCGAGTTAGATTTCCAGATTTACAAGGAATGATCAGAAGAATAACATACTCAGGATAGTTAAATAGACAGCAAAAACAAATTTGGATATTGCTTCAAAACGAAAATGGGATACTAGTAATAAATGAACAGGACAAGCGACACTTGAAAATGTTATTATAAGAGATTGCTGAATGCAGAGTTTTCACAGAACCAAGAAAATCTAGAAATTGTTGTAAGAAGAAGGGTGAGGTTGCTGAACCCTTAGATATTGCAGAAATATATTGCATGCCTAATTTGATCAATTCTTAAAAATGACACTTTTTGCTGCAAAGTGAAAAAAAATGTAACCATGAGCTCAAACAGCATCATATTGTTGGAGAGAAATGCATTCGAAATGACTATGAACAAGAGGTATTCTTAAAAATATCATTAGAAATTATTGAATACAGAGTTTTCATGGAACGATGAAAATCTAAAAGTTGCAAAAGCAGTATTCCAGCTATAAGTATTGAGAAAGAAATGGTACACAAAGCTTTATGATTAAGAGTAAGACTGTAGGACCCTCAAGCATTGTTACAGAAATATTGAAGGCTGCGAATGAAACAGATATTGAGATGATCACAAGTCAAACCATGAAAGGGATAGTTTTGAAAGATGGCATACATAGATATAGGTTAATATAAAAGCTTAGAGTTGATCGATCAGATATTAAGAGTGGTTCAGAGAATAATTGAACAGCAAATAAACTAAACATAGATGAAATGCAATTTGGTTTTATGCCAAAGTGAAGTATGACCTGTGCTATATTTATCCTAAAACAAATGCAAGAGAAGTAGCTTGCTAAGAAGAATATGTATTTTGTTGAGTTGGAGAAACTTTTTGATAGAATGCCAAAAGATGTCTGGTGGGTTTTGCATAAATTGGGGGAAAACAAGTGATTTGTGAACGTTGTTCAAGCAATATACAGAAATGCTCAGTCATTAACAACACATTTAGTGACAGCTTTCATGTTAAAATACAGAGATATGTACAGAGTCTGTTTAAAATTGGTGTCTTAAATACATTTTCCAGGAAAATTTGTCCGGGCTGTTTGGAAAAGATGTTTTAGGTTGATGACTTAATACTTGTCTGGAAAACAATGGCAGGTTTGCATGTTAAGTAAAAAAAACTGGAGGAATGCGATGAAAAGTAATAGTCTGAAAGTGAATTTTATCAAAAGATAAAACCAGTATATGTGTGAGAAGTGAAAGACAATGGAGATGGATGAGAATTCAGATGTGGAGAAAGTATATTTAGAAATGATATGAGAATGATACAATAGATGTGTAATGGGAGTCTTAAACAGATCTGATGTCCTCAGAAGATTAAATCTGGACAGGAAGACGTGTACAGAAGAGTAGACTTTGAAGATATAGCAGCAACATTGAAAGAATGGATAAGAGTTCTTGGGTTCGTAGATGTAGAACGGGTAGAGTAGCAGGGTCAGTTAGAGGTCAAGGAAAATCTGGGAGGAAGTGATAAGGATGAATTTTGGATCAGTTTGAGAGTCAATTTCTAAAACTAAAAGTCGTCCAACACATGCCAACATGTAAAATCGATGTTAAACTGAATATGATGATGTGATAGCTACACTGCAACGATTTTGATAATTATATTACGTACATCATTAAAATAGGTTATTAGCAAAGAAAATTTTAAAACAACATTAACTCTTCTTGTTCTAACATGTCATCAATGAATAATGGAACATTCCATGGAAATAGTCCAAGATTAAGGTTCAACGAAATGTAAACACCAAACATTAATTGCAGATATTAATAAAATATGCAAAGAAATCACAAGCAAATTGAGTTGAGTTGTTAGTATGGTCGACCAATAGTGCTATGAAGATAATGACTGAAAAGCGAGTCATGCAAGGTTATAGCAATATAAGAAGAAAAGTTGTATAATCGATAAGTTGTATATTTGCATAGTATTGGTATCAATGTTGATTACTGTAATGATGATGATGCCTCCATTCAGCCTCGAAAGACAATATGTAAGGATAGTTACGCATGTAATTGTGAGCAAGAGTGGCGCAATCAAAAAACCACACCTTTCCTGAATCGACACTGCTTGAGCTCAGTGGCAAGGAGACATCCAGGATGAATGGAAACAATGCTGAGATAAGCGGAGAGCACATACAGCACCTGAAATTCCCAAATGGTCACCCATTTTAGTAGTGACCAGGCTTAATGTTGTTTAACTTGGTGATTTAATGGGAACCAGTGTGTCAGCGTGGACTATACTGTATATAATTTTTGTAATAAAAGGTATGCTGTTCTGTAAAGAGCAAACGAAAACTCGTAGTAAAGAAAAAACAAACTGGTGTATAATGAACTATGTGCATTATAAAATTTGTTCCCTAGTAAATCTGAATAAAGTAGGAGGACTTGAGAGATAACAAGTTTTTTAACTACCTCTGAATATTTTAACCCCCCGCCTCAAAAAACATGATCAGGACTAAATATTAAAATAAAAGAAAAGAAAACTAAAATTTGGTTTTGTAAAAACGGACCAATATCTGCCCTAAATCACTGAACAGATTTGTATATGTACCTTTATCAAAACTATCAAGACCCAATGTAGAGAAGAGAGACCTCACTATATCATTACACACACACACACACACACACTAGAAGAATACCTGTACCAAGGCAGATAAAATGAATTCTACAAACAAAACAGTTTTGCATAACCAAAGTCCCCTTATAAAGATTAAAATAATTCCAATTTTTATCAAAATCCAATGATTTTAGTTCTAGAACATTTCAAAGATTTATGCTTAAGAGGTTTCAAGAAATTGAAGTTCAGAGAATCTTGTGTCCAATGATTATCAGGTTGAATGGATATTCGATATGTTCAAAATTTCAGATGGCAGGTTGTGTCCATATTATGCCACCTCAAAACTCTTTAAAATAATCTAAAGAAATTGAAATTTGAGGAATATTTATTAATTGATGTCAAATATGTACTGTCCAAGTTTCACAAAAATTGGAGGTACCTGAATTTTCAGAAAACGTTTCCATCCCTTTATTACCCCTTTGCATCGAATTAAAAACTAAATAAAGCTCACTCCCATTACGACCACTTAAACATAGCACCTATTTATTTATAATTATCAGGTTAATTAGTTTAGAGGAAAATGATGGTGGCTCAATTGTTAATGAAACAAGCTGACAACCTGGGAGTGTAAAGTTCAAATATAGTTCATTCCACAGAAACATTTTCACATGCTAGAAAGTTTCATGTGGTTTCTTCCTGATGTCTTTCTCGAAAGAATTGTAACTAGAAAAATATTGAGGAAACTAATGTCAACAATAAAACCATCTGATTTACACAAAATGAATAAATTAGTTTAGGAGTGAATCCTGTATATGCAAACATATGTACATACTTAATTTTACATTTATGAATGTTCTCTAACACACTAATTCAAAAGAAATTTAAAACATGTACTAGTTTGATATTTACGAAGAAAGAAAATTGAATACTTAAAAAACTACAATCAAGGATGTAATCTACAAAAACAATAAAAAAATTTTTTCATAAATCTTTGTTACATTTATTTGTTTTAATATTTATAATTATTACTCAAATATATATTCAAACACAGAAGACAATAATTGGATATTATTACACAAGCTAACAATACGAAAATATCATCTTCGCTAATATTTTCCAAATTAGATTAACTTTATAGTTTTAAAAAAATACAATTATTCATATTCAAAAAAAGAAATTGCTTTATTTTTTATTTTTACTATTAGGCATCACAAACCACCATAGAGTTTAGTGCACAAAAATGTGTGAATATATTGAAGTTCTCTTCAATTTTAACTTGCAATATTTCATTTGTTGAGTTATTTTAATAAAATTTAGATATAAACAAAATTTAATTTCTTTTTTTTTATAATGTAAAATTCTTTCTTATCATTCAGTTTTTTTTTTTCAGGCTACTTCAAGTTAGCTTACTGTTTTTGGTAACAGACTATTTTTTTAATCTCACCATTTTCAGATTTTGTGATAACTCATTTATTTTGGGGTTATTTTGATAAAATTTGGTTGTAAACAAAATTTTATCTTTTTTTTTTTTTATAAATAAACAATTATTTTTCTTACAACATTACTATTTTCAATGAGAGCGATTTGTTTTTTCATGTTGATGTTTTTCAACTTAATGTGCAAGATATTGTGTATCTTGTCAATATAGTGATTTTAATATTAGGTTTTAAGTTGTCTTTCACCAAAAAAAAAAAATCAGGTTGAAAACTTTAGTGAATGAATTTTTGCCTTATTAAATACTGTTTCTGTTTGTTTTTATATGAGTCAAATCTGAGATTTTTTATTGATTTTGTAATACTAAAATAAAATTACTAATAAATAAAATAAAATTACTAATAAATAAAAAAAAATCAACTTGATCTCTAATGTTCTATCAATCATATGAAGATTCAATATGTTGCCTGTTGAAATGAATCTTAATATTTGTGCCATTTTATGTTTTTTGTTTATTCTTTTATTTTTTTTTTTCAAAAGATAGTACAATTTTGCTTAATGATAAGGATGGCTTAATTTAATAACTATTGTTTCTATTATGGTCAATTATCATTTACCACAAAATTACATCACATTTGTAAAGATTTTTTTCGTGTTCAAAATCTACATTTTTAGTTATACACTGAAATTTAGCATACTGAACAGCAAATTTTCTAATTGCCAACAAACTTTCAATAGTTATAATTTGGTGGCTAATTGTGCTCTAAAAATAAATTTGACACCTTTGTTAATTTTACATTAAGATTTATATGTCCATATTAAACAATATTTAGATAAAACAAACAAAAAAATTTTCGCCTTATTATTTGGCAAAATCTTTGCAAAAAAGAATCCTTCAAGCAAGCATATATTCACAGCTAAAATTTCAGTAAATTGGTGTATTACTGGTTTTGCAACAAAATATTATTCTGTAACAAGTAAATATTGCATCAGATAGGCCTCAAGAATGTTCCAGTAAATTCAATTCTTTACAATTATTTCTGAATTAATTTATTTTTAACATAATTTAGATTAGAATAATAATCAGATTAAGCAACTTTGTTCAAAGATACAAATCAGTTAAACCGTGGATTTGTGGCTCAATACTAGGAGATCCACCCTCCCAGGCTTTATCTCTCTGGAAAGAGGTTTATTGCTAATTGCATGATATGTACCGATGGGGAAATACTGACAGGGTTGCTCAAGAATTTTCTTTGTATGCAAGAGTGTGATTATCGTAGTGTGCTGGTTTCTCAAAGCGACATCTGAATTTGTGGTCCCTGGCAAATAGATAAATAATATCACTCTAGAAGAAGAAAAAAAATCTAATTGTGTGACGGATTTAATTTTTGAAACCTTTCTCACAAGTATAAGGAAATATTAAAAAAAAAAAGGGGTGTTCCATGTTCCATATTTAGATATGCAATTATTCATTTTCAAGATGTGAACGTAGTCAACCTGTTGCTGAAGCAACAACATTCTCTTTGTTATTTTTTTTTTTTCTTACAAGGTGGTCACCACTTATCAAGGCCTAGAAGCCACTCGGGGATAAGGGTTATTGCGTGTACAGTACGTTAGTGTTGAGATTTGATAAAGTGTCTTACTTAAGGAGGCGGTTTATCAGGAATTTATTTATGTTGGACTTGAAGACATCCAGGTTGTAGTCAGGTGGGAAACAGGCAAACGGAAGAGAGTTCCACAGGCATGCACTTCTAAGAAAGAAGCTTTGTTCATGGAATCTACATTTTGGTTTTGGTACAGATAAAGAGTGGGGAAAATTTTTGACAGTGGTTTCAGCTAGACAGGTGTTTTTCGTGAAAGATTGGCGAGGGAGGACCAGGGATTGGAGCTCAGACGAGCACTTGCCATGGAAGTAATGATAAAACAAAGACAGGCTCGCAACGTCTCTCCTGTGGGAGACAGGTTGCAGAAAAGAGAAAAGGGCATCCCCCCACTAAGCCTATTTTGTACTCTGTCAAGGCAGGATATGCTGTTTTTAGCAGCTCCTGCCCAGATGTAGCAGCAGTACTCCATCCTTGGACGTACTTGGCTTTTATATAGATAGAGAATTGCATCAGCAGTGAGATATCTTCTGGAGTGGTAGAAAGATCCTACCATTTTTCCAGCGACCCTGGCAACAGACTGGATGTACGTGTTCTATTTCAGGTCAGGAGTTAAGGTCAATCCCAGAAGCTTGTCAAAATATGGAGCCTCCAAGACGAGAGCCATCGATTCAATTGATGCCAGATGGGGATCAAAGTGTTGATGATGTAAAGATAGGAGCTTGGTTTTAGATGCATTAAAAGTAACCAGCCACCTCTTCCCCCACTGTACCACGCACTCAAGATCAGAGGAGAGAGAATCAGAGAGAACTTTGTCATAGATGCCAACGAATGATTTAAGTATGTGTTTTGGGAGATCATTGTAGATAAGAAAGGGAGTTGGGCCCAGGATGGACCCCTGAGGAATTCCAGCATTAATACTGAGGGCATCTGATTTCTGCCCATCAACCACTACTCTTATGAGCCTATCAGAGAGAAATGATTTAATGATTGAGAAAACATTTCTAGTTATACCATAGCTGGAAATCTTGTGAAGTAAGCCCTTATGCCATACCTTGTCGAAGGCTTTTGATATGTCATGTGGTTTAGTGGAGTTGGCTTCTTTCTTAGCCTGTGCTACATCCCGAATTGTGGCAGACTATACACAAAAGTCCTGAGCAAGGTTGCACATTATGGCAAACCCATTGTGATTCTACCGTCAAAAGCTGATCAACTGTGGATGTAAGAGCTCACATCCTCAATGGTCGACTGATACACCTGCACCAATCAGGGATGAAGGATTACATTGCAAATTAATTTTTCCTCTGGGAGACGAGCTACATGCCACAACAAAGATGTTGTTGCAGTAACAGGACAGACAGTAAAACCTTTAAATTGAGGTGTTGCTAGAGGGTAGCAGTTGAGAATGTTCCCATTAATCTCTTTATTTTTTGTTTGTTTTAATTTAAAACTTTATACATTTTATTGTGTTTCTAAATTTTCTAAATGAGGATTGATAACTTTATTATCTATTATTTTTATTATTACTTAGACTTTGTTCTCATCTTGATTGTTATTCTCATGTTTTGGCCAAAGTAACCGCCGACCTTCATCAGGTGTATCTTATTGAATTCAGGAATCTGTCAAACTATGGAATCTGCATGAAATTTTGAACAGAGCAACTTATTTAATTTCATGAGGATAGCATAACCAGGTAGAAGTCTTATGTAATTTTCGACTGTATTTCTAGTATTGCATGCATCTCCAGAATAGTGTCACTTCGAACTGGATTTTATTAAGTGATGTATCTGTTAGATTATATAACAGTCCTTAACACATAAAATAAAATGGTTCTTACCTGAGGATGAAGATGATTACAAGTGAGGTGATTGACACTTAAGGCAAGATGATTAAGATCTTTGGATTTTCAGCTGTAAAATAGAACAGATAAAAATATATTAGACTGCAAACTTTGTTAATATAACAAAGTAAAACAGAAAAAGAAACGTGGTAAAAGTACAAAATAGTTCATACTTGAGGATTTGTAGACAAAAAAAAAACGGCAGCACATAATTATGATCATATTTGGTTTAACATCCGTTTTATACACTGGTATGTATTCAACAGTTTTTAGAAATTGACTTTCAAACTCACTTATCTCTGGATAGATCTTTAAATTACATAGCTTAATAGGCAATTATCTTTGGAAGTCATTTCTTTAGTTGTGGTAAGTATTTTTATTGACCAGATACCCTTCCTGATGCTAATCCAGTGAGGCGATGTGGACCAGTGTTTTTATCAAGACACTATTTCTAGGTGATTGCCTACCATAACTAAAGAGTGTTTCGCCTGCCCTAAAACACATTAAAAATACATATCTATAATATAAAGCTGAATGTCTGTGTGTGCATTTGGTCACGAATAGGCTCCTATATGGTTGACTATTATAGAAAACTGATCACATATAATAATAGATGTATCGAGACACAGGAATGGGTATGTTTGATCTGGCATAATGATGATTCATTAAAATTGTGGGGTCTGCATACACGCCTGGTCCACAAAGTATGGAAATAAAAAATTAAAAAAAAACGTTTACAAGCGTTTTTGATATAGATGTACATAATAATACTTTAATAAGTAGTTTTAACTTAAATAGGGATGGTATAATAAAATTGTGGGGTCTGCGTTCGCGCCTGGCCTCCATAGAATGGAAACAGGCACAAACTTTAATAAAGAATTTTCATATCTATCTGTGTAAGTATACTTTGATAATTATGTTTCAGTTTGAAGAAATATGGTATAATTATGGAGTGTTCGTTCGCGCCTGACCTCCATAGAATGGAAATATGTCACAGAGTTTAACAAGGTTTTTTTAATATAGATCCAGAGAATATTGTGATAAGTGTTTCAGTGTGAACAGGTATGGTATAATAAATTATGGGGTTTATCTATTTTATTTTTACTTTCATCATATTTTGCTTTAGTTTTGATACCCCCAAATTCGAAGCTATCTCTTTACAACCCTTCCTTTTCATAACCTATCATACTTTCATAAATCAGAGTCCATTTTCTGTAGGCTGTTTTTGAACCCAGTCAACGACAGGTACTTTTGCTAGTTCTATATAAAATGCATTCAAATGAAATTCTTTACCTTAACTTATAAAATCTATCTTCTCAGCAATCGATGCCTACATTTAACGCCTACCATTTAATGAAATAAATTATAAAATAAAACATGCCATGTCAAAATTAAGCAGGTTAAGCAGAGAAATTCATTCTCATGCATTTTATATAAATTACGTTTTGTTTTTTTTTTGTTTTTTGGTTAGTAACTATTCCATACTTTTACCAAAACTATTATTTGAAAAAAAAAAAAAAAAATCCTACTGCATAAAAATATGAATTACATGTAGAGAAATCAGAGTGTATTTGGCATAAAATTTATTTTAAAAAGTCAGCTAAAATATCTCGTCAAACATTGCAACTTGAAATTATAAAACGGATGTGTGATTGGTTTAGCAGATATATTTGTAGGCTATGGAACTGTCTACATCAAGTTCGAATTCTATTAGTTCTATTTTAGTATAAAAAAAAAATGATGGTCAGTTTTTGACTAATATTGTTGAAAAAAGTAAAAGTATCTACAAACCACAAATTTGGGGATAACATTTGAGCACAGAGAGGAGCAGGTGCTAATGTGATTACAAGAGTTTGAACTGGAATGTCGGCCAACATGTACCAACAGAGCTTCAACTAAAGGAAAAGTCTATTAGGCATGTGTATGCTGTGTGAGGATGTATGAAAGTGAAATCTGGATAGTGAGGGTTGAGGACCGATGTTGCATGCACTGGCCCCAGACAGCAAATGTTTGAAAATAGAGTTTAAACAGTCAAAAATAGTTTCTTTGGAGATCTGGTCAAGCTGAATAGAATGGAACATTTTTTATTGATATTTGCCCATAAAAAAGATTTTTGTAACTAAACTGGCATATTTTGATCCGATTGCTGGATGTAACAAATCAGCCAAATTTTACTAAATTCATAGAAATACAAAAATGAACATGACTTCAGTTTGGATCAACACAGAAAAGTCATTCAGGGCTAATTTAGAATAGTATATGGCCAAGAAGAATACAGCTAAAGTTTGAAAATTTAAATTATCTTTTAAAGTTTAGGGTTTAGTGCCAAATTTATTTTTGAGTTTGAGTATTTATTAAACGCTCCCAAATCAAGGAAATTGCTGTAAATTTAATTTGAAAATTGCACAGGAGCAGGATAGAAATATGACATAGCCAAATGCACAGATTTCATTGGTTTAGTATACTTTTCTCAGTATTCAGAATAGATTAAAAGCACACATCAATTAATCCGGAGATATCTTCAACAAGGCTAGCATACAACTTCTCCAGCAAATCAAATAACTGTGAATATGAATGTATGGTATGATTTGTACAACCACATTGAGTAAAAAACTTTCTTGGCTGATATTGTGCGTCAATATTGTTAATGGCAGAGTCTGATCGTTCCAGTAGTCTTTCCATTACATCAGTTAGTTGATGTTTTTGACAAAAAAATCACAAGTAGTTTTGAATGTTATTTGCTTCTAGGTATTCTGGTAAAGTGCCCTTACCATGACAATCATTCAAACTCATTAATTTGGTTGAATAATGAAGTGCGCCATGCAAAGTATAGATCATCTTGACCCAGTGAAAGTTGTCACACAAGTTGAAAGAAACTTAGTTCACAAAGTTCTTTAAATTTCATCAAATCAACTTAATGTGAAGATGAACAGTTAAAATCTTGTGATGAAGAAAACTGTCTCAATGTTTCTCATTTGCCAACTTTTTGACTGAAGCGATTACCTCCTAAGAGAAAAATGACATCCTTGTGGACCATTGAGGTCCCACCTCTCCCACCAACAGTTGACTTTATCAAGATAAACACTTCTCTCCTTTGCTTGCCAAATGGGTTCCCTTGAGAGTCAAATTTGTTAATCCACTGTTGCTAATCAGCATGACAATGATACGGGACTTTCAGAAACCAGTCTATTCCATTGATGTACGAATGTGCCAGGGTAATGCTTGATTGATCAAATGTTATGAGTGGCTTTTGAATAAATCATTGACAGGTCTCAAAATCTCCATTGGTTAGTTTGATTTCTTCATCCTCATCGATGTGTTCATTGTATAGGGTGAGAGTGTGTTCAGCCGATGACCTGTTAATCGGAAAGTCCTTTGCAACTTTCTTTGTTTTGTTTGTTTTACAGAGAATACAATCAGTATCTTCCAAGCCTGAAATGTTTTTTTTTTCATTTCAAATCCTTCATTGTGTCATCTACGATAACATTAACATTGTATCCTTGAACATCAAAAGTAACACACGTTTTCTCTCTTATCTCTTCTGCCTTGTTAATTTCACGTTTTTACAAGAATCAGAAAGTCAAAATACATTGTGATGTGATGACATGATAGATCCTCTCTCTCTCTTTAAGTTGCTTACATTATTCCATTCCTCCTGCCACTTTTCTAATCATTCACTGTTCATTTACATTATTCATTTTTCCTCTTACCATCTAAAAGATTCATGAACAGATGAAAAATGTGGACAGTAACAAGAAAGCAAGATGACAACAAGGTTTTTGTAGTATTTTTTTACCTTATCACCAGGCAGTTAGGCACAAGGTCAGGTGTGAGTTTAATGAAAGTGTTCTGTGGAACGAACTGGCTTCAAACTTGGCACACCCAGATTTTTTGTTTGTGGCTTTAATCACTGTCACCCTCAACAGAGTTTTAGTAGTATACAGATATTAAATTTGACAGTTCCATTTCACGACGTCAACAAGACAACTTCAGAGAAGTTATTTATATTCCTGTCATGGTGGAATGATGTGATACTAAGATTGGAAAGTGGGATTTTAAAAGCCAGCGCCCTAGAAAAAGAGCACTCTGGCCTGCAAAAAATACCTGAGAAGCTCAGTTGAGTTTCTCCAGTGGAGGCGCTTCAGGCGATTAGCCTGAAACTAATCCTTTCTCTAAGGATGAAGGCAAAGCCTAGGAGGATGGACTTCCTAGAACTGCACAAGATGAGAGACATTTAGTGCCAAAGGAAAAACCTCTGGCTGATGGTTAAAAAGAAAAGTCATAATGTTCAGCCAATCACACACCCCATCAATCCGGTCCCTCTTTCGTGCTGGAAAAGGTGACATAATGACCACTGCAAAACATGGCTCAGAACAGTCAATCATGATGCAGAACTCATTAGTTTGGGTATAGTGTCCACTCATAGAATTGAGTTTGGCTGTTATTTGTCTTATTGTTGGCAAATGGACAGCTGTGCTTGGTCAGCTTCATTTGGGACTTCACGAATACATTGGAAAGAACCGGTTCAATCAATCCATGGTGAATGCAATCACAAGTCAAATTTGATAATAAATGAATAACAATTCAAAGTAGAGATTTGCAATTGCTTTTAACAGAAATATGAATTAATCTCAACAGATTTATATATAATATTTAACTTTTCTACATGGTTGTATTTATGCTTTTTTTGGTCAGTCAAGTGCACAGAACATAATGAAAAAAGCTTATGATGCGATCGATAAAACATGACTATTTAGATGAAAAAAAACAAAAAACATTGTCATAATTCAAGAGATGTGTTTGTTGTGAAGAACATCTTGTTGAAAATTACAAGAATCAATATATTCGAAACGGTAAAGAATCCAAAGGTTTCCCTAAAATCATAAAAAGGGGTAAAACTTTGGGTAAAAATAAAAACAAATACAAAAAATTTTCTACCAAGGAATCTTCCTGAAAATTAATTCCTATTCTGGTAGACAATGTTAAATGAAAAAGCTAATCTAATCAAGAGTGAAAATAAGGGCCTTGATGAAGACATTAACAAGGCAAAAGAGATAAGAGAAAATCATGAGTCTTATCTCTATAAAACTATCAAACAAGATAGTATGTATCTGCGTTTCTCACCTATACACAAGTTCAATAAAAACACACCAAATTATTTTTATTGGTCCCCCAATTTATTGGAGAGAGGCCTATGTTTTTCAGTGGCGTCCATTAGTCCGGATTATTGCCAGAAAACTGTCCATTAGTTTTTCCTGAAATTTTGCCATAAATTGTATTTCATTAACCAGATGTAAAAAAATTTTTACAAAAATTCCCATTGCACCCCCAGGGACTCAAAAGAGGTCAACAATGCCCCAAAATGGCCAAAAATGGCACTTTTTGCCACATAGCATTTGATCCATCCATTAGATTTTCCTGAAACTTGGCCAAAATGTGGAGGCTATAGTTCTTAATATAAATTCAGTATGGGTGACCCTGGCAAAATTCTGGTTCGCATCTCTCTGGGACTTTTAGGGCTAAAAAAACATTTGGCACTCTATTTTCATATTACTTAAGAATTTGATAAGTATACCTATATAGTAGTTTTCCATGGTACTGAATTCAAATATACTTATCTTAAGGCGTGAAACTGCATCGTTTGTCCGTTTTCATTGGGATTCGGCATTTCCAGGAGCTCAAAAGGGGTCACAAATGCCCCAAAATTGCCAAAAAATGACACTTTTTACCCCATAACTTTTGCTCCATCAATTAGATTTTTCCTTAAACTTGGAGAAAATGTGAAAGCAACGTTGGCCCTTCACACTTCTCACATTCATCATTTCTTCCCTATTTTTTGTGGCATCATCTCACATGCAGCACAAGAGGGGTATCACGCACGCACAGCTTGTTTTATTTATTATTAATTGAATGTATCTTGAAATTAACAGTAAAATAAAAGAAAACTAAAGTGAATGTTAAAATTCTATTTTAAAAAAATTATTTGCATGACTATATTTGGACTTATTTTTCTCTAAAGACTTTATCCAGTGATATATCTCTACTTAAGCTATGCTGGGTAAATACAGCTAGCCTTTAAATATATTAATCTCTTTCTTGTTTTTGTGCATTATAGACTACCATATATAACATAAATATTTAATCCTGTTTTAATATAAATATATAGTTTGGATCCAAGTAGGTTTTTAAAATTTGATTTTATTGATTGCATAATTTATTCGGATTAATAGAAAGAAGTTTTCACCCTTAAAGAATTATCTAACACCACTCATGAGAAACCAAAACAAATTTAGTAAAAGGCGTTTTTGTCGATTTGCTGGTTTTAATTCATATTTCAAACGTTTTTATTGGCTTAACAAATTTGACTAATTGCTGCATTTGTGCCAAATTACAGAAGCAGTAGTGAGAGGGAAGAAGTTGTAGATCTTATTTATTTTGAAGTGGTAAGTTTTTTTCTTTTTCAAAAGAACTTTCTAAATGTCTAAATAGCTTCATGTGAAACAAAGATTCAAAACAATAACGGTGCTTTCAGTTGTAGAATTATTAAACTCAATAATTTTTCACTTCCAGATGGAAATGCTTTGATCTATATACATAAAAACAAATTTGGATGAATTGAAATGCCAGCTAGAATCGGTGTAACATTAAAAAAAATCAGACATGATACTGTAACAACTCTATAGGTGAAGAAATTAAAAATATTTTTATTTTATTTACATTTTTATCTTGTACAATTCAGTTGTCTACATGTCTCTAAAAACTTTTTTTATCAAATCAAGTTTCACTAAATTTATCTGACTAAAAATGGGAATTTACAAGAAACAAAACAAAACACTGAAAATTTTGATTTGTTCATTAACAAGTCAGACATTTGAATCTTTTATTAATAGTTAAAAAAAAATCAGTACCATGTGATCTTTTAAAATAACAAACATCAGTTATAGCTTTATAATTTGGTTCAATTACTTATTTAATTACAAAATGATACTGTAATAATTTAACTTTTAAAATCCTTTTTCTAATCTATATATATAAAAGCGAAAATGTATGTATGTATGTATGTATGTACGCTTTTCCTCGATGTCCACAAAAGGCTTCTTTCAGAGAAGCGCTCGCTCGCTTCACAACTTCTTAAAACTTTTTATATCATCTATAAATTGTAATATCTCACACTTAACCACGGAGCTCGCATGTCTATTTAATTTTATTGACTTTCAAACGTTAATTATTCGACATTTCCCGCATCGGCACGCGTTACATTCGGTTTTCCGTATAAACAAAAAGCGAAACTCGACTAATCACTGGCTGAAAGCCAGTGGTCTCTAGAGAGCTAAGTAACGTTTGTTCAATGTCGACTTCGTCATATCAGACAGTAGCTTTCATTTCGAGACGAGACGCTCCCCCTAATAAACAGGGAGCTGGTTTTTAAAAACAAAAACAAAAAACGATTTATTACCTATCGCCGTCACGTCAATCAAAAACGTGCACCTGTTTTTTTTTTTTCACACTTTACTATTTTCCAACTGCGCGTCGTCAAGGCTTTTTTTTTTTTTCACGGGCACCTGTTTTTCTTCGGGTTTTTTTCACACACACCTACAAACACCCGGGCAACGCCGGGTATCCCTCGCTAGTCTATATATATAAAAGCGAAAATGTGTGTTTGTATGTATGTATGTGTGTCCGCTAAAAACTTTTGGCAGACAGAACAAAAATTGATAAACTTGGTATCATATTGAAGCTCCATGCTTCGCCTGAAAAATATCGAAAAATTGGTCAAAAACGTTGTTTCACACTGAAATCAACAATTTTCTACAGGGGGGGGGGGTCAACAAAAATCTTCCTCTCATGACAAGATCGGTTCTATGCATGCGTCAGATGACGTCATGACCTGATTTAGTTTAAATAGTTGAAGAACTGACTAAATTTTATTACGTCGTGTTAGCTCAGTTGGTTAGAGCGTTTAGTCATGATCTAAACGTTTTGGATTCGAATCGTGGTGTGAGATTTTTTTTTTCTTTTTTCGATTTTTTAAATTTTAATATTGAAGCAGTGTTATTTAAGCCATTTTTCACGTAACGTTTGCTTTTCTGTTTTGTTTTTACTTCGCTTATTCTTAGGTTTTCATTAACACTCCCACCACCGACCGACCAACCACACACACTCAAAAACACCCGGGTACCCACTGATTTTTTAAATTTTAATAACGAAACAGGCTTATTTAAGCCATTTTTCACGTGTTTTTTTTTTTGTTTTGTTTTAACGTTCGTTTTTCTGTTTTCGTTTTTGCTTTTTCGATTTTTACATTTAACATCGTTCGTTTGCCTTACGCTAGTTTTTTTGTGTTTTTTTCTTCGATGTTTTGTTTACCCCCCCCCCACCGAGTACCCCCCACTTCGTTTTTATGTTTTCTTTTTTTACTTCGCTTATTCTTAGGTTTTCATTAACAACCACCACAAACACCTACAAACACTCAGGCAACGCCGGGTACCCCCCCCCCCCCGCTAGTATATATATAAGAATTAAATTTCCAAAAGGTTTAACAGCCTCACAAGTGGTTTTTATTAAGATAACTTTCATATAGGATTTTCACTGAACTTGAATTTCAACAGATGGGGATTTGGAATTCATCATTGATGCCATAGGTTACAATGGAATCTGTTCAGCCAATCACCCCCCCCTCCCAAAATGTTACAAGTTGTAAAGTAATTGACCGACACATTCTATCTTATTAAGATTTATCAAATTAAATGTACTAACAAAAAATGACCTTGTCTTAATTTAGAGTGCTCCCAGTGTGGAGGAGTTAGATTTTCTCCACTTAGTTTCTAACTTTGCCCTCATGAGACGACAAAGAGAGACAAAAAGATTTGTTATTAATGTTTGTTGTGAAAAATTAACTGTCAATCTACAGACATATCGGTGTCACCCACACAAATTTAGGTACTATTATCTTACATATTTCAAAGTTCAACTTCATCTCAATTGGGATTACAGTTCTAGACACACAATTTCATTAAAAAAAAAAAAAAAAATGACAGATCGATATCTACTATTATATAAAAGAAATTGTGAGTGTGTGTATGTCCCATCTAGGCTCTAAAATGGCTGGGTCGATTTAAAATCTTTTGCCCAAAGATACTTGATATGTCTGTGAGCATGCTTATGTAGGTTTTGTATCTGAAGGAATCTGATAAGTATACAAGAAGATCCAATTAAAGAAGGAAGTTTAATTTTTATTTTAACCAAAGTTAACACTTCTATACAACCTAACATCACAAGTGCATTTTGAGAAGTTTTATCACCGCACAAGCAGAAAAACCCAGCCTAACTGTAGACCTTTTATAAGACAGGGATGCACTTGAAATGAATACTTCTGTTTAGAGCACAATTGAGCCATGATACTTGACTTTTGTACATTTAACTTTTATTACAGTGATTATGTAAAAATAATTTCATAAAATCAACAGTTGGTGCTTTGAAAAGACAGCAGCATTTCCAAATAAGTGTTTCTGTTTAAAGCACAATTGAACCATGATACTTGACTTTTGCATTTTAAATTTAAGTAAAGTCATCATTTACAGATAATGTTATAAAATCAACAGTAGATTCTCTACAGTGCAATATAGACTACAATGTATTGTGGCCAAAGTCACTGCAGGGAGGCATGTGAAGCTTCCTCCCGCCACACTGTGAGGGATGAGGGTCTAACTAGGCAATCAATAGATTTGATTAAAAAATGGGCAATTTCACCAATTTCGATGATAATAAAAGTATGGGATGGTGAAGCATTTGTTAATCCTAATTCGATCCTGGACAACATTTGGTGTCCCTGCTGGTCATTAAATAAGGGGAAAGAAACTTTATAAAAAAATCAAAAATATCTATTTCAATCTATAAATAGTAAACTAAGAGAGAAATACTTGTCTCAGGACGAGTAAAATTCCTCAAACAGAATAGTTTTGTATGACTTATGTCCTTTTACAACTAATAAAATCAAAATATGTCATTAAACCTTATGTCTACAATCTTTATTCCAATTTTAATCAAAATGTATTATATGATTTTTATTCTAAAAACTTCCTCAAATTTAAGTAAAGTGATAATTTACAGATAATGTTATAAAATCAACAGTAGATTCTCTACAGTGCAATATAGACTACAATGTATTGTGGCCAAAGTCACTGCAGGGAGGCATGTGAAGCTTCCTCCCGCCACACTGTGAGGGATGAGGGTCTAACTAGGCAATCAATAGATTTGATTAAAAAATGGGCAATTTCACCAATTTCGATGATAATAAAAGTATGGGATGGTGAAGCATTTGTTAATCCTAATTCGATCCTGGACAACATTTGGTGTCCCTGCTGGTCATTAAATAAGGGGAAAGAAACTTTATAAAAAAATCAAAAATATCTATTTCAATCTATAAATAGTAAACTAAGAGAGAAATACTTGTCTCAGGACGAGTAAAATTCCTCAAACAGAATAGTTTTGTATGACTTATGTCCTTTTACAACTAATAAAATCAAAATATGTCATTAAACCTTATGTCTACAATCTTTATTCCAATTTTAATCAAAATGTATTATATGATTTTTATTCTAAAAACTTCCTCAAATTTAAGTAAAGTGATAATTTACAGATAATGTTATAAAATCAACAGTAGATTCTCTACAGTGCAATATAGACTACAATGTATTGTGGACAAAGTCACTGCAGGGAGGCATGTGAAGCTTCCTCCCAGCACACTGTGGGGGATTAAATTTCCAAAAGGTTTAACAGCCTCACAAGTGGTTTTTATTAAGATAACTTTCATATAGGATTTTAAGGGGTCCTAAGAAAATTGAAATTCATGATTTAATTTGTGTCTATAAAGTTCAATACAAATCTGAAAAAAATTTTCAAATAGAACATTGTGCCCAAATTATGCCTACCCAAATGCCCCAAAGAAACTGAAATTTGAGGTGTATTATTAATTTTTTTTGTTTGTTTTTTTTTGTTTACTTGGGAGTCACCACTTATCAAGGCTCAGATGCCACTTGAGGATAAGGGTTAATGAGTGTAATGCAAGATAACACTTTGATCATTTTGATGATGGAAATTGGGTAAAATTTGATTATTTAAAAGAATAGCTCAACAACAAATTGTTTACGTTGTTAGACTTGCTAATACTTATTGTCGAAATTCCACAAAAATCAAAGATACTTAGATTTTCACAGAGGGGTTTATAACTGCTTTGTCTCCTGCATAAAACTAAATATAGCTCACATTACTCACCCTTGCCAGCTGTGTATTGAAAATTTCTAATAATTAGTTAAGAAAGGAATCCTTTACATACAAATATATAAACGTACACACAAATCGAACTTTATACAGAGACATGAATGGTTTAATTTTAATAAACATTAACATTTAATAAACATTAAACCCATTAAATTTACAATTAAAAAGAATTTTAATGATCAAAACAAATATAATCAAAGTATTTTGGATCAAACATAAGATTATTACAATTAAGTTAAAGTTATTTTGTATTGTTTGCATTAACAATACTTTTATTATTATTAAAAAAAAAAGTTATTTGAAGTGATGTTTTTAGTATTCATTTCTTTTAGCCTTCATTTGAAAATTTATAACAGTTTATAACATTCATCGAACGGTTATGACTGTACTTTTCTTAGCATTTATCTAGTTAATTTATGTCTTTAGTATTCATCTAATGAAGTTACGGCTATATTTCTCTAACCATTGATTTGGAAATTAATTTATAACAATTTATAGCATTTATATAATGGATATGATTATTTTTTTAGCATTCTTCTGAAAATTAATTTTTGTTGGTTTTTGTTTTCTTCAGAATGAGAAAAAAGGAACCACGAAAATTATGAGTGAATGTTTACTGCTGCAGCTAACAGAAGAAATGATAGAATCCAAATATGAGAAATCCTAAAAATAACTCTGTTTCTATGGCTTTCTATTTCAAACAGATATTCTTTGCACTGTAGATTATGAAAGTTTTCCACTAATCAAAGAACTTTTAGGCAAATTAGAACAACAACCTATAATGAGAAGAATAAAATACGATCTGATACTTAAGTGTCAGATCTTATTATATTAATGCATATTACTTATTATTTCAAACACAACTAGTAGTCGTAGTAGTTTCGGGTACATCCATTTGGATATACAACAAGCAAATGCAATATTTCACCAGAATCTGACAAGTCTTCTCAAAAGAACACTTTCACTGTACTTCTCTTAGTAGTTTTAGTGCATTAGTAGTAGTAGGTTCATTTTTTATTCTTATTTTTTATTTTTGTGTGTTTTCGCACTCTACATTGTATATATAATTGTATTTATATTGAGAAAAAATAAAAATTTCTAAAGTAAATTTCATTTCAAAAACCATCTGGGAATTTTTTTTTTAGATAGTTTAAGTTCGTAGATTGAATGTGGTATTGTGGTGAAGGAAATTAGTTTAGGGAATGGATAAAATTGGGGAGCCCCCCCCCCAACACACACACAACCCTTAACTTTCTAGCATTGTGCTTAATTTTTATATAAATTAAGCAAGAATTTTTATCGTAAAACAATCTTCTAAAAGTTTTTAAAAAATAAATACTCAAATAGCACTTTCACTGTATTTCTCTTAATTCTTTCAATATTATTTTACTGCATTAACATTATTATAGTATTACTACTAATAATGCTAATGCATTAAAATAATATTGAAATATTAAGAGAAATACAGTGAAAGTGTTATTTGAGTTGCCCAGGAGTCATTGCTAGGGTTGCTTTGTTTATCAAATTAGTATTTTTAAATAGGATCTTGAAAGTTAAATTTATAATTTTGTATACTTAATCTCTATTAAATTATTGGAGAGTAAATAGCTTCCAAAACTTTAATTTTTGCAATGTATGACGATTTACTAAGCATTTTAAAGTCAGTTTAAATGATCTCCTATTTGATAAATAACTCCAAATGGCAGATAATTTCAAATGATCAGCAAATAATTTAATCTTTCTTGGTTTCAAGCATTACAAAAAGTTTAAAATCGTTGATTTGTTCGCTAAGAAACGAAAATGCATTCTGGTGGATATAATTTTGTAATTATCATGTTTTTTGTTTTATTTTTTAATCTTTTAATAACATTTTTTAAAAATTTGTTTTATGTTATTGTTTTTTTTTTTAAATTTTATTTCAATAAATGATTGAGTAAATAGAAATGGCACCAGTCCAAATTTGATTCCCCAGAGTTAGATACAAGGTCGGCCTTTAATGTGGGGAAAATCCCAAAAGGGACGCTGAAGTAGGACAAAAATAAACATTAGCTCGATCTAGAAGGATTTCTCCTTCATTGACTGAAGAGAGAGAGAGAGAGAGAGAGAGAGAGACAGAGACAGAGACAAGATGAAGTGTAATAGCAGAACAGATATCACACTTTACTCCTAATGCAGAAGCTACAAACAGACGCATGAGAAGTTGTCACATAATTTTATTAATATTGAGATCAATTTTGGCCTCTACTTTAAATATTTTTTTAACTTAAAATTGCAGTTGTTGATTGATACATATGCACTCGAAAAATAATTAAAATATTTTTTTTGTTTTCGTTATATTAAAGTGTTGGAAACAAAATTTATTTATACTTTTAAAAAATGTTTTAATTGAAAGCTTTATTCCACTTTTTAAAAATTTAATTTTTAGGGAAATGTTTTTTTTTTAATAAAGTTGAACAGAAATTTAAATGATGCAAAATTCCCATAAACGATCATCGTCAAAGTCGACACTTTTCAAGACGACACGGTGATGGTTGAAGGAATTAAAAACTACTTGAATATGGAAACTTGAATGCTGCCCAAATATAATCTGAAAATTGATTGATGTACTTTTGAAAAACAAAAACAGTCTGCAACAATTCTAATGAAATGTAGAAAAAACATTTTTGGAAGAAAATACAATAATAATTTATATTGTATTTATAAATTTGCATTTATTTTGTAATAATACAAAATATGAAATTGCATTTCAAAATTTTAAATAAAATATTTTCTTAATGTTAGTTTAATAAAATCATTTTTCCATCATTAGGTAATTTCTTTTAATTGAAAAACAAATTGAGTTTCAAGATAGAAATAAGAGCATTATTTGTTAACATACGAGAAGTAATTATTCATTACAACTTTTTTTTTTTTCAAATTAATATTGAGCTAGGATGATATTTGATTTCTGCTGTAGTAGAACCCATCTGAATATTAATCCAAACGGAATTGAGTAACTTTGAACTGATGCTAATTTGATAATAAAATAATAAGAGATCAAGGTGAACAAATTGTGTTTGAACAAATCGTCCCCACTCACAGGTGACAATTCATGAATACCTGTTGTGTAAGACAAGTCGATTTTAGAAATGGCAATACAATAGTTCTAGTTAGGTTCTGACACAGGGTTACGGAGTCTGAGTCAAAGGGAATCATATTTTGTCAGAGTTAGACTTTTTTTTAATGCTAGGAGCTAGATTTAGATATATAAATCTCTGAAGAATAAATATACAGGCTAAATATTGGAAGACTTTAAAGTAAAGAAATTAGAAGTTTGGGGAATCCTCGGAGTCACAAGTTTGAAAATTGGTAGAGTCCAAAGTTTTGAAACCCTAGATGTCGAAGTCTGACACTGGTTGAACATAATGATCAATGTCCAACGTAAACAAGTTTTGTTGAGCCATCCTCTTAAAATAGTCAAATTCTATAAAATTTTCATCACAACTAATCATCACGGTGTTGTCTCACAGACCACCTGACACTCATTAACCCTTAGTGGATAAGTGGTGACTCTTGTAAAAAAAAAAAGGGAAAAAAATCGTGTGAGTAAATAGGAGAGGAAGGAGAGAGAGAGAGCTTAAATTTGAGGTAGCAATAGCAGTAACATTGCCTTCTTTTCCTTGTCAATTTAGTTTTGTTGATTTCAAGTAGTGAATAGCAAATTGCAATATGATAAAGAGCAGGTGAAACCATCTACTTATGAATAAAACAAAAAACATTAAACTGTCTGAAATGTTTTTATTTTTTGTTTTTGTTTAAACATGAATTATTTTTTTTAATAGAAATAATTAGTAGTTTGGGATTTTTATGCCAAAAATATATTTGAAAAAGAAAGGAAACTTGTTTAAAATGCATAATTTTAGATATGACTGGCTACACTCACCGTGTCGTCTAGGATGGATAAGTCATTTTAGTTTATAATTTTTATTTGTTTGAAAATTTAGTTTTCTTCAATTTAGAATTAATTGTCCCCTCATTTTTAATTGATTATTTAAAACTGTTCCATAAAAGCAATTGTCTGAGCCGGAATAACTAATTTAAAAAATAAAATTGTAAGTACATTATTATATTGCCAATAACATGTTACAACAATAATAAATGTAAATTGGCTAATCAAATGAAAAAATTGACAACTCTAGATAACTATCAGCAAGATACAAATGACTAGCATCAATTTGGTTGTTTCTTTTTATTCGTGTGTGTGTGTGGGGGGGGGGGTCTGAAGAAATTATTTCCAATTTCAGGTAACTTTCCTTCTCTTTTTTGTCCTCATTTCAAATTTTATTTTATCTTTGAAGTTTTAATTAAATATGGTAGTGTTCTAACTTCATAATAAAAAGACAATTTTGTACTCAACTTAATTGATAGAAAACGTAAAATCAAATGTTTATGCACCCCATATTATATAGCATAATCACGTCGACTCATTCATTCTCATTTAGATCACTTAAGTTAAGCGATATTGAGCTTGGCCAATAACAGAAGGCTAACCCTTTGGGAATACTAAGCACTGTATATCATTTCTCCTATCCAGGATATACATATGAATTTGATATTCCAGAGAAACTTCCTGCCAGTGGAAACCGGATATCCACCTAGAGCAAATATTGCACCACATATTGCCAAACCTTGCTTTTTACGCATACATTGATAAATCGCACAAACATTATTATTCAATTTAAGTAAATCAAAAGGCAGGTAAAGTCTGTGGTAAAAAGCAACACATTTTACCTTAACACAAACAGTATTGAGAGTCTGGTTAAATGGTGCTGTATTTTAAAACCAATATATTAGATGCAGTCGAAAATTCACTTTAACTACTTACAATAATTGTAAATCTTTCTTTTTTTCATATGAAACTGAAAGCCTAAAACAGTTTGCTCTATAATTATTCATATTTTATTTTCAGATAAAAAATATCTCTGTAAAAAGAAAGTACTCTGTTTTAATCTGTAGCAATAGTTCCTAAAGATTTTCTGATTCATTTTGTCCTTTAGAGAAAACAGAACCAACAACTTTAGAAATTATCTCTACTATTAAATAAAAGTCACTTTGTGTGTGTGTGTTCCTTCATCATAGGTTCCGAAACAACCGAGCCTATCTTTTGCTAATTTCACACAAAGCTAATTTATATGTCTGGCAGTGTTCTTAGATATGTTGTGTACAGAAATTCATCCAATAAGTATTGAAAATCGTAAAAAGTCCAATCTTAAAAATCGTCTTTTCTTTCTTATAGATAAAAAAAAAGAATAATTTTTACAGGGGAATATTTTATGTTACACCAACTAAGGAGATAATAAAATTTCAACAAATCACTTCAAATCATTTCTTTGTTTGCATAGTTTAAAAGTAAACATTAATCAGAAGTGATCTTTCCAGGGCATTCATCGTCAAGCCAAAATATCGCCTGGCATGATATTGTAAACAAACACAGACAGAATTTGATGAACGACATTATCATTATTTTAAAAATTTTTTTTTTGCAAATTATTCCTCATAATAAATCAATAGAGGGTTAATTCTATAATAATACATATACAATCTGCATAAATTAAAATATCACATTTAAACGTATTATACGAATGGGCAATGCCAGACTGCCAGTTAGTGTTTAGATATTGTCTTGAAAATTCCAATCTCCACTTGAACAATTGAGATTTCCAAATTAATTTCAAAGGAAATCAACAATAAACACAGCATTGCTTTTGCTAAGAGATTATTACATAAGTCAAAAAGTGAAGATATTTTGTTTCAAAAGGGATCAACTTGATTGACAGAGAATCTATTACTCTACTTAAAAAAAAAAAAATGTAGCAGTTACATAACAAGCAATCTATTTTCCTTTATATGCGCACACAATCTCTTGCGTAGTAATGAGTTGTGATTTAGTTGGTGAAAACAGGCCCAATTTGTTTTTAAAATGTTTGAATCAGAAGGTATGCATGTTTTTAATGACATTGTGGTTGTTAATTTGTAGAGTGATGTTGTTTGTTGAATGTTGAAACAGGAGATAGCCATTTTGTCAAGTGAAGAAAAGAGTTTTTTTCTGTGATTTTGAGTTAGCCGTGTCTGTAGGTATCCGACTGGAATAAGAAAAGAGTCACCAGAGTTTGAAGGAAAGCATCAACATTTTCTCAACAATAATACAGATGTTTTATTTAACTGCAACAAGAATACAGGAACATAAACAAGTTGAGTTGCTCGGCCAGCAGATATCATAGAAATGTAATTTAGTCCCAGTTGGTCTTAAATACGAAGTTGTATCTAGTCTCCTGCCAATTCCTGGCAGGAGACAAGATATGTAATATGGTGTATTGTTAGATTTGTATCTCAATTTGAACTGTTGTTTTTGGCAAGCATCCATCTTTGGATGAAAATCAGTATTGTGCATGTGCAGTGATGTTGAAATCACCTGTATATAAATGCACGAGCTTCAGGACGTCTGTTTTCGTCAACTAAATCACAACTCAATATTATGGAAAAGATTGCATGCACACATAAAAAAAAAAATAGATCTTTCGATATGTAACTGGTACAGAAAAAAATTAAGCAACAGCTGAACAAACTACTTTTTGCTGTAAACTTCTGTTTTTAAAATGTGATCACTTTGTTGTAAAGTGCAAAAAATTGCCAAAGCATCAAGCCTGCAATTGTCATCTTAAAGTAATATGTTTCTGAATTTTTGAGATGAGAATTGATAATTGGGATTATTCGGACTAATGTTCTCATCTTAAGTGTTAGTCGCATAATGTTTCTGCTGACGTAACCTCCAAACTTCTTCAGGTGTATTTTGTCGACCTTAGAAATCTTTGTTGAACTCTGATATCTGCATGGAATTTCGAATGGAACGCTATTTAATTCACAGGAATAACATGCTCTCATTTCGTCAGCCATGACAAGGTAGAAGTTTTGAGTAATTCACAACTTTTATTGCAATGTATTGTGATTGTATTGCAAGGAATAAGAAAAATACAATTGTAGATTACTTAGACTTTTACACAAAAATAGTGGACGACATGAGTGTGCTATGCAGTGGATTAAATAGAGGATTCCATTAGAAATTCCATACAGATTACGAATACAATAAGATACACATGAAGAAGGTCAGAGGTTATCAGTCAAAATGTGTAAGCAACACTCAGGCTGGAAACAATAGTCCAAACAATTCGAATTAACAAGATAATGAGTTTGTTGTTTAATCTGTACAATTTAAACTAATTTATGTCCTGATTTTCAAAATTTTATTTGACAAATATAGATTTGCTTCTGATAATCTTCCTTTTTCTAGTAAATAAAATTGTAATATATTCCTAAATATGTTATTCAACATAAAAAATTTTTAATTTCAGTTTCCCGTTGAAGAGAGGGAATGAAAGCGAAAGTAGGATCTATTGACAAAGATGCTAAAAAAATTAAAAAAAAAAAAAAAAAACGGATTATGTAGATTGGTTGGTTGTTTTGTTTTATGGCATATCAATTTAATACCAAATACAGTAATTTTTAAAAGTTTCTATGCATCAAGTTTTTTTTTATATCTTCAAATATTTATCCATGGTATTTAGTTTGGTTTAGTTGTTTTGTAGAGGAAAATTGCTGTTTTTGTTTTTGGCTTTGCAAAGCATGATTGAGTTTTGCAAAGGAAAAAAACAATAACATCAATATTTAGTGCATCTTAGGTCAGGAAGTCAGTATCTTCAGACAATCTAATCTGGGAGGACTAGAAGTCGATGCTGAGAGATGAAACGGTCTAATTAGAAGAGAACACATGTTAATTGTATAAGTAGAGTACAAGAGTGGAAATACTGTTAAAGCAGTTCCGGTGCAGAATACTAATGCAAAGCAGGACTTATATTACAACTCTAGACAAAAATGGAAAAATGACACCCAATTTATCAAAATAAATTGCCATAGAGCAATCTTCAAGTTTATTAATGGCACTACAAGAAACCGTATACTTTCACTAGTCCTCTATGGAAATTTTCTAAAAATAATTAGGAGAATTTGTCTTGGACTGAGTTTCCTATAATTAGTGTCCCCACATAGTTAAAATTAATCCCTCAAAAAAAAGATTTGCACCGCTTTTATTCCATTTACATAAATTAAAATTATCTGATTTTAATCTAACTGCAAAAGGCAATGAATTATTTTGTTTCAGGAATTATTTTACTATGGAAGGGATATTCCTCTGCCAAAAAAACACACACACACATATATATATAAAACCTGCCCCCAGATGATTAAAATTAATCCCTCAAAAAAAAAAAAAAAAAAAAAAAAAAAAAAGATTTGCACCACTTTTATTCTCTTTACATATATTAAAATCAAGAGATAATTATACTAAACCTTATGTCTAAAATCTTTATTTTAATTTTAATCAAAATTCATTAAATAATTTTCATTCTAAAAAAAGTTCAAAATTTAAGGCTTAAGCATAAGGGGTCTTATTAAAAGATTGAAATTCAAGAAATCTTTCTTGATTCATAGTAAATGAGTTTGGATAAACTAAAGTCTAATCGGTATGGATCAAATTTAATGGAAAATTGAATTTTCAAAAGCTTAAAACAAAAACTTTACACATGGCCTCTGCTCTATCTTGAGACAATGGATACACCTTGTAAAGATGGTGACACATGTAATTGTGAAGAAAGGCTTGCTTAATCTCTAACCATACCTCTTATGAATCAGCAATGCTTGATTCCAGTGGCAGGGAGAAGTCCAAGACAATTGTCAAGATAAGCAAACTAGTATTCCCAAATGGTTACCCATTTTAGTATTGATCAGGCTCAACGTTGCTTAACTTTGCTGATCTAACATGATTATGCCGCATGATAATTTATATGATTATTCAAGTTCTTCCTTTTTTTTAGTCAACAAGTAAATGTCTTCAATATGACCCAGAGAGTAAAACCAACAGTCAACTGAAATCAAAAATGTTGCATTAAAAAAACTGACAATACAATGTCTTTGCATGAGACATTCTCTCCTCAATTTTGAACTCGGATGAATTCGAGGTGAGGGGGAGGGGTCATTTGAAAAGATTATGTCAATTAAGTAAACATTTATTGTTAATTTGTTATGTCAATTTACAATACATCTAAGTTTCATTCATAATTAAACAAAAAAAACAATTGCACAATTACAGTAATGAATAAATCACACGAGTGTTACATACCCGTACTTAACAAGTACTACCACTTGTATCCCTATCAACAAAAATACCTACGACACATCCGACTAGCAGAATCCCACCCCTTCACTGTAAAGATTCTTAGATGCTGGAAGATTTTATACTCTAGTATCTACTTTGCTCACACTATTTGTCTTTGGAATTCCTTTCATGATCATACCAAAATATAGAAATTTAAATATAATGTAAACAAACGTCTTTTGCGCCACCCCTATTTATATTGCTTCCCCTTCCCTATCACAGTAGCCCCTTACACTTCAGTAACAATATGTTTTAAAAAATTCTACTAGAGTGAAAAAATCTTTATTTTTGTTCAAATCCATATTGTCTGTTTTTGGGAGGAGAATTTTTTCCATATTAAAAACTGACCTTTTGTCTAACTTTGCCCTAATTTGCATGTAAATAAAAACCCAGTTCTATTATAATTCATGCGGAGTTGAAGATTAAAAAGAAAGATTTTGTTTAGGAAAATCATAAAAAAAAAGTCCGCTCAGTAAAAACTTAAATATTTTGTCAGAAAAAAGATTTCATTAAATAAAAAAAAAATTAATATTATGCATGCTAGCTGGACACGATTTTAACAAGGTCTTTTTGTTGACACTTGTTTGTTTACACAATTTTTTAAAGATAACTGTTTTGTGCTGAGTAATGCATTATGGTCACAAATGATCTCCAAGCAAAGAAATATGTGAAAAAAATTCCTATTCTGCAGACGTTTTACTTTTATAAAATTGATAATTTTATTTTTCTACAGAAATAAAAAATATTGTTTATGAGTATAATCCATTTTTGAAATACTAGTAAAAAATAGGGTTTAAAAACAGTGTCGACATTAGTTTTGTTTTTTTGTTTTTTTTACGAATCAGTCACCGCTTATCAAGATCTGAAATCACTTTTTAATCAGTTTTAATAAGTTTGTCAGGTGGACGGTGACATAACACTTTGAGGGATTGGTTGATAGTTGAAATTAGGTAGAATTTGATTCTGTAAGGAAAGACAACAAAAATTTGTTTATATCAGACTTGAAAACGATCATATTGTAGTCATCTAGGAAACAGCTCCCAAGCATTATTCCACAGACAATCAGTTCTTGGAAAGAAACTCTGCTCGTGAAAGTGCTGCTTAACTTCAAGTGCATATACGAAGAAAGGATAATTATTTACAGTGGTTTTAACTAAGATATTTTGCTGTGAATTTTTTTACATAAGAAATCAGAGATTGAAGCTCAATCGAGCATTTACAAACAAATAACAATTGAGTAGGGAAAGTCTAGCAACGTCATTTCTGTGAAAAAGAGGCGGCTGGGACAAGATAAGGACATTACCCATTAGATTTCTGTCAAAATAGGAAAGTGTGTTCTGCACTTTCCTAGATGTGACAATACTATTTCATCTTAAGACATATCCAACTCATATATATAGAGGGTTGCATTAGAAGTGAGAAACTTTCTGGAGCAGTAGAATGATCCAACCATTTTTCCAACAACCTTAGCAATAGATCTAATGTAAATCTTCCACTTCAGGTCGGAGGTAAAATAAGCCAGAGGAGCTTATCAAAACAAAGGGCCTATTCAAAGAGAGAGCCATTCATTTCAATTAGCGCAATGTGATGCTCCAAGTGTTGGTAGTGAAAGGAGAGACGTTTTGGTTTTAGATATATTAAATGTAACTACTTTCTCTCCCATTGTACTACATGCTAGATGTCAGAAGAGAGAGAATCAGAAACATTGTAATCATTGATGTTCTTCAAAGTGCTGGCATGTGTCATCGACATAAATGTCAAAGAATGATCTTAGAATGTGATTTGAGAGATCATATTAAATATTAGTTTGCGGATTGGGGGGCTTAGAATCGATCATTGACAAACGCCAGCATTGATACAAAATGCTTCAGACTTTTACACATCAAAGATTACTTTTATAAACAGATCTGAGAAAAAGGATTTAATGATTGAGATGACACTCTCAGATATTGCATAGTTAACAATCTTGTAGAGCAGAACTTTGATATCTGAAGAACTAGTGTTGTAGAAACAAAAACCCCATCAATAGATTATTCACTGACTCGATCTGATATTACAGTCAGCATGTCAGCTGTTGACCTAAAAGAATGAAATCCATATAGTTGGTCATTTTTGTTTTGCTGAGATGGTAGGCAACTTTGTGATCCATTACAGATTTAACAACTTACAATGTAAAGAAGACCAATCAGTCTGTACTAAGATGCAGAAGACCAATTTTCAATATTTTAAAATAATAGGTAGACTGACAAAGTTTTCTAAAGTGATGGGAAGCACTTTTTCTTTAAACAACGATTGAACAGCTTTGTAAGAATAGAAGCTAATTCCGGTTTCAGCTCATGAGTGGAATGTTGCCAGGAACAGTTAGTTTGCTGGCATCAAGGTTCTTGATAAGTTTGGAAATATATATGAATTTCGTTTAATGTGTTTAGTCGTAGAGGGATATTCAAGAGGTACTTGGCCATGATCGCGAAGGGCGAAATTTGATGCAAAGTTTTTTTTCAAAAATTTGGCTTTATCGAATGTTAAGATCATCTCTATTTATGATGGTTGGAATGGCGGTTTTCAAGCTTCTATTTGTTCTTTGCCCACTTGTATGTAAATTACATAATATTTGGAATCATTTAAATAAGCAAATAGAAAATCATTTAATCTGGTTTTAAAATGCTTATCAAATTATCAAGTCTTAAAAGATTGATAATTTTGGAAGGTATTTCTATTTATATCTAATAATTTTATAGATTAAGCCATCATTAATTCAATTATAATTCAATTAATAATGTAATGTCCAAAATAACAAATTTAACTTTCAAAACGTTACTAATAAATAATAATAAAAAAATTTGGCTAAGAAAAAAAAGACGAAACAATAATGAAAGTAAAATAACTCCCGGACGACATCGGGCAGTTAGAGCTAATAGGTATTATGTAAAAACTTAAAAAACAAAAATCCGTTCATTTTGGGACGTGAGTGATTATTACCACCGATTATTGATAAGTCCTGTCTTTTTTGTTTGTTTGTTTGTTTGTTTCTTAATTTAAAAAAAAAATCACAAGAATTGTCAAATGAACATAAAAATGTTATATCAATTTATTGATTTCATTATTAAAAAAAGAAGTCAGATTTGAAGCTTTTAAAGTCCATAGTTTTAACTAATTTTGTTTATGTTTTTATTGACTTAAAATGCCTACAACGCCATAGATAAGTGCATGATATGAAAGATACAGAGTTCATATCTGATAACTGAACCAGATTTTATATACATTTTGTAACTTGTTTTAATGTAGTTAGAAAATGGGTCAAAGTTGGCTTTGGTGTCAAAACATTAAGTGGAAACTACTAAAAGTGTGTGTGTGTGTGTGTGTGTGTGTGTGTGTGTGTGTGTGTGTGTGTAGAGTATAGAAAAAAGAATCATACTAGGCTCTTAGATAATTTATTTCAACCGCATTAAGCGAATTCTCCAGACCAAACTATTCACCTTCGTTAGAAACTGAAAATCATCCGAGACTTTGAACGCATACACACACACATATGGGTGAGGTGGTGTAATAGTGAGAGCTTCAGTATAATGGTCCTGTGCTTGCTGCAGTAAACGCTTTTCTGTCCATTTCTAAATTGATTTCACCTCTTCACCACCACCATCCCCCGCCGACATTTACAGACGATGAATGAAGTGAAAACATGTTTAAAAAGTAGGTTTTATTTTTTTTTTAAGATATTTTATGAACCTTATGGTATAGATGTTGTTTTTATTTACTGATCAAGGGAATACCACTCTTAATGAAGAAAAAGAAGACACGTCGAAGGTAGCAGTAGTATATACGTTTTTTTTTTTTTGGCCTCCATGTTGAATAATTTATGTGTATTGGCTGTTGTTGCTTGGCTGCTTTTAAAATGGGGACAACATGAATAGTACGAGGGGGGAGGAAGGAGAATGGTTTGAGGACAGAGAGGGAGGAGGAGAAAAAGAAGAATAGTGTGAGAGGAGGGAAATACTATTAACAAATACATAGAGGGGTATATATATATATATATATATATATATATATATATATATATATATATATATATATATATATATATATATATATATATAAACAAAAAAAAAATGGATGAGGAAGAGAGAAAATACTATTTACCAACTTGGGTTGTGGTTGTCCGCGCTCTATCTCTACGCATTTATAAATATATAAATATAAATTTACGAAATAAACTCAAACCAGACAGTTTACAAAAAATATTTTTAATCAGTAGTATTTATTTAGTAATATTAAAGAAATTTATTTTATAAGAAGTATTTACAATATTACAATTAATTTTACCACTGTATATTTGTTGTGATGTAACTATCAAAATAAATACTGTACTACTTGAATATTAATTAATATAAATTAATTAAAAGAAAAAGTATTGAAATAAAATGTATTTATTGTATTTGAAAAATAATAACGTATTCTTTTTTAAATATAATTTTTACATTTTATAAATATTTTCCTTTGATTAATTCTATTTTTAAAATAGATTTTAATTATGGGTTATTACGTTTAAAAATAAATTAAGAAAATTTATTTGAATGGCCAACATCTTTTGGTATTAAAAGTCTACAAAGAGATTAAAATTGTTACGTAAACGTAATTTTTAACATAAATATCTGAAAATAAATTATATTTGGTAAATTTTTAAATTAAAAAAAAACGCAAATTCATACTAAGTCTGTTTTACTTATTCTGACCTAATTTTGAAGTACCTTTTTTATTGGTAGTCTGGCTGACGATCAAGTTAAAAGCAAGCTAAAAATAAATGTAATTTTAATATAAATAACTAGAGTATTATTTAATAAGTGATTGGAAAAGAAAAATGACGATTATTTTGTGTAAGAACGAAAAAAAAAAAAAAGAAACGATGTGAACTTAAATCGACGTCAGATTTGATCATGAGTCGAGCAAGATGAACCAAGCAGCACACATACACACAATGTCCATTATTTTTAGTACAACATAAATACAGACATGTGTGCATAAACAAACGTTTACATCATTCAAGGGAACTTTTATGTCAACCAGATTAGCATAATAAAGTCAAGGGATGTATATTCGATGCAGTGGGATCTATATTTATTTGGATTTGGTGGCAGAAAACGACGAAAATAGACGTCAAAACCGTGTTTTTGGGTTGTTTTTTTTAAAGAAACAATAGATTCGAACAGTAGAAAAGAACAAGTCATTAATGTTGGGTTATGTACGGTTTCAGCGTCCCAATTTCTCCTTATTTTGCAAACGAGGGGTTTCTATATGATCATTCGATTTGTAGTTTTTAAATTACATTTCAAGTTCAAAATTTTTTTTTTTTAATTTATAAAGATTTAATTAAATATTGATTTTTATAAAGAACTTGTGTTTTGAACTTTGCATTATATATCATGTTTTAAATTTGGATCTTTGGTCCTTCCCTATTACTTAAATTAGTTACTTAAGAGTTCTTTTTCTTTTTCGATCTAATTAGTGAGAGTTTTTTCTGGTACTTATGCAGAATACGGACTGTGGTAAATTCAATTTTTATGGTATCTTGTTTATTAAATTGTTAGGTGAAAGTACAGAAAAGTTACAAAACGTCCTATGTTAACAGATTCCTAAATAATATTATTTCAGCACGGTCTGTATTTTGCATAAGTACTTTATTTCTTCTAAAATTAATGTTAGTCAAACAAAATAATAACAAAAATAGAAATTACAGGGAAGGGGGGTAAAACTAACTTTAAAACCTTGTAAAAATAAATATACTAAATTAATATTAAAATCGAAATTATATCTTTATGATTTTGTTTTAAAACTTTGTTTACATTTTAAAATTACAATATATTTTTTTAACACTACACTTGGAATAATCATAAAAATTACGTCTTTTTAAAAGAGAATTTAGGACGCTAAAAACGTACGCAACCAAAGAAGGAAACGTTTTTGTTTTGTTGTTTTTAACTGGGTGTGAAAATCGCAACAAATGGAGTCAACACTAAATGAACTATAAATAAAAATATATATATATATATTAAGTACAACATAGATTTTTAATAATAATAATGGCACACACATGTATACACACATACATGCAAATAGTGAAGTGAGCTAGGAATAAGCAATCTATAAATAGTCGACTCTACGTTTGCCATTTTGTGTTTTTTGTGTTCGTTTCATTTTGGACAAGAAATGGAGGATCGCTTTTGTTCGGGTTGATCGTTTGAGATTGGATCTTTATTGCAAACGGTCAGAAATAATAACAGATGCGAAATGAAGCCCATAGGGAATACAATCTTGTGCTTTTTGCGTATGTATTTTGAGAAATTAACGATGAAAATAAGAATCGATGTCAGGAAAATCGACCCTCAATTAATAAACAGAAGCCATTACATCACGTCATTTTGACAGAATTTCGACTTTTTGAGACAATTTATACATTTTGGAGAGAAAAAAAAAGAAGTGTTTTTCTTAAATCATAACTATAAAATACAATATAAACACACACACTAATACATTTATAATACGGTACTTATACACAATACAGATCGTGCCGTGTTTCAAATAGGATTTTCAAGTTAAATTCCATTTTTACGGTAACTTGTGAGGTGAAAGTACAGAACAGTTTTTTTAAAAAAGGCCTCCCTCATGTTAAGAATGAGTTTCTAAATAACATTATTTCAGCACGTTCCGTATTCTACATAAGTACATATATTTTTATATCTTATTTAAACTTATATTTTATTTATATATAAAATTTATTTTATATTTTGATTTATTATGTATTTATCTCACATTTTTACGTATGTGTATTAAGTATTTTTATATATGTATATTATATATTTATGGGCGATTTTCACGAATAGTTAAAAAAAAAATAGGCAACCAGCAACCACATATATATTTTATAACAAATACTTTTTTTTTAAATTTTCTTCTTCAAAATACCATTAAAAAAATTAAACTATTATTTCTCTTTCTCTGCGTATTTAAAAACAATTGTTTTTTTTTAATCGATTAAAAACAGTAATTAAGTATAGTTAATTAACAATTTATATTATATGTATATTCAATTCGATAAAAATACACAAGATACTGTAAGATCTGCTGCTTACATGGTTTAGGAGTAACAGCAGAATCGATCCCCCATTTTATGCCTAACAATACTAAATTACAAAAATACTCACTGAACGTCAACAGAAGACATACTAGCGTGAGTATTGGTACTTTGGAACTGTATGTACTAAGTTTATATTTAAAACCGTTTGTGTTGGCAGATCATATTTTTTTGTATATAAATTTATAAACATAAAAGCATGGAATGTACTAGAATAATTCTAATAGAAAGAACAGGTGCCCCGTGGTCCAAATAAGGCATTTAATGAAAACATAACGTTTACTTATAAACGTAGATTGTAGTCGGTAAATAAAAAAGGTAAATAAGAATTAAGTAATTAAAAGGATTAATAATAAAATAAGTACCTACCTTGAAAAGGAATTTTTGTTAAATGGCCTTATTTTATTTTTATTTATTTTTTTGTTTCCTTATGTTTTATATTATACCCTGCAAAAATTGCACTTTTTATCACAGAATCTGCTTGGGAGGAAAAAATCTTTATACACACACACGCGGATTTTTTTGTTTGTTTTGTTATATATATATATATAGAATTTTATATATGTTTTTGTGTTTTTTGGGGGGAGTTTGTCTTACGTTTTTTTTTTTTTTTTGAGGATAAATTTTCTTTTATGTTTTGTTTGGGTTTTTTTTCTTTTTCTTTTTTTTTTTTTTTTTTTCTTCAAATTGTCAAAATAGAAATATCTACATAGCACCGGAGCTGAGACATGAATAATATTGCCGAAATATACAGATTCTCACAGTATTTGAGCTGTGCTAACAGGCCTGTTTGGGAGGCCGAGTTAGGCAGCAGACACATAACGAAGTGAACCTCGATTTTGTTGTCAGATTAATGCAGAGATGATGACGACATGGACACACTCCTACTCCCTACGCAAAACATACTGTCACTTCTACTCATACTTTCACCTTCTTCTCCTTCTTCCTCCTCTCCTCCCTCACTCCCACTCCGTCATTCCGTCGACCTCCTACCGCTTCCGCTGCTGTCTTTGCACAAAAAAAAAGCACGCACTCATGTTTCCTAGTAGCAGAAACTCTCAACAGAAAGAGAAAGGGAATGAGAGGAAAAGAGTGTGGGAAGGAATAGATAGATGAGGGAGAGGGAAGCACCGACCTGGTTGATTATTATAAAAAGCTTGACAGACAGGTTGTTGCATTTTCGTGTCCTCCATTCCTAGCCTCCAGGCTGGATCATTAAAACATTTAGTTCGCGCTTAAGAGGCAATCCTCCCAGGCTTTGCCTTTTCTTTTTTCGCCTGTTTATTTACCTGCCTAGCAGCGCAGCAAAAGCATTCAATCAGCATCGTCAATTTACAGTGGGGGAAATTCAGTCTTGCAACAAGCCCCTACCTCCCCAAAAAACTGAGCACTCTGGATGGGAGCAAAATTTGCCGTGGTCTTAACTGTCTGCATTCCCCGATGGGGCATCTCAGGCGATCAGTAGTTGTTAACCAATCTTTGGGGGAGAATGGCCTTCTACTCTGATCGGAGGATATTGCTTGTTGCCTGAGGTGCTCTCATCGAGCAATGCCGGATTCCGAATGCGGTTATTAATGTATCCGTCAAGAGTGTCTGCTTATTAGGGAGCAGACAATCCACTTTAAATTCAACATTGCGAAACAACACAACGCATTGCTGGAATGTAATTAAATTATAGTTCAAATAAGCGAGTCCTGTTCTCAGACAGACACGCACACGCACACATAACTAAAATTCAAAAAAAAAAAAAAAAAAAAAACAACAGAAAAACGGATCCTCTCTAAAACGTAGGCATACTTTTGCACTATTCCTTTTTAAGTAAACTACGCGGCTTGTCTTGTGAAGTCAGTGGTTTCTATGCCTACATCATATTGTGTTGTAACTGTTGAGTAACCAACTTTTAGTCCCCTTCGGTATAAATAATTTTGATTTTAAATTGTGGTAATTGATTTCTTAAAATATAATCTAGGCCCAAACAAAACAATCGTGCCCGTCTGATGACCTAAAACATAAAATCAATGTTGAGTTGGGTAGTTGGGCTTAAACTAGTTTTATTTTTGATTCATAAAAAATTCTAAATCGAAATAATAATTAAAAACAAAAAAAAAGTATGATTTTCGGTTTTTCTCATCATCATCATCGAAAGAAAATGTTACATACACAACAAACCTACCAATATCTTTTTTGGTTTGTTTTTGAGACGATTCGGATATAATTCAATGCGCTAACCAGAATTTGAGCTAAGCTATGGGTAAAAAAATTCACCATTTATTCAACGGAAGTTCTTTAAAATATTGGATATTTAATTTCAATATAGCTTTTCTAATTAAACGAAATTGTCTCACCTAAAAATGTGTGTGTGTGTGTGTGTGTGTGTGTGTGTGTGTGTGTGTGTGTGTGTGTGTGTTATGGGTTTCATCTCGGGATTAATGTGTTGCTTTAACTTGCATCTATGTGTATATGTAAAGTTAGGTATGTGCATATGCTTATATATTTGTATGTAGCTAAACTAATGAACTGATCATTATGAATTTTAGAACACGGCTCAGACATAAGGGTGAGTAATGTGGACTATATTCAGTTTTATGCTAAAGAGAAAACCAGAGAGTGAAGGTTTTTCGTGAAAATTCAGATAATTCCAATTTTTATGAAATTTCAACAATTTCTGCTAGACATCAATTAATAAATATTATCACAATTTCAGTTGTTTTGGACAATATCAAAGGGTTTTAGAGCGTATGTGCACAATCTTTGAATATGAAAATTCAAATATTCCAGATTTTGTATTAAATTTGATTCATAGTCATTTCTAATTTCACCAATTTAGCAAGATTCCCAGAATTCCAATTTCGGTTAAAATCAAGTTCTGTCCTTTTTAGCAAAGTCACTTCTGATTAATGTTTACCAGTTTCAAAATATGCAAACGAACTTTGCTGCTTTTCAGAATAACAGAATATTTTAAAACTGGTAAACATTAATCAGAAGTGACTTTTCCAGGGTGTGTGTGTGTATATATATATATATATATATATATATATCTCAGATCAGCTGACGAAGAATATCAATAAAGAAGGACGGAACTTGATTTTAATTCCAATTTCTGATTTAGACCTCTCAAGTTTTACATTCTAGATATCTTCTTGAAGCAAAACCATCTAATGGATTCTTATAAAAATTTGAATAAGTACTCTACACTCAAAGTTTAGTCTCATAAGTTAATTTTAAGTTTTACAGGTTCACATAAAAGTGGTGCAAAACTGTCACGTTAATGAAATTCTTTTAGTTATACTTTCAAATGTATAAACATATGAGGCTGTGTTATACACAACTTAACTACTGTATGAGTTTGACCGATATAATAATTGTTAAAATCTGCTTTACTCCCATGATGCACCTGCTCATCGACTGGCAACGATAGCAAAAGATAATCAAGTATCATACTAGTCCTACTAACTACAAACTGTGTTTCTAAATCAGTGAGTGTATTTCCCTTGAACTGAAAGTGACACTGATTATGTAGTCACCTATCACTGGATAAAAGATATGACGCAAGTTGTGTTCAATCTAGATACCCCGACCCACCATGGGTCACTTCATATCTCCTTTTGTAGGTGGCTAAATAATTAGTGTCACTTGAAGTTCACGAAGTGTCTAAAGGGGAATCTATGCACTCATTGCACATTTTGAAAACGTTAAAACATTGTAAACGTTTTTTTAATACTATGAGAGTATAAACATTTTTAAAAAGGCTGAAACAATATAAACATTTTTAAAAAGGCTGAAACAGTATAAACATTTTTAAAAAGGCTGAAACAGTATAAACATTTTTAAAAAGGCTGAAACAGTATAAACATTTTTAAAAAGGCTGAAACAGTATAAACACTTTTAAAAAGGCTGAAACAGTATAAACATTTTTAAAAAGGCTAGACCAGTATAAACATTTTTAAAAAGGCTGAAACAGTATAAACATTTTTAAAAAGGCTAGAACAGTATTAACATTTTAAAAAAGGCTGAAACAGTATAAACATTTTTAAAAAGGCTGAAACAGTATAAACATTTTTAAAAAGGTTGAAACATTATAAACACTTTTAAAAAGGCTGAAATAGTATAAACATTTTTAAAAAAGCTGAAACAGTATAAACATTTTCAAAAAGGCTAGAACAGTATAAACATTTTTAAAAAGGCTGAAACAGTATAAACATTTTTAAAAACGCTGAAACAGTATAAACACTTTTAAAAAGGCTGAAACAGTATAAACATTCTTAAAAAAGCTAGAACAGTATAAACATTTTAAGACTATTAAAGTATAAACATTTGTTTACTGTATGTTAGGACAGTATAAGCATTTATTAAAGTCTTTGAGACTATAAACATTTTCAAAAAGCTAAGGCAGTATAAAAAATTTTAAGACTATTAGAATATAAACACTTTTGAAAAGGCTAAGGCAGTATAAACATTTTTGGACAAAGTATGGAATTACAATCCCAGCTAACTGCTAAGAAAAAACAGATTTCAGTCGACACTGGTTTAATCTTAATCATGGCATGTTTGAGTGAATTTTAGCAACCAAGAGAGCGTTTTTATATTTTTACACAATTTTAATATATTTTTAGATTGATACTTTTTTTTAAAGAAAAAAAGTAAATAAAATAAATAAATACTAATAATAATAGTTATTAAAATAATAACGAGTTATTATTTTCGATTAAGATTGATTTTTTTATGGAGAATGCATTTGTATATTTACAGAAGTTTTTAATAAAACAATTTTAACCAAAATTTGAATTGATTTTTTTTACCAAATGAAGACTTACAATTTAAAGGTTGATTTTTAGGCGTATTTGGGTCTGTTTTGAACAAATATCAAAGTTAAAATTGTCACATGCAATTGGAGAGTACTGTCTGCGCAAGGAAATTTTCTTTTTAGATGGGGGGGGGGATAATTTTTATTTCTCGCTTTTTTTATGGAGGGATTAAAATCTTTAATTCCAATTTTTTTGTTCTCATTTATAATTTAATTTTGCCACTCCCCTCCACCGTACCCACCCAAATTCAATCGTAAATGAGAGCAAAAAAGGCAGATTTTAGTTCCCCCCCCCCCCTCTTAAAGCAGAGAGAAATAAAAATCACCCCCACCCTCCCACCATCTAAAAAAAAAAATAAATAAATGATCTTCCCTCACAAAGATCACCTGCCATCTCATATATTCCAATCAAGAGATTTTTTTAAAATCCTAAACATACTTGTAAGTGCAATTATTTGAATATCTTTAGAACTTGGTTCCCCGAGTATATTTTGAAATATTCTTTTCTTTTTTATATTATTTTACTTTGGTTAGTTTTAAGAAATCAAGGACTGCCTCCTGGAGCTAACACTTTATTTCATTACGATTTGAATTTATATCTTTTAAGAATAGACGTTGTTTCCATTATTACTGCTACCTGTATTTCGTGCCAACTTGTTCTTCCAGGGATTGTTTCCATATATTTCTTCAGATTGTTTTTTTCATTAGGCCAGTTATCATTACTATTATAATTAGTATAATGTTGATTTCTTAAAGAGACTGTCATTTTTAAATCAGTCTTTAGATCCTGATATTTTGTTATCTTTTCCCATTTAGTTCTATTAAGGCCATACTCATTTGGGACAATGACATCATTAATGATCGCAGTTTCTTTTTTTAATTTTCTTATCAGTTTGTTCAAGCTGAGGATGGAGCATTCGACCTGATGCCAAACATTCACCTGTTAACTCAGATATTTCAACCGAAAGATCTTTTTAAGATTTTAACCGTCTCTTTAAATACAATTGTTTGAATCTCTCTTGCACTTGGTTCATCGGGTATATTTGCCAGGTAGTTTTTAAAATTCTTTTTTATGAGTTCAGTTGCTCCTATAATAACTAGAATGATAAAGATCTCAATATTCCAGTTTCTTTTCATCCCACCTTGGTGTTTCGTTATCTTTTCCCTTTTAGCTCTGTTTAACCAAGCATCATTGGGCACAATAACTTCTACTAAGGTTGCTTCTTTCTCCTTGTCCCATATTACTATGTCCGGTTTTAATTCTCATATGTATAATAAAACTTGATTCCTTAGAACAAGACTATGGTCATGCTTTGCAAGAATATCGTTTTTGTCAATTGTTTATTATTTTGATAACATTTTATTCATAAGAACAGGAATATCAACAAAGTGTTCAAGAATATGGTTTTTCCTCTTTTTTATTTTACGTCAGAAGATATCAAGTGATTCCGTCTTACAAATTTTTTTGAGATGCAAAACAAAAATCCGATAATGGCAAATAAAGAATGATAAACACATATGAACAGTGTCAAAATAATGAGTAGAATTTAAGTCATGATAATGTACAAAATATATTGGGATTCATAAGGTTTGCATTTCAGCTGCCAGAGTTGCAGGAAAGGTGTAGAATCTATGGATTGCTCTTCAATAATTATGAGAAGAAAGATCTGTTTAGTAGGTCTGATTGACATGGAGATATCTCTGCTAATGGAGATATGGCTCAGTTGTGCCTGGTCACTGAGAATGTCTCAGAAATTCTACAGGTAGTTTGGGTTACGATGATCATCTCAGAAATTTAAGAGATTTAAGAAATTTACAATGATCATCTTAGAAATTTAAGAAACTGACCAACGTGGATGTCCTTGAGGTCAAACAGATATCCCAGGTTGATTCAATCAATGTAAATGTCACTAGAGGTTGGAATAGCTGCCTTAGCAGGTCTGGAACAGCAGCAGGTTTGGTCAGGAGGATGTCATCAGAGATTGAAACCGCAACTGAGCAGATATGGTTGGAGCTTTGTTGACAGTGTAAAGCCTATGAGATTTAAGACTTGTTTTCATGACATGATAACTAGATGAATTAGCAGCTGGGTAGGTCTGATTGATATAAATGGTGTCTATCCAGTTACTTGATAGTGAAGTGCTTTTTTGTACGACTTTGAATAGGATATGGTATGTTGCAATATTTTTATATTACAGAAAGGTGGTACACAGATATTGTCCATTTGCAATTGAAAACCAAGGAATTGTGTTGAAATTCACAGAAAAAAAGGATGGTGCTTAAAATTGTTTTGAAAGTAAGAAAAAAATAAAATGTTTGTTCTCTTTAGGGAAATGCATGGGGGTTTTGATTTGTTCATTATGAAACGCCAGCACGTGTTGTTTATATAGTTGCCTACATAGAAAGAAAGAAAAAAAAAGAGAGAAAAAGCTTGCTTAAGGCAAATTACGCATGTTAACTGTTTTTTTAAACAAATGATGTTATTTTTTTCCAGGGACTTTTTTTCATGAGAGATTTTTGAAAAAGTATTTTTTTTTTTTTCAGATTGGACAGTGGTTGAAACTCGATTCTTATTGTTTATAATGTATTTTGCATTTTGTTAATGTATTTTGTATTGAGAAAAAATGTTTATGCATGTAATTGCTTGTAACTTTTGTAGAGGAAGCTTCTCATGTTGTTGACTTACGAAACATAGAAAATTATATAAAAAAAAAAGAATGAATAAAGTGATTTTTCATTGTTATAAACTGGTATTAACCAGGAATAAAAGTTTGTTTTAATGTGAATAAGCTATAAATTTGTGGGTTTGGCTGGAAAAAACTATGAAAACAAACGTTTTTGTGTTCTGAACACCTAGCAAATTGAACTGTTGTATTTTTTACTGTGCTGCGATTTTGTGCAGGTTATTGCGGATTTTTGTTGTTTTTAGGACATTACGATAATTTGTTGACCTTTGTGTAAAATCGATTTTATTGTGATTGAAAAATGTTGATGTGATTGTAATATTAGTTGTAAAATTTGCCTTGGCAGGTCGTTGCACCGTGAATCGATTAAGTAAATGAGAGAGGAATATATAAATAATTATAAAGATAAATAAAATGGAATTATGAGATGGCTAATTGAGATGCAAAGGTCAGCATGGGTTAAGATTGATAGGTTGAGGTCACGTACAGTCCATGATTTATTTTATTATTTCGGAAGTGATTCAAATGTTTTTTGTTTTGTTTTATGATTTTTTTCAGTTACAGATGGTTGCCGGGAAATTCCGTGTTTGCATTTGCTGTGAGCCAAAAGAGGCTGGTTTTAACTGAAACTTGGAGAAATGGATTTTCCACATGGTGAAATAAGATCGAACAGGAGCCACTCATGGGCCTCGGCTGGTTACAAATGCCTAGCCTTGGAGAATAAAGATTATTTCTCTGACATGGAGCAGACAGTTATAATGGCAAAAGGTTGCGAATCACTCAGGTGACAAGAAATGAAAGGTGTATAAAATAAAAGAACAAAAGGGCCAGCATGTGTGACACATTAATCAGTAGATTGGATCCCAAATGGGAGTGATAATATAACAAGATACCTTATTTAGTCTTGTGACGAGTATATATCCGAGTTGACCAGTTTTGTATTCTATGCTTTGGTAGAAATGTAGGAAAAATTGGTCCTTCAAAATGATAGTAAATTAGTAAGTGCATTTCACTGGTGCAAGGAGGGTAAGGTTGGTTTATGGTATAACATTTTTCCAGATTTGTAGTCTTGAAGTTTTGGAAATCTGAGTGATTCGGTACGTAGAAGATATCTTGTATGTTTAGATAGCTGATTGTCGTAGATATGTAAGTAGGTTTTTTTTGTTTTTTTTTAGATATATAAATAGGGGTTTTTGTACAACTTTTTTTGTCTTTTGTCGTTTTGTATTGCATTGTGCAGGTGGGGCGAATTGAATGGTTTTAGCTTGTAGGCATACATAAGAAATAATGAGTAATTAAAAAAAAAAAGAAAAAAGGCAGCCTACTGAGTTTTAGAAAGGGATCAGCAACTAATCTTAAGTTTTGGAAGGGTCAGGGTTCAGTTGGTGTTTATTCTAGTTCTTAGGAGAGTGTTGCAAATATTTTTTTGTTTTCTTTGTTGTTTTTTGTAGGATTTTTCTTTGAATTCGTGTCACTTCGGCGAAAGGAATAGGATAAAATGCTCTTGTATTGTCATAAGGAAAATCCATTATCTCTTAAAGGTTATGTGCTTATAGAAAGTGCGTTATAGCTGTGATGGGTAGATTGTCAAGATCTCCACGTGATCTTAAGATATGAGATGGTGCCACGCAAATGGTCTTCTGACATTTGCAAAGGTTTATTCTTGGGTATCAAGGGTATCTCAACGTTATGCATGGTCAACCATGATGGCACTGGGCCATTATGTTGTGACTACTCAGGTGTGACAATAAATGGGGCCAACACAAGTGATGTTTTGATAAATTAAGATGTCCCATAGAGGGAGTGGTAGTATCAAGATACCTGGTTAGGGCCTTTAGAGTTGTATGAAAGGGGAGTTCCCTGATTTTGGTTGCCTCAACATCCCGACAGAGGATGGAATTGCCACGATACCTCACCGCTAGTTTAGGATCTGCTAGGCACTGTAGGGTTAGCGCAAATTGTTAGGGTAATTAAGGTGTGGATCCGTCTCTTTTCCAAGATTCTGGTCGGATCTGGTGAAATCCAAGTGAATCTGTATGTTAAATGATATTTTCGAAAATTAGTGTGCTGACCACAAGATAGGCTGTAGCTAAAGGGGTTTTACTGTTTTGTTCCTCAGAATTAGTAGTATGAGTGAATGTTGATGATGACAGAGGGTGTAAGGCCTGGGATGTTAAAGTTTTTGGTGCCACCCGTGGAAAAAAGAGCCAAGGATGATGATTCATCCATGTTGAGAAGGCAAAGGGCCTCGATATGTGTTGTTTTAGCTGATTACCAAGGATTTTATCGACCATGAGTAGTGTCGACAGGAGTGGAGAAACACTCCTACAATTGAAATTTGGTTTTACTAAGAATCCATGAAGTCATAGGTAATTGAGTTGTAGTTTCAACATGATACAAGGATTAGGGCCACATGGCATTAATTGTGAATTTTGGTATGACAGCGAGGTGAGCATATGTCCATCCATCTATCCAGCATGGCTGCAGCCGAGATTGAACTCACTACACGAGTTTGTAGTGTAATTCAGATCTTGTCGGTAGCTGAATACTTGATGCTTTGCCATGGCTATCAAGGGTATTTTTTATTGTGACGCCATCACTAGATGGGGTGCCTACCACAGCTTAAGAGAGTCCCATCTACCCTCGAGAGAAGGATAGACCATGCCCACAAGCCATTGATCATTTCCTTCTGCTATGACAAATACCTGGAAATCAATAAAATATATAAAATCTTACAATGTCTTGATCTAAGTCTTGTGAAGCATCTTCCTTAAAACAGGTCCGCCTCCCCAAGATGGTTGCAAAAGCTCCAAGAAGCAGCTTGCAGAAACAATTATGTCGTCATGTTATTGTGTATATGTATATATGTTGACATGCAAGCATGCACCTAGAAAGACTAGCTGAGTCACAGGCTGTTAAGATAGACATTAGGACAACAGGCGTTATATAACAAACACAATTTACATAGAAATATGGAGCTTTAATTAATCGGAAAATATAAATATAAGTATGATTTAGATAATAACACACATATGTACAACAAACGTTAATTTGCTACGGTATATACAGGTGGGGGGTGCAATAAGAGAAGGGTACAAAGTTGTAGCACTCCTCTGAAGCCAAGCCTGGGTCTCTTTGGACTTGTGGGTTGGTGCCGAATCCATGCTACCACACCCAACACCCAGGGTCTGCCAATAGCCACCTGATTTGCACCAGGGGATCACCATACTTTTCAGCACATCCAAGTAAACTTTAGTGTTCAAAGATGATGTGTCCCTCTCTTGAAATTACACCAAAGATCATAACCTGGCCGGAAACTTTGTTTTCATCACCCTGGGTACGTCTGTTACTCATGGCAATCCAGTGATGCATTCTGAGGATGCTGGCAATAATCCTGTTATAACTTGGATCAGTAGAGAGCATAAATTGTACAGTAGTGCATCTCCGATCGCTCCTAGAAGCTCTTATCGCTCTTAGGATTTGTACACAACTAGCCAACTAATAGATGGTCTGCAACAAAAAAAAAAAAGAAAACCAGTTTTCATCAAACAGAAATGGAATCAAGTCGTCTTTTCTAAGGCGACAATTTTATCGTTCCACTCTGTATATGTTTAAAAAAAAAAACGGTATAATCTCATCCAATATATAAAGTCAAATTCTTTCGATTTGTCATCAACAGATGTTATAATATTATGATGTTATAATGTTATGTTATGATGTTATGATCTATAATGTTATGATGTTATATTGTTATGATGTTATAATGCTATGATGTTATATTGTTATGTTATATTATGACGTTATATTGTTATGATGTTATAATGTTATATTGCTATGATGTTATGATGTTATAATATTATTTAAAAAAATTTTTTTTTTTTACAAGGTGATCACCACTTATCAAGGCCTGGAAGCCACTCAGGGATAAGGGTTATTGTAAGTACAGTACGTTAGTGTGTAGATTTAATAAAGTGTCTAATTAAGGGGGCGATTTATCAAGAATTTGTTTACGTTGGACTTGAAGACATCCAGGTTGTAGTCAGGTGGGAAGCAGACAGACGGAACAGAGTTCCACAGGCGTGCAGTTCTAAGATAGAAGCTTTGTTCATGGAATCTACGTTTTGAATTAGACATAGATAAAGAGTGGGGAAAGTTTTGACAGTGGATTCAGCTAGACGGGTGTTTTTCGTAAAAGATTGGCGAGGGGGGACCAGAGATTGGAGTTCAGACGAGCACCTGCCATGGAAATAACGATAAAACAAAGATAGGCTTACAACGTCTCTTCTGTGGGAGAGAGATTGCAGGGAAGAGAAAAGGGCATCCCCCACTAAGCTACGAAGTCTATTTTGTACTCTGTTAAGGCAGGATAGGCTGTTTATAGCAGCTCCTGCCCAGATATGGCAGCAGTATTCCATCCTTGGACGTACTTGGCTTTTATATAGATAGAGAATTGCATCAGTAGTGAGATATCTTCTGGAGCGGTAGAAGGATCCCACCATCTTTACAGCGACCTTGGCAACAGACTTGATGTACGTGTTCCATTTCAGATCAGGAGTGAAGGTCAAGCCCAGAAGCTTGTCAAAACAAGGGGCTTTGCCTAGACGAGAGCCATCGATTTCAATTGATGCCAGATGGGGATCAGAGCGTTGATGCTGTAAAAATAGGAGTTTGGTTTTAGATGCATTAAAGGTAACCAGCCACATCTTCCCCTACTGAACCATTCGTTCAAGATCAGAGGAGAGAGAATCAGAGAGAGCTTTGTCATTTACAGCCTTTGATGTGTTGCTGTAGATGGTCGTGTCATCAGCATAGATGTCAACGAATGATTTAAGTATGTGTTTAGGGAGATCATTGATGTAGATCAGGAAGAGAGTTGGGCCCAGGATGGACCATTGAGGGACTCCAGCATTAATACTGCAGGCCTCTGATTTTTGTCCATCAACCACTACTCTTATGAGCCTATCAGAGAGAAATGGTTTAATTAAAGAGAAAACATTGCAAGTTATACTGTAGCTGGAAATCTTGTGAAGTAGGCCTTTATGCCATACCTTGTCGAATGCCTTTGATATGTCAAGAAAAGAAAGCCTTTGTCAAGAGATTCACTTGAAAGGAAGCCTTTGTCAAGAGATTCACTAATCCTATGAGATATAACCGTTAGCACATCTGTGGTAGATCTTGCAGAACGGAAGCCATATTGCGTGTTACTAAGAAGGTTATTTCTGCTGAGGTGGTTGACTATTTCTCTATTTAATATGGATTCCAGCAACTTACTCATGAAACACAGGAGATTTATTGGTTTGTACTGAGAGGGAGATGACTTATCACCTGAGTTCTTAAATACAGGGCATACTGATGAGGTTTTCCAGGGTGTTGGAAAGCACTTCTCCTTAAGGCAACGCTTAAACAGTTTTGTAAGTATGGGAGCAAGTTCTGGTTGAAGCTTTTTTAACACTATAATTGGGATGCCGTCAGGGCCAGTTGTTTTACTGGAATCAAGGTTCTTGATAAGCTTGCCGACCTCATGCACAAATATTTGTATGTTACCTAGCGTGATCTGTGTTATAGGAGGAAATATGGGGAGTTGATGGCCTTCGTCACATAGGGTAGAATTAGCTGCAAAGTTCTTTGCAAATAGTCTGGCCTTGTCTGAAGCTGACGAGATGACCTCTGGTCCATTGATAATGATTGGGATAGAACGCACACTTCTGTTCAGGATCCTATTTGTTATTTGCCAAAACTGGTGGGAACCAAGCCGCTGATCAGCTACTTTGGATTTAACAGACTGGGCATATAGCTCTCTTGCATTTTTTATTACTCTTTTACAGTGGTTGCTGGCATTCCTGAAAGCAGCTTTAGTCTCATTGCATCTATTACGTTGGTAGCTGGCTGGTAGGTTTTTGTTGAAATTTTTTAAATGGTATGAATCGGTCTATGCCTACAATTAACCATTCAGTCAGGTCTGATACTATAGAGGACACATCCTTTTTAAACATGGAATGCAAAGGTAGATCAGATATAAGTGTACGGAAGCTATCCCAGTCAGCCATAGAGTATTGGTATACAGCACAGTGGAGGGGTACGTCTGGGGACTTATTAAATTTCATTTTTATCTTAACTGATACAATGGAGTGGTCGAAGGATCCTAGAGGAGAAAGAACGGAACACAAACATAGCTCAGGGGAAGTTGAGAGAAAAAGGTCTAGGAGGCTTGCATATTGACCTGTACTATCGGGCACACGGGTGGGCTCACGAACAATCTGAGTGAGGTCATAAACAATGGCAAAATCATGACAGAACCTCCCCTCATTGTCTTATTTGAGTGAGTCAGCCATTCCACGTTATGGACGTTGAAGTCACCACAGCTGTGGATGTTAGCCGAGAGATGTGCAGACAGGATGTGGTCTATTTTCTCAGATATGCTCTTAAAGATAGTAACTCCGCTGTTATGGGGCCGATAGAGGGCAAATATAAATGCAGTGGTGTAAGCAAGTGCAAATGTTATTTTATGATGTTATGATGTTCTAATGTTATGATGTTATCATGTTATAATGTTATAATATTATGATGTTATAATGTCGACCTCCCCCTCCCCAAAAAAGCGTGTTAGGAAGTAAAATAAAGAAAGAAAAGTAAAATTTATAACAAAAAGAGGAAATAAATTGATCAACAGAACAAAAGTATAGAAAGAAAGGTTAGTAAAAAGACAATAGGGGAGGAAGTTCTTCACCGAGGCTCACAAAAGAAAACTGAAATGGGATTATTAATCAAGGTGTGGCAACTGGGAAAAAGGATCAGACAATATATTTAGAGTTAGTTTACAGATAATTTTAGGAGTGGCAGTGAATTTTGCAATAATTTACAGACAGTTATGAGTTTACCATAGTTGAGGACAGTTTCCAGTTTGGGACAGTTGAACAGTGACTTTCATAATATGTCATTAAGGCCTTTAAGCTGAAAAACGAGGTCACCACTGAGGTCCTAACAAGCAAGATCTGTCGAACAGTTACTGTTGATAATGAATCAAAAATGTTTACAAAAAGCACCAGAAAACTTAAAAATTGCATTAAAAAAGAGAAAATAAGGAACATGATTTGTACTGAAACTTATTCAATATTAACTTAAAAAAAAGAAAGACAGAATTCCAGACATAAAAGCTGTGTGTTTATACGTTAAAGTCATTAAACATTTCATGGATTTTAAGGACTAAAATACGTTCATTATTTACTTATAAATTACATTAAAAAAGAAGAAAAGAAAGGAACACAGTTCGATTCATAGTAAAACTGAACTTTATTCAATATAAATAAAATAAATAAAACAAATTAAATTCAAACTGTGACACCTTTTAACTGTTCTCTTTATTATTGTTCATTTTTTTTATTCTTCACATCCTATAAGTTAACAAATGCTCTCTAACTTAATATAACCCGTTTTCTGTGAGTCCTAAGTCTAATTTTTTCCCATTTCTTGCTAACATGATCTCATGAACAACACACATTTTTGTTAGCGCTTTTTACGACCTCAGTCGCTAAGTGCTTTCTCTCCAATCCAATCTTCTGCTTATTCTCCTGCCTGCTATAACTTGGTATGTATATTTGATTTCTCTAGTCTGTTAATTTAATTTTATTTCGTTGGGCTCTTTGCATTTGCCTTCTTTACTGGGAAAATTATTCTCCTATTTGTGGGGAGCCACGTGTACAATTTTTTTTGTAATTTTAATTTCCCCTATTAAGCTAAACGGTCATTGCAGGATTTCTCATGCCTTCTAGCCTCAACCTATTTTATTCACTTTTCTTTCTCTTTTTCTAACTTCTCATATTTCTCTCATTATAGCCAGCCATGTGTTTTATTTATTTTAATTAATTTTCCTGAAACGGTTGTTGCAGGATTTTTCATGCCTTCTAGCCTCAACTTCCTTTATTCACTTTTCTTTCTCTCTTTCTACCTTCTAGTATTTCTCTCATTATAGCCAGCTATGTGCTTTATTTATTTTAATTAATTTCCCTGGAACTGTCATTGTAGAATTTCCCGCCATATAGATCTGATCTTGCGCTCTTATGTTATGTTGATTTCATCAAATTGCATCCCCTTTTTGTGGCATTTTATGACACTAACCATGAGTTTGAAAAAAGGAAATGGAAGGGTTCCTCTGAGAAAAAAAAGAGGATGATGTCGATCAAAATGAAGCAAGAAATAATAGACAAACATGAGTGTGGTGTTCGTGTGAGTGATCTCATGAAGCAGTATAATCGACCATCATTGACGATCTGTACGATATTGAAACAGAAAGATACCATAAAATTTATAAAATCGATCAAGAGTGTTACTATTATTTCAAAATTGAGGACCGACGCCCATGACGAAATGGAGAGACTTCTGTTGTTATGGATATGCGACAAGGAGCTAGCGGAGATACCGTCACAAAGAACATTATCTGCAAGAAAGCACTCTCCATCTACAAGGACCTACAACTTGAGGTAGCGTCAACAGAGGGAGAGACATTGCCAGATACATGTGGAGTGGATTTCAAGGCCAGTCATAGCTGGTTTGATAAATTAAAGAGGACTGGCATTCACTCTGTGATAAGGTATGGCAAAGCAGTGAGTGCAGATACCAAAAATGTGGACGAGTTTGTGCAGTGCTTTGCTTCACTAATTTTGGAAGAAAGTTATGTCTCACAGCAAGTGTTTAACTGTGACAAGACAGGCCATTTTTGGAAAAGAAATGCCACACAGGGCCTTTATTACCGCTGAGGAGAAAAAACTGCTGGGCCATAAGCCCATGAAAGATCACTGCTAGCATTAGCACACAGTGCTAATGCTAGCAGTGACTGCAAAGTAAAGTCACTGCTGGTGTATCATGCAGAGAACCTACGTGCATTTAAGATTTATAAAGTCTTAAAAGAGAGAATACAAGTGATGTGGAGGGCCAATGAAAAGGCGTGAGTAACCCGGCAGTTCTTCACTGAATGGGTGAATTTAGTGTTTGGCCCTTCAGGAGAATGGCCTTCCTTTAAAATGTTTACTCGTTCTGGACAATGCTCCCGTGTACCTTCATGGCCTAGAGGACGACATAATGGAAAATTTCAAGTACATCCAGGTGCTCTTTCTCTTCCCCAATACCACCCCCAATCCTCCAGCCCATGGATCAGCAGATTATTTTAAACTTTAAAAAACTGTACACTAAGCATTTGTTCCGGTGATGCTTTGAAATCATGTACAGCATTTGGAAGAAACATTTTAATATTGCCATAGCTCTGAAAATCATTGATGCTGCATGGCAGGGCATTACAAAATGCACATTGAATTCTGCCTGGAAAAAATTGTGACCTGATTGCAGTGCTGAAAGAGACTTTGAAGGGTTTGATAGCCAACCTGAGTCCGACGTGATGTTGGACGAGATTGTTTCCCTTGGAAAGTCCGTGGGGCTGGAGGTAGATGAGAAGGATATTAACACACTTGTGCAGGAGCACGAGAAGGAACTGACCAGGCAATGCAACAGACGGAGGTGTTGCAAGAGATCAACAAGGAGGAGAAGGTGACATGTACAAAGGAGATTAGAGAGGTGTTGGGAGAAAATTGCTGCTTTCGTGGTTTTTTTTGATGACACTTGCCTTGCGCATTTGCAGAACATTTTGAAAAGGAGGCGGATGCAAACTTCCTTGGATAGGTTTTTGTTTAAAAGGCCTGTAGGAAGTGCGCGAGTCTAACTAAAAGAGCAAACGAAAGTGAAGAAAAGTAAAAACTGATAGTGTTATAAAGCAAAAAATACAAGAAAAAACAAAAACAAAAAACAACAACAAATTAGTGCAGTCCAAAAATTTAGTTTAACTTTAAGTGTAAGTACGTAAACATATCAAACATATCGTAAAGATTCTCTAGCGCTTCATCACTCTTTCCTTTACTCCTCCACCACCACGCTTTCTCATCCGTCAGTTGCCGCTGTCTTCTTCCATTATAAATGCTAATAATAAACTCGCATTTTATTTCCTTAATATCATTTTATTTATCTTATTGTTTTTTTTTTAATGTTTAATTACTATTTGAATGTGTTTTTAGCAATCAGGAAGATGCTTTATTTTATAGTTAATTAGGATTAACTTGGATGATTTTGGGAACCAAGAACAGGTTAATTGGTTTTCAGTTAATTTCTTATGGAAAAATTTGTTTGAGATATGAGCTTCATCTGGGAACAAATTAATCTCATATGTAGCACTACTGTATCTATAAAAGTGAGAATGTGTGTGTGTGTGTGTGTGTGTGTGTGTGTGTGTGTGTGTGAGGACACTTCGCAACCTATATACTCAACAAACTTTTGATATACAAACTGGAACTTTTGTATATAGGGCGCATTCAGACATGTCAAAAACTTTTTAATCCATTTTCATCTGAAAAAAAGCTGCTAAGGGGCCAAAATAGAAAAATTGGAACGTGGGGGGGGGTGATCAGATTTTTATCTGTTTGTCAACTGTTTCACATATGCGCATGTGCGGCCGTGGAACATGAAAACTTCGTTAAGGTAAGAATAAGTAGGTTGGAAAACACTTTATCCATACGTGTCAAGTTGGTCTAGTGGTTATCGTACTTGACTTACTGTCTTTAGGTTTTGATTTCGATCTCAGTTTGATTTTTTCCTTTTTTTACTTACAAGAAATTAACTATTTAGAAGAAAACGTAATCCTCGCATGCACAGGTCTCAGTTTCTGTATTAAATAAAATATAATATTTACGCATATTTTACAACTGGACAACGCCGGGCGGCCTGCTAGTATAAAATATTTGTATGTATTCTGCGATTTCTGCGTAATTTGGCAAACATTCCTGTTTTCCTAAGCAATCTCTGAATAGTGTATTCATTGAAAATTTGCAAATTCATTGAAAATTTGCCTTTGAAAATTATTGGGAGAAAGAGCCTTTCAAGTCAATTTATAACAATATTTCCAAAGTGATTAAGATTCCAGGGCATAAAGTTCATGTAAGCTAGAAAATGGAGCACTTTGGACGTTATTCAATTCATCATTTCCATTATGACAAAACTTTGGAAACATCATGCATTTACTTCAATCTTTTTGACCAAACTAATTGTTTCCAATGCAATGTCTAGGACCACTCGGCCATATGTCACTAGGACATATGTCACTAGGACATATGGCCGAGTCCTAGACGTTGTATCAAAGTTTACAGTTACCCAAAGGTGCTGAGTTCAATCCTGAACGAAGGCAGTAAAAAGTAACATTCAAAACAGAGAATCAGCAACTATGTCCCAGAGCCTAGCTGGAGTCCGAACACAGTACCCCCATAATAATAATAAAGGGTTGGGTTCGAGACTCCTAACAAACGGTTCCTCAGTTTGATACAAAACACCTGATGAAGGCCGGAGGGCAAAACGGGCGAAACGTTGTGACGATTACAATCAAGATGAGGAAGTCAGTCCGACAATCTCAAGTTCTCAGCTAGAAGACATTTAGTTGGCATAACAGGCACAACATCCTTATATTGTGAGAATATACGGCTAAGCATAAAAACAAATGCACTTGTGGCAGGTTCATTGCTGTTGTTAGCTAAACCAACAATATTACCACTTTTATAATCAAGATAAGTTTTTAGATGAATTTCATCAACAAGTAAACATACTGTGATGTCTTTCTGCACTAGTAACTTGAACTTACTTTTAATATACATTAGAAAATTGTTATCATGTTGTTCAACTACAGGATTCATAGAGGTTAATCTTGTGATGGTTAAATAATATGGTAAAAATTACATTTTTATTGTCTCTTAACAGTGTGAACTCTCTATGGCAGGAGTTACAAAACTATGGCCCACGGGCCAAATCTGGTCCGCAATGTCAGTTCCTTCGGCCCACTAATGGTACTTGAATTTGCTTGCTAAAACGTATGGAACACAAGACTTGGTGGTAAAATTTCAAATATGTTTAGAATACCAGGAGATGTTCATGCTTTTGGAGATCTTCTAATTGTTTTGTTCTTTAAATTAGGCATTTCATTTCTCCCAGCTCTCTCCTATATGACCTGTAGTTTCATCAGTGACACCCAAATTCTCTGCTTTTCTTGTGTTTCATCAAGATTTTGATTACGTTTCTAATTCAATGTCTTTTTCCTTTTCAAATTTTTTCTTCACCCTTCATTATGGCTACTAAAAGAAGTTTCACAAATCTCACTAATCTTTTTTGCTGTTTAGTTTGTAAGATTCGGATATGTCCGCATTATGTCTGATGTAACTTTTTGTTGTCGCTTTCTTTGATAAGTTTTTAGTAAATAAACATGCTGGTTGCTTTTGTTTTTGTTCATTGCACGCGCACCACCCATGATTAACATGGAATGCTAAACTTAGTTTTTTGTACCCCCACTCCACCCCGATCCAGAACGTCTGTTCTGGATTGCAAGTATTGAATATAATGATTATGCAGCCCGCGTTCGTCATTCTTTCACTTATCCGACCCGCAGTAAAAAAAAGTTTGGTGACCGCTACTCCAGGGGAACAGTTATATAATAAGGAAGAGAATATCATCATTTCACTCGAATAATTAATCTTATTCATTGTCATTATGTTTATTTGTTCATATATGAATTTAATTGCATTGAAATGTTTAAATGACTTATCTTGCACTAATAGCAGAAATGACAATATTAATACAGAAATTATATTTAAAGTTTTGGTTTAATGTTTTTCTATGTCCATTTTTTCATGTTTTCCATTAACATCTGTTGAGTATTTTCACCAATTACATGGTGAGGAACCTTATACTCCCCTATAGTACTCATTTCCACATCACTGCAGAATACATGTACTGCAAAATCAGATTCAATTACCGGAGACAGTTTGAATTTTGGACATGGACATTTGTTGATATGGCATATAATAATAGTATCTTGCTACCTATAACATGTCAGTAATTTTTATCAATAAATTTTAATTTTCCTTCTAAATGTTATGAAATGTCTCCTGTTGTCTGCATTCTAATTCAGCAGCAATACTTTCAGTTAATGCACGTTTAAGGGCAGAACTTTCCAAGCGTATTTTCTTTGAGATGGGTGACTCTCTAAAAATAGTCGATGACAATAAATAGGAGGAACCGTTTAGTAGAATTTGAGGAATAGCACAATCCTTAAGATATGGTTTCTTTAGGCTAACCGTAATTGTGTTGCCCGTCTTTTCATCAAATGCTGATGCCTCTTGCCGTGTGTCATCAGGGCGAAAATGAAGTTCACATACCTAAAGAAATAATTTAAAAGAAAACCGGATCATAAGTTAAACTCTTTTTAAAATCTAAGAAAAGAGAGTAAAATAATATCTACAATATCATCATAAACTCATCGATCGGGGCTAAAAGTTCACTAAATTTATTGAAAATTTACTAAAAAGATATAATTGATAACTTAATAAAAAATTTTATTTACTATTACAAAACTTAGACTTATTACAAAAGACTTAGAAAAAATCTCATGTAAAATGATTTGTTTATGAGGTTAAAAAAAAAAACATTTTTTCCAACTGTCTTTGTTCAGAGATACGTTTTTTTTTCTTACGTACTAACAAAGCTATAGTGATAAAAATCCACCAAATAAATGTCACGGTAACATTTATCCGCTGGGTTTCTATCACTATTTTGTTTTATTTCTTTCCATTTTTCAGTCATTGTCAAGACTTTTAAGATATAAGAGATACTATACGGGTATTTTTTCTTGTGCTCGTGTAACTATCGACACTACTTGTTTTTGAACCGAATAAACATTTTACATTGAATAAAAACACCTAAAACTTATGCAGCTATGTAGAAGAATAACTTATCTTGCCTTTGGTAACATTTATTTGTTATATATTTGATTTTTGTTGGGTTTTTTTTTTACCATGTTTTGAATCTGTAGATTCTAAAACAAACCCCCAAAAATCAATGTTATCTTAAAGTCACAAATTTTTTGAAAATTAACTAATAATATATCATCGATAACTCAATGAAAAAAATTTATTTACTATTACGACAACAGGCTTAGAAAAAATCTTAAAAAATCTTACATAAATATAATTTGTTTTCAAAGTTTAAAAAAAAACATTTTTTTTCCAACTGTCTATGGGTTAAAAAAAAATTTTTTTACACACTAAGAAACATATACAGTTAAAGAAAATAATAAACTAATAATAAAAAAATTCATTTAGCGATTTATTTCATAAATAATTAATATATACGATGGTACTTATTTTAAATATTGTTGTGAAATTTCAAATTTTAATAATAATTAAACTTTTAAAAAAATCTTACTTTGCTATATTCACTTAGGACGAAGTTCTTTCTTTTAATTGCATATATCCAAATGTAAAGTAATTCCTTGCTTTTCAAAAATGAAAATACAATCTCCCAGAAAAACCTTACAACTGGGCGTCATAGTGGTTCAAACTCTCTACTTGTATGTGGTCGAATTTCATTTGTTGTCGTTGCGGAGACCATTAATCTTTTTAAAAGCATTGGCCATCAAGCCTTGATTTTGGCCAGCTATTATCATCCTTTCCTGATCATAGTGAGGCGATCCTTTTCTTTTTTTTTTTTTTTAGCTAGTCTTCAGAGTTTTCTTTATGTATATATTTCTGGAATAATTAATCCAGAAAATATTTGGCACGTTGTTGGTTGGCTTATTCTTTTAGTTTTCAGCAATGAAAAAAAAAAGTCTTGGTTTATTTCTGGCAACATTTTTGGATTATTTCCGTTGTGTTTCTGTCTCATTTGGGAAACAGTCTTGTCCAAAATCTTTAGCCAATTTTGCGATAGAGGTTGTTCTACTGACTCTTGTTTGTTGGTGTTCATGTACCATTATAAGGTACAGGGTATATCATGGTACATGGTATCATGATAACATTTTATTATGGTATTTAAATATATACTTATGACATGTATAATGGTTTATATGTGTAAATGTGATACATATCAAATATATAAAGTTGTCTTTTCAGAGTTTGTTATTGATAGAAATGAATCCACTAAATTATTATTTGATTCAGACTAGCCAATTATTCTTTTTATCCTTTGGACAATGTTTCAAACTCAATATACCAGAAGCATTCCAAGAGTAATGCCTCTTATTTTTATTCCGCCCGAATGGATCATAGGGGATTGCAAATTGCATTATTATGATGACTGAACTTATGCATTTACGATATGAATTGTCATCTCTTTATCGCAGGTATTGACGATATGACTCTAAAAAAGTAACCTTTATCATGGACATGCATCAGAAGCAGAGATGCGTCATTGAATTCCTGGAAAAAGTGCATTCAGAATGGTGGTGACTATGTAGAAATAAAAATTCAGGAGCACAAAATGTTGTACATTTTAATGGTACCACACTCGTCTTCGTAACTCTTTAACATTTTGAGTTAAAATAAAAATATGAGACTATACTTTTGGAACGATTCTTGTGCTAACTCCTTTAATTAATTTTCTTCTTAAATTTGTGTCACCTATTTTTGAAATTTTTAAAAATTTTGTAAATTTTCAGTATTCCCTTAACATTCACCACTTGCTGTTTTTTTTTCTCTTTATTATTCACCTAAATTTCAAAACATCACACCATATATGTTTGTGTAATATATATATATATATATATATATATATATATATATATATATATCTATATTTTTATAAAGTAATAGGGTTCGTGTGTTTCTGTCTGTGTGTACAGCTCTCCATCATCAACGAAATATAAAGGAGGTAAGAGGGTAGATCTCTCCTGGTAGAGAAACATTAGAACCCATTTTAGGATGTTTCTGTTATAGGAGACATAAGAATCTATGCCTAATTTCTTTATATACTAGTCTACAAACCACCCCCATATCGAATGACTTATGCTCATTTGCATATCACATTATATTAAATCTCTTTAACTAATTACCTCGACCTTATTACGTATTGGAAATATTCTAATCATTTCAACTGTACTATTTACAAAATCTATTTAACATTTAATTATTTAATATATTTTCATTTAATTTTATATTCGATTTATTTCACTTTACGTATATTATCAAAACAATTCATTGGCGAGCAAAGCTTTATGTTTTGGGATTGTATTGAAAATGTAATGGAAATTTCAATTTCGTTCCGTTTTAATCTTTTATATTTTACTTGCCAATATAATTGAAAGAATACAATTCAACTATCGTAATTTTATATAAATAAACAAAAACAAATATTTTAAAATAAAACTTTATTAAAAAAGAAATAATTTTATTTTTAAATGAAAAAAATCAATTTAGTAAAATAATTGTATTAACCACCCCCAGCCTTGTCAGCAAACCTGTAAACCTATAAAAGTTAACATTTCGAATGTAAACAGTGATTTTTCGATTTTGTTAGCGCTTGCCGCAATTAAAGACAATTAAACGGAACTAACTTTATTTCCATTCTATTTTTTAAACAACCCCCAAAACATAACGCTCTCTTCCAGTTATAGCCAAATTTTTTTTAATTAAATAAAACAGGTCAAAATAAACAGATAAGCGCATTTTCTTTTACATTTTTCTTACAACCAACGTTGTCATTTTAACCAACAGCAGGATACCGTTACTTTTGTGGGGTTGTTTTGAAAATGGCACGGAGATTATAATTTCGTTCCAATTTAATCTTTCTGGTCGAGCCTATTTCGAAAGCCTGTTTATCATAGATTTGAACTACAAATAATTTATTACATTTTGATTATTACTATCTTAAGACTTAAAGCTTATATTTATTTCATTTTTCTATTTATATATTGAATTAGTTATTTCCAGTCTTATTTAAACTTAGTGCTTTCTTTAAACCGGATGAACCTTTTATAAAAATATGAGTTTAACGTAAAGAACACGAACAAGGTTTTATTCAACTGAATTTCTTCCAGTTTACTAACAAAATATATAAATTTAAAAGAGATATAAATAATAAAATAAAAAGGTTATGTAATTTAAAAGAAATACACGTACTCACAAAAGCAGAACTTTTTTTACACATTTTTTTCTTTAAAACCATAACAATGAGACTAACAATTACCTAGATCTTAGTAATTATTTGTTTTAATAGAACTGTTTTAATTGTACTGTTTACTTAGTTAACCTAAGTTGGTATTACATTTATTTTACATTTACTTTTTTTTTTAATTATTACTTTTAGACTGTGACGTTTACACCCGGAAGTAATGAGTCACACGTAGGTCGCTTTTATTCATTCCTTTTGGTCAAGATCAAAGTGTAGTATCTGTTCTTCAGATGCTGCACTTCATTTTCTTGTTCTCTTTCGGTGGAGGAGAAATCCTTCACGACTGAGACAATTTTTATTTTTGTACCTTTTCTCCACGTTAAAAAACGACCCTGGTGTCTAACTCTGTCCCGTGGGGAGGCATAATTGTTTATAATTGTACTATTCAGAAATATTATTTATAGTTCGTCCATTTCAGTTAGTATACATTTCCTTTACGCTTAATTAATTTACAATCATTAATATTGTTAAACAATTCCGTTTAAAACCGAAATTATGCCACCCAAACGAAGTAGAAACGAAAGTGAGGAAGAAAGAATGGAAAGATTGGAAGCTAATAGACTAAGAGTTGCTGCAATTCGCTCCAATGAAAACAATTCAGATAGAGAAAGACGTCTAGAACTTAACAGGATACGTCAAAGAGAAAGGAGAGCAAGACTGTCAGATTTGGAAAGAGAAACCCAACGTGAAGCTGACAGAACTAGACATGCTGTAAGGCGGTTAAATTCATCACAAGATGAAATTCAAGAAAGGCAAAGATATGCACTGGAAAGAGAAGCAATATTACGATCGAATGAATTATATGAGGTAAGTAGACGTACACAAGGTGAGTTGAGAGTGGCTCAACGACATCAGAATGAATCGGAAACCCAACGAAGCTTTCGCCTATACCAAGGGCAACAACGAGAGGCTGCATGGAGAGAGAGTATGACTTTGCCCCAGCAATTGACAGAAAACGAGGCAGCTAGACAACGAATGACTGCTTTGAGACACCATGAAATAGAACACTGCAATAGAAAAGGATTGCTCTACAACAAAAATGACTCTCTCACTACAGCTGATATAGGAAAAATGGACAAAGTATGTCAACATTGCTCAGCTGTAAAATTTAAAGGAGAAACCCCTGGTTGTTGTTGTTCTTCTGGCAAAGTTGTGCTTGATAGCTTTCCACCACTGCCTCAGTTGCTTCAAGATTTGCTCTCCGGCAATGGTCCCATCTCTAAAGATTTTCTGCAAAATCTACGCAGTTATAACAATTGTTTTGCAATGACATCATTTGGTCACAAAATTGCGGCAGTACATGGGTGGAATCCTTCTTTTAGAATTCGAGGCCAGGTTTGCCACCAGATTGGGAGTCTTTTACCACCTGAAGATGAAACAGCAAAGTTTATTCAAGTCTACTTCTTGGATAGTCTGGAAGAGGAACTACATAATCGGGGACGTGACAGTAGACTCAATAGAGACATTCTCCAAAGTCTGACTGAATTTTTACATGAGAACAACAGCTTTATTTGTCAGCTGAAAACAACAAAGGAGAGGATTGAAGAAGAACACTTGGTAGAACATAAAGTTGTCATAAGGGAAGACCGAAGGCCGCAAGAAGAGCATCCACGGCGATTCAATGCTCCAACAACAACGTATGAGATTGGAATATTAATGGAGAATGAACCAACAGCTAACCGGGATATTGTCTTGCGTTTTAGAAATGATACATTAAAATGGATCTCCGAACTACATCCCCTCTACGATACTTTAATGTACCCGTTAATGTACCCCTATGGTTCTCCATCTTACAACATCTACATGAAGGCATCCAATGGGCGAAAAGTTACCCAACAGCAATTTTATTCGTACCATTTAATGACTCGGCCTGGAAACTATTTTCTCTGGTACCGAAGGCTATTTCAACAATGGCTGGTGGATGTGTACTGCAAGATTGAAACAGAACGTTTACAGTTCCTGAGGCGTGAGCAACAGACCCTGAGAGCTGACAATTATAGCAACTTGAGAGATTCAATTCTTAGGGAGGATGGGAATCCAGAACAGTTTGGTCAACGAGTTGTACTTCCGGCAACTTATACAGGAGGCCCTCGATACATGTTTGAGCGTCAAAGTGATGCCATGGCATATGTTCGGCGAATGGGCCGAGCCGACCTCTTCATCATGTTCACAACAAATCCAAAGTGGACAGAAATTACAGAAAATTGTCTTCAAGGGCAAGACCCTCAGGATCGTCCAGATATTGTTGCCAGGGTTTTCAGGCAGAAGCTAAAAAAGTTACTTGAATTTATTAAAAAGGGAGGATTTGGCAGGTTGAGGGCTTTCCTGTACAGTATTGAATATCAAAAAAGAGGACTGCCGCATGCACACATCCTCACCTGGCAGGCCCCAGAGGACAAACTTCTACCAGAAAAAATGGATCTCTGCATATCTGCAGAGATCCCTGACAAAGAGGAAGATCCTGATCTTCATGCTAAAGTGATGGCACATATGGTGCATGGACCTTGTGGACCATTTAATCCAAATTGTCCATGTATGATTGACAACAAATGTTCCAAAAAATACCCAAAAGAATTTCTTCAGTGTACCAAGCAAGGCCAAGACTCTTACCCCAAGTACAGGCGAAGAAAACCAGAAGATGGAGGCCAGACTGGTACAATAAGGATGAAGAGAAATGGTCGGTATGTTAATCAAGAAATAACAAACCAGTGGATTGTTCCGTACAACAAGGTCCTCCTTCAGCAGTTCAACGCTCACATTAACGTAGAAATTTGCAGCTCGATCCAAAGCATCAAATATGTCCTCAAATACGTGAATAAAGGATGTGATCAAGCAGTGTTTGAACTACAAAGAACTGATGGAGCAGCTAACCAACAAGGCCAAGTACAAAGTCACATTGTGGATGAGATCCAGCAGTTCCAGAATGCAAGGTATGTCGGCAGTTCAGAGGCAGCCTGGAGGATATTGGAACATCCCATCCATGAACATTTCCCCCCAATTGTACAACTTTCTGTTCATCTTGAAAATGGGCAGCGTGTCATGTTCTCAGCTGATACTGCTCTGGAACGAGCCCAAGGTCCACCGCCTGCCACAACTTTGACAGCATTTTTTCAACTCTGCCATGAGGATGACTTTGCAAGGGGTCTCAAATACGTAGAAGTCCCTGAGTTTTACACTTGGAACAAATCGACAAAGAAATGGATGAGAAGAATGCGTGGGGTACAAGTTGAAGGTACTGAAAATGATGATGTATGGAAGGCACCATGCATTGGGAGAATCTACACGATTAGTCCAAAAGCAGGGGAGTGTTATTTCTTACGCCTGTTGCTCAATGAGGTTGCTGGTCCAACTTCATTTCAAAATTTGCGAGCATACAATGGTCAGGTGTTTGAAACATACAGAGCAGCGTGCCTTGCTCGAGGCCTTCTAGAAAATGACCATCACTTGCATCAAGCAGTAGGAGAGGCAAGTGCCACTCAATCACCTTCAAATTTGCGAAGCCTATTTGTGATAATTTTAACAGCCTGTGAGCCAAGAAATCCTCTTGAGATCTGGATGGCTTTTCGTGATGTAATATCTGAAGACATTCTTCACAGATACAGGCAAGAAGTTAACAATCCAGAAGCAGATTTTAATGAGGACATCTACAATAAAACTCTTTGTCTAATTGAAGAAAAAGTTCTCCTTATGTGCGGTCAACCATTGGCAAGCTATGGATTACCTGCACCAATGCAAGGGAGAGATGAAAGACTCGCGAGAGAGTATCAACGTGAAGTTACTTATAATCTTGAAGAACTTCCCTACAAGCAGAAAATATGCAAGAAAAACTGACCGATTCTCAAAGAGAAGTTTACAATTCATTCATGGCAATGTTGGAAGCACAAGGTGAAATGAACAAAAACATGATGTTTCTTGATGCTCCAGGTGGTACGGGCAAGACTTTTGTAATCAATTTGATCCTTGCAAAGATTAGATCCATGAGAAAGATTGTGCTTGCAACAGCATTCAGTGGCATTGCTGCTACTCTACTACAAGGTGGCCGCACTCTTCACAGCACTTTTAAAGTACCCTTGGATACTCATCGAATGGATCAGCCAGTTTGCAAAATTACTGGTAACTCAGCCTTGGCAAATGTAATTAGAGACACCTCTGCAATCATTGTAGACGAAGCCCCAATGACGCACAAGGGTGCTTATGAAGCAATTGACCGAACACTGCAAGACATCACAGGAAACAAGAATCCCATGGGTGGCATTCCAACCTTATTTTGCGGTGATTTCCGTCAAATCCTCCCAGTGGTTAAAAATGGCACAAGGGCTAACATTGTCAATGCAAGTTTGAAACAATCCTATCTCTGGAGGCACGTTATAGTGAAGAGACTGACTACTAATATGAGAGCCTATATCTCTGATAACACAGCTGCAGCAGACTTCTCAAAATTGCTTCTCCAAATCGGTAATGGTCAGTTTCCTATCACTTCTTCACCTGACACAATTAAGATTCCAACTGCGCTTGGTAAATGTGTCGGTAATCAGAAGCAACTGAAAGACAAAGTGTACCCAGACCTGCAAAACAATGGAAAATCACCGGATTGGCTTGCTGAGAGGGCTATTATTTCGCCATTAAACAGCAATGTGAATCATTTGAACAATTCAATAATGGATGAATTTCCAGGAGACACAAAGCAATACAAGTCAGTTGATTCAGCTACTAATGAATATGAAGCTGTTCACTACCCTGTGGAGTTTTTAAACTCTTTGGAGATATCTGGAATGCCTCCACACATTTTAAATCTCAAAATTGGATCGCCAATCATGATTCTTCGATCCTTGGAACCGCCAAAAATAACAAACGGAACCAGATGTGTTATCACCAGATTGCACACCAATGTACTTGAGGCCACCATTTCCTGTGGTCCCTACAAAGGCGAAACCGTTCTACTGCCAAGGATCCCCTTAGTTCCATCGGACTCAGTACTTCCATTTAAATTCCGGAGACTCCAATTTCCTGTGAAGGTGTGTTTTGCAATGAGCATAAACAAAAGTCAAGGTCAGACATTTAACACCATTGGCGTAGACTTGACATCAGACTGCTTCAGTCACGGTATGTTCTACGTCTCCATCAGCCGGACAGGAAGTTCAGAAAAACTCTACATTCTGGCTCCAAATCAAAGCAGCAGAAATGTAGTTTATACTGAGGCTCTTTAGTGAAAAGTTCGAGAAATGGATATGAGGAAAAACTGACATGATCTGATTGTGGTAAGTTTTTAGTATTGAATGTGCAAGATAAAATTTAAGCAAGAGTTGAAAATGACTTCAATGAAAAATTTACTATGTAACATCAAGTAACCTTCCTTTTTGATGAAAATGTTTTGTGAAGTTCCTGATTGAATTTCAGTCACTACAAGAGGTAGTTAAAATGTTAATCACCTTATGCAATCGTTGCTCTTACAACATCAACTTACTGGAAAGGTGCCCACAGATTTTGGTACCCGAGTGCGCAACAAAGCTCCGTGCGAAGCACGGGTATCTTTGCTAGTATATATATATATATATATAATAAAAATTACAATAAGTTTTCCAAGGTAATCAAAATGGTAAACTTAAAATATATTATAAATATTAAAGAGTTAATATTTACAAGTAAAATAAACTCAGCCAGAGGTTAAAAGCTCAATAAAACTGAAAAGGAAATAGAGCTTATAATATGAACAAATGATTAATAAAACATGTTAAAAGACATCTTGAAAAAGATTTAAAAATATATTTAATTTTAAAAAAGGAAGCACAAGATATCTTATCTTGTGCTTCCTTTTTTAAAATTAAATATATCTTTAACTCTTTTTCAAGATGTCTTTTAACATGTTTTATTAATCATTTGTTCATATATATATATATATATATATATATATATATATATACATACATACATACATACATACATACATACATACATACATACATTAGTCTTCGCGTGAAAGAGCAGGACACAAAATGTTTTAAATAATAATAGAATAAAAATAACAAAGACTTTCGCTGGTGAGGACTACTATTGACCGTAACCAGTTATACACTCCTTTTGAAATTTTATCTTTATTTTTCACGTTATGTACTGAATATTTCTTAATGAAACCTATATGAAATATGTTCCTTATTAAATTTTCAAGATTTTCTATGCTGAAAGTTTTAAAAAAATTTGATCTGAAAAAGTTATTTTCAAGTTTTTGTTAAAAAGAATTCAGATTTTCTCATTATTCAGACCTGTATTACAAAAAGGGGGTGTAGAATAATCAAAAGAACTGTAGTAGTCAATAACACACAACAACAACAACAATAATAATAATAATAGCAGCAACACTTACCAAGGGTCCAGCTTATGCACAAGACAGACACCAGATTGAGCTGGACTGAGGGCTTGTATTTATATACAAGCATATCCAATCAGGTGATTTAGCCAATCACAATCCAAAGAATAGACTGGCCCATGTGTGCACAATGGAATCTCCCATTGTGCCATAAATAGTTCTCCTCTTTCATGAGAGGTAACTTTAGTCTTTGTCAAGTTATCCACAACTTGAACGCTGACCGAAAGTCCACTACACAATCCAATATGGCGCTACGAACAGGATTCGAGACAGAAGATTGGGAAGACTATTTCTTCAAAGCAGGCATTGCTGCCGATTCCGCCAAGAGCTACGCTGCAACTTTTGTGAAGGAAAAACTGAGGAAAGAAAACCTTCACGTAATGGATCGAGCCATGCTAAGAGAATTGGGAATCACAACGGGAGAAGCTCTGTCTATCCTTCGACAAGCCAAGGAGCCCGCTACCCAGACCACCTATGCTAAGGCACCAGCTGCCAGGCTTCCCCAACTTCATCTCGAAATGACCCCTCAACAATTCAGAAAATTTCGGATTGATTGGGAAGTATTCACCAGAATAATGGACATGCCAACTTCAGGCCAATATCCAGTTATACAGTTGCGCTGATGAATCCGTCCAAAACGCAATCATAAATACGTACCCTAAGTTCTTCACCACCAACCCAGACAAGCTGCTAGAGATGACAGAAGCATTGGTAACTCAAAAATCAAATCCCATGGTCCATCGGATGACATTTGCATCTATATCACAGCATGAAGATGAACCCATCCAACAATACCTTGTTCGTCTTAGGTCCACGGCCATAGACTGTAATTTCTCATGCCCCAACTGCGATCACGACCTGTCCGACATTTACATCAAGGACCAATTTATCAAAGGGATATCGAATGATACGCTTCAGACCGATCTACTGGCAAAAGCCGGGTTGCTAAGAACTCTCAACCAAAATATTTGTCATGCTGAGGCATTTGAGTCTGCACTACGGGACCAAACCGCAATGACTGATACCTCAGACATAGCTACAGTCCGGATGTCAATATATCGCAGGCAAAAAAAAAACAGTGCTGTACGGACTAGCAGAGGCAATATTCGCACTAGCTCTACTGCTACTCACAACGATAACATTGCTGATAAAGAACCCCGTCAAACCTGCATAGGTTGTGGTAGTCACCAACACGGTACTCCAAGGACAAGTGCCCGCCATTTAACATGTCCGGCATGGAATCAAATGTGCAACACTTGTGGGAAACTTAACCATTTCTCAGCAGTGTGCCGGACAAAAAATATCGCCCGGCAGTGATAAAAAATTTTGAAGACCAAGAAGCTCTCATGAATACACTCATGGCCCATATCACATTCGATCAAATTAGGGGCACCATTATGACTACAGAAGGTGATCTGTTAACTGAAATAAATGCATCAGTAATCCCATTCTCACCAAAACCAGATCCCAGACAAGCTGTCAATATCCCTAGGAGTTGTAGTACAACACTAAAGGTTTTTCCCGACAGTGGTGCCGCCATTTGTCTTGGGGGACCAAAGCATTTAATCAAAATGGGCCTCACAGAGATTAGTCTTGTCCAATCAAGAAAGATCATACGAACAGTTGGAGGTTTCACACTCATGTGTCAGGGTTGGCTACTAGTTGAGTTTGTGGTCAGAGGGAAAACAACTAAACAAGCCCTCTACATATGCAAGGGCATACAACGGCTTTATCTCAGCAGAGTAGCCTGCATCGATGTGGGAATATTGCACAAACATCTTCCAAACCCTTTAGCAGACGAACATGAAGAGGTAGACACCGAGTCTAAAAAGTGTGTAGATCAATTGCCAAATCACCCCAAAAACCTCCCTTTTCCCGCAACAGAAGATAACATAGGCAAACTTAAGAGCTGGCTCCTAGAAAAGTTTTCAAAAACGACATTCAACAAAGATGGGATATTTCCAGCCATGTCCGGCCCAGCTGCCCACATTCACCTTAAAGAGGGAGCAATCCCTAAAGCCAGGCATAACCCAATTCCTGTACCCTTCCACTTCAAGGAACCAGTAAGACAAGCCCTTTGGAAGGATGTAGAAAAAGGTATCATACCTCCAGTACCCGTGGGTATGCCTACTGATTGGTGCAGTACTATGGTAATAACTGCCAAAAAGAATGGTAATCCATGGAGAACAATAGATTACCAACACCTTAACTCTCAATGCAAGCGAGAAACCCACCATACTGGGTCGCCATTCCAGTTGGCACTGCAAGTGCCACCTAGAACAAAGAAAACAGTCCTAGATGCTGTTGATGGATACCACTCGATTTTCTTAGACAAAGAATCTCAACCATTAACCACCTTCATAACTGAGTGGGGAAGATACATGTATCTTAGGATGCCTCAAGGATATGTCGCATCTGGGGATGCTTACACTCGCAGATACAATGAGATAATAAAAGATATCCCACGCAAGGTGAAGATAGTAGACGATACCCTGCTATATGACTCTAGCATTGAGGGAGCCTTTTATCATACCTTCGATTTCCTGCTCCAATGTGCTAAGAATGGAATTGTGCTCAACACCGACAAATTCCAATTCTGTCAGGATGTCGTACAATTTGGAGGCCTCCAGATAACTTCTTCAGGAGTAACCCCTTCTGAGTCCATGATACAAGCGATACAGGATTTTCCAGTCCCAAGGACAATTACTGACGCCAGATCATGGTTTGGGCTTGTCAACCAAGTAGCCTTGGCATATTCACTGGGTCCAGTTATGGTGCCTTTTCGGGACCTCGTCAAACAAAACTCCAAATTTGCTTGGAATCAAAACCTTGAAGACGTATTCAAAGATTCCAAGCGAGTTATAATTCACCTAGTCCAGAAGGGGGTAGCAACATTTGACAAAGACAGAGCAACTTGCCTTACTCCAGATTGGAGCAAAGAAGGAATGGGCTTCCTACTCCTACAAAAACATTGCCAATGTACCATGGAAAAAGCCCCAATCTGCTGTTCCGAAGGTTGGCATCTGATATATGCCGGCAGCAGATTTTGCACGGATGCTGAACACAGATACACACCAATAGAGGGTGAGGCAGCAGCAATAGCATGGGCATTGGAGAAATGCCGTATGTTCGTCATGGGTTCTCCAAACATCATAGTGGTCACAGACCATGAACCTCTGAAGGGGATATTTGGCGATCGTGATTTGAGCAAGATCCAAAATCCCCGGCTCTTTAGACTAAAGGAAAAGACCCTGAGATATAGATTTACCATACAGCATTTCCCCGGGAAGTGGCACAGAGGCCCTGATGCAGTCTCCCGCCACCCAGTGGCGATGGTGCAAGCCCTCCTCAATGTATTTCCAACAAAACCCTCTCAAATGGATATACTGGAGTCGAACAACATAAGCAACATAACAGAGTCAACAGCCTTAATGGCAACATTTGCAGACAGCAGTAATATAGCCATGATATCACCAGACCTAATTTGTTCAGCAGGTCGTGGCGATCAACAATATAACAAATTAATAGACACAATACAGCAAGGCTTCCCAAAAACACGTAATCTCACTGCGCCCGAAGTCCGTGAGTATTGGGAGGTGAGGCACCGCCTTAGCACTGACAATGGTCTAGTATTGTTGGATCGAAGGATCGTCATCCCCAAAACACAACGAAAAAAGGTCCTACACTGCCTGCATTCTGCACACCAAGGAGTAGTCGGCATGAAAGCACGTGCCAACGAATCGGTGTACTGGCCAGGGATGGATGCACCATCGCACCTAGTCAACCAAGGGAGCCTATCATTCTAACACGATCCCCAGAGTGGCCATTCCAGCAAATCGTCATGGATATTTTTATATTGGAGATCACACATACCTTGCCTGCGCAGATAGGCTAACTGGTTGGCTAATTTTATACCGCCTAGAATCAGGTCACACTACTACAACCAAATTGATGTCCATATGCCGACAACTGTTCCAAACATATGGTGCCCCAGAAGAACTCAGCACCGATGGCGGCCCACCTTTCACTTCCAGCACGTTTCAAGAATTTCTGAAAACATGGTGTGTTAGGCACAGATTATCTTCTGTTGCGTATCCCCAATCCAATGGCAAGGCAGAGCTCGCAGTAAAAACTGCAAAGAGGATTGTGAAAGAAAACACAGGCCCCCAGGGTTCCTTTGGACAATGACAGTGTTGCCCGGGCCATCTTGCAGTATCGGAATACCCCAATCCAAAGCCTATCACCGGCTCAATTATTACTTCACTGTCGACTACCTGACTCCATCCCTTCACAGCCAATCCTCTACAAGCCTCATCCTGAATGGGTGTCAGCGGCACAACACCGCGAGGAAATGCTCCACCACCGCAATGCAAAAATAGTAGAACGATACAATAAATATACCCACAACCTTCCACCGCTACAAGCTGGTGACACCGTAGCCATCCAAAATCCAGTCAATCGCAGATGGAACACAACAGGCAAAATCATAAGTTCCCTACCAGATCGACAATACCGAATCAGGGTTAATGGATCCAGAAGGATCACACTTAGGAACCGCCGTTTCCTCAGAAAATGCGAACTCAAGTCTGCACCAACCCCAATACCAAGTGTAGCACTAGGACCAACAATTCCCTCAAGCGATACTACATTCTTGCATCTCCCACTGTCTCCCTGTAATAGCACATACACAGCAACCAAACCCCAACAACAAACCACACATATATCCCCACGCTTTCGATCAAGGATTCCCCGAGCTCTTTCTAGGTTACTACCACACAACAAACTAGGCCTAAAGAGAGATACACCTCTCATACAACCCAGCCTACTCGTGGGGGGGGGGAGAAGAGGGGAGATGTAGAATAATCAAAAGAACTGTAGTAGTCAATAACACACAACAACAACAATAATAATAATAATAGCAGCAACACTTACCAAGGGTCCAGCTTATGCACAAGACAGACACCAGATTGAGCTGGACTGAGGGCTTGTATTTATATACAAGCATATCCAATCAGGTGATTCAGCCAATCACAATCCAAAGAATAGACTGGCCCATGTGTGCACAATGGAATCTCCCATTGTGCCATAAATAGTTCTCCTCTTTCATGAGAGGTAACTTTAGTCTTTGTCAAGTTATCCACAACTTGAACGCTGACTAAAAGTCCACTACACAATCCAATAGGGGGTTGCAAAAAATGAATTGTGGTGTGAGGAGAAATACAAACTGAAACAGAGAGAATATTCAGACCCGTAATAATACAAAGAGGGGGTTGCAAAAATGAGTTGTGTGAGGAGAAATATAAACTGAAATAGAGAGAAGGAGAGTTTTAAAATATAATCTTAAAAAGATAAGATACAAGTTAGAAAAGCATTTCATCCAATGTACAAGATTCAATTTGAAATTTATTTATCTTCAAAGTGCACTTTTATAAATTTTACAAAGTAAGGTATAAAAATTTAATTTAAATTGAATCAAAAAATTACTTTCAATTTATTTTATGTAATGTACATTTTGGTGCACTTTAAAAACATTCTTTCATCTAGCAATTAATGATATAGATATAAAATTTTCAATGATTTTTTTTTAAGTGCAACAGGAATGTACATTACATGAAATAAATCCAAGGTAATTCGTACCCTGTGAGCTAGTTCTTTCACTTTTTAATTTTTAAATTCATTATGTTAAAATTTGGTCTATATTTAGCTATTATAAAATTCTATATCCCCCCAAAAAAGATATATATATATATATATATATATATATATGTATGTATGTATATCCGTACCATCACACAATAGTGAGTAAAAACTGTTCTATGAATCAATTTAAAGGATTGAGCGAAATTTAGAAAGTAAATCTATTTTCGTTTTTACTACTTACAACCCCTCTATGTGCACATAAAATAAAATTCTATATTTTTTGTCAATTACATATGGTCACTCAGAATAAATGAAAAACAAAACAAAAAATTATTTTAGATTTTAGAATGAAGGATCAGTTTTGTATATAAATTTAATGAAAACTGATCTTTCATTTTTGGCCCCACTTTAGAATTTGGAGGCAGTTTACACATTATTTTACCATTAACCTTAAATCCGAGTAGCTGCCAGTTAGGGTTAGTATTATGTTAGAAGACTGTAACAAATGTTGGTGCTAATGCACTTACTGATCCGCGCTATTTTTTAAAATTGTATTTCCAAGTTTCATTAAAGTTTTATGATATGTTTTTTATTAAATTGTAAGATTAAAGTACAGAATCTCCCCATGTTAAGAATGGCTTTTTAAATAATAACGTTATTATTTCAGCATGGATCAATAAGTGCAATAGTACCCAAATGTTTTTAAAAGTAATTTACTAGCTAAATATCATTTATTGGAATTTAAAAAAATAATTTATTGAATTGAAATTTATTGGGGAGGGTGAAATGCAGCTATATCATTGAAAATTTGTTCTTATCTTCGTGCTTTTGTCTTGCATCTGTGATAAAATCCAAAATAATTTCATTTCAGTACTGTTCCTTTTACTGATCTTATTTAAGTAAAAAACGATTACCGTTATAAAAATCCTTTACGATTGTTAAAATGTTAATTTGTATAATCTGTTAATCACATAAATTATGAAAGTTCATTCGTTACCTTAGATATGAAGGTTGGATCGTTTATGTGCGTGTGTGCCGGTAGTCAAAATACAGAGGAATAAGCGACTTGAAGTCGGCAGTAAATAGTGTCAGGTAAAAAAATTTTGCATTATAATCATTTTTAGCATAAAATAATAAATAAAATGTTATTGCTTCGTTTTTGAATTTTTTTTAGTATTATAAAAAATATATTACTTTATGAAATATTTATTGATTTCTTCAGTTTTATTTTTTTTAGAAAAATAAAATATATTTTTTTTATTTCACACTGTTTGCTGCAGACATTGTGTCACCTAATTTTCTGCATCACCTATTTGTCTTTACATATAGACTTACCCTGCGCTAGACTCCTCCACCAAAATACCTCATTCACTCTGTGGATTGATCCTACTTAGATGAATGAGGTATTTTAGCGTAGGGTAAGTCCATATATTAGAAGAAAATAATTTTACTACTGATCCCACTCCGTCGTTACCACCACCCAATCATTCGGACTTTATACGTGAGGTAAGAACAGACTTTAATAATTTATGTTATTAGCAGATTGTTCAAATTGTTTAACGTTTGTAAACGCATTTTTATTACTGTAACCATATTTTTACTTAAATAAAATCAGTAAGAGGAGACAATGCAAAATGGAGATAAACCGAAACAAAATTTCTCCAGTCAAAAGAGTTCATCAGCACTATGGCTTTATTCATTCGAAATTACGAAAGCAGGTCTGCATCTTTGGCAGATCAAGCTACTTGTCACCTAATTGGTGTAGAGGACGGGAAATCGAAAGTGAAGGGGAGAATGAAATCATATACACACTTGCCGTTGAAATGAATGGCTCTCGTCTTGGGTAGGCTCCATGTTTTGATAAGCTTCTGGATTTGACCTTTATTCCTGATCTGAAATGGAACACATACATCAAATCCATTGCTAAGGTTGTTGGAAAAATGGTGGGAATCATTCTACCACTTCAGTAGATATCTACCTGCCAATGCAATCCTCTACCTGTATAAGAGCCAAGTACATTCTAGGATAGAATACTGTTGCCACATCTGGGCAGGAGCTGCTAGAAGCATCCTATCCTGTCTTGACAGAGTTCAAAATAGACTTCATAGCCTAGTAGGGGATGCCTTTTTCTCTTTCCTGCAACCTCTTTCTCACAGAAGAGACGTTGCGAGCCTGTCTCTGCTCTACCATTATTTTCATGCAAGTGCTCGTCTGAGCTCCAATCTATGGAACCCCTTGCCAAACTTTCATGAAAAACACCCGTCTAGCTGAAAATACTATCAATAATTTCCCCCACTTTTTATCTGTGCCTAAACCTAAATGTGGATTCCATGAACAAAACTTCTTTCTTAGTACTGTATGCCTGTAGAACTCTTCCATTTGCCTGCTTTCCAACTGACTACAGTATGGTCGTCTTCAAGTCCAACGTAGACAAGTTCTTGATGAGTCATCCCCTTAGGTAATCCAATTTACCAAATTTCCACTATTAATGATTGCTACGATATTATCCCATTGACTACCTTACACTCATCAACCCTTCTCCTCGAGTGTCTTCCAGGCCTTGATAAGTGGAAACTCCTCTGTAAAAAAAAAAACGAAAAGAAAAAAGCCACGTTATTAAGAGAGTATCACCAGAGAATATTTTTTTTTTTTTACAAGGGAGTCACCACTTATTAAGGCCCGAAGGTTATTTGAGAATAAGGGTTAATGAGTGTATGGTGGTCACTGGGACATTGGAACAACAGTGTAGTGACCATTAATTGTGGAAATTGGGTATAATTTGACTATTTAAGGGGACAGTTCAACAAAAACTTGTTTACATTAGACTTGAAGACGTCGATATTGTATTCAGCTGAAAAGCAGGACAGTGGAACAAAGTTCCACAAGTGAGCAGTTCTAGGAAAGAAGCTTTGTTCATGGAATTTGTGTTTAGATTTAGGCACAGACAGAGAATGGGGGAAACTGTTGATAGTGGTTGTAGCTAGGGGATATCATATAGTTATGAAGAATCTTCTCTGTGATGAGCAACACAGATTTGTCCAGGGAAGATCAGCTCATCACATGCATGGACTGAAATACTAGATGATGGAAATTTCATGGCTATGGTATATTTGGACTTAAAGAAGGTCTTTGGTACTATGCCACACAGACAACTTGTCAGAAAGCTAAAAAGTTATGGCATTAGAGGTGAGGTAAAGTTTTGGATAGCCAGCTTCCTATAAAACCACATTTAACATGTGTCTGTAAACGGACATACATCCAATTGAGCTAACATTAACAGTGGTATCCCTCAGGAAAGTGTTCTTGAGGCTGCACTGTTTGTAAATTATTATAAATAACTTCTTTGATGTTTTGTCAGTAAGTTAATTAATTTCCTGCATCACTGAATTGTTTTACTTACATGAACAAACAATAATACCAATGCTCTTAAAGGGATCATCAGTTGTTTACCATGAAACACTGTTTCGGGGATTTAAAAACAAAACATTTTATAAATCATGGCTCCCTAGCATTGTTGATCAAACACCACCTCTCTTAAAACACATGAAAAAAAATATTTTTGAATTTTTGATACTGGATCTAGTTTTTTGTTTCCTCTAAATAAATTAGGCTAACCAATTCATTTTTACATGTGTCATCCAAAAATTAATATGCCTGTTATTTACAAACTATTGGTTTTATATAGTGCATGGTTGAATCCATTATAGTGCTTACCATCCATCTTTGTTATTAGTATTTTTATATATATTTACATCCTTATTTACTTGTATCATTTCTATAATTGTTATTATATTAAATAAAAATGATTAAATATATATAAGAAATATATAAAAAAATTAAAAATAATATAAATATATGCATTTTTGATTATACATTATCTTATATGTATTGTTAAAAGTATATGTTTTATTTAATTGTTTATATATATATGTGTGTGTGTGTGTGTGTGTGTGTGTGTGTGTGTGTGTGTGTGTGTGTGGTGTCTGTGTGTGTGTCCTTCATACACACAATAAATATAATGCCTCCAAATAAACTTGCAGACATCTGTATTCTAAGAAAGCGGTTTAAATTATCCACCAGTATTATGGTAGTAGAAACGAGAGGCCATGAAATCGGATAAGCAGTTGGCAGGCAAAGCAAATCTCAGCTTTATTCGATCACTGTCGGTTATTCGGCATTTAGGCAAATCAAGTGGTCAATGCGACCCTTACGTAGAATTAACTACCATAATTACGAATACAAGGATTGTTATTCACAGCTGTGAACAGTTTGTTGCATATAACATTTGAGACGTACACTCCATAGAGAAACGTGTCGATTTGGATACTAACAACATCTATTGACCCTTTTCTCATTCTATCTATCTATATAAACTAGCAGACCGCCCAGCATTGCCCGGTCGTAAAATACACTTAAATATATTTTGATTAATGCAGATTTCGTATTTATTATTATATTATATTGGACCCAATAAATAGTAATGATTTAAAAAATTAACAAAAAATAATAAAGAATGCTAATTCTATTAACTGAATATTCGACGTATTATTTCAAGATGACTGGAAACAATGCCGAAATAAGCGGAGATCACATACAGCACCTGGAAGTCCCAAATGGTCACCTATCTGGTACGGGCCAGGCTCATTGTTGCTTAACTTGGGTGATCTGACGAGGAACCGGTATGTCAAAAGTGATTATGCCATATATGTGTATATATATAAATTAACAGGCGGCCCGGCATTGCCCGGTCGTAAAATATGCTTAAATATGATATGTTGATTAATGCAGATTTTCGTATTTATTATATTATATTGGACCCAATACATAGTAATAATTTAAAAAGGTAAAAAAACAACAACAAAAATGACTTGTGTGGCACCACCAAGAATCAAAACCAAAACGTTTAGCTTATGATTTACTTTTTCTTTAGACATTAATGCCTGAGCTACGAAGACATGTTTGCTGCAAGACTAAAAATTAAAACATGAACCAATAGCTATTACGTTATGCATGCATATTTGTCATGCCGTCGTTCCATCTTCACCTAGCAAATTCTATTTTTAAAATTTTCACTTTTGCAATTTTGCAAAGATTTTCCCAGACTAAAATCCAAATATAAAGTTTCGCATGGGTTCATATACCCCATATATTAAGTTTCATGTCTGTAGACCAAAAACTGACAGAGGAGTTTGATAGGCAAAATTTTTTAAACAAATATATATATGCATACATAAATATATATAGAAAGAGGTTTGTGTTTAATATAACTTTTTACGCAAATATTACGCAATTAAAAAATCATGTAGAATATCTGCATGAATATAATTACACGTAATATTTAACTAAATATGATCATCCCATAATAAAACCGAAAAAACTAATAGGGAATTAATTAAAACGCATGTTTTAAAGAATATGCAAATTCGCTAGATCTTTTACAGACGAATGCAATTCCATGATCAATATATAACAAAGTTGTATTTTCTTTTTAAATAAATAGAAAAAAAGGCTTGCTTTTTTTCTTTCTTGGCTTTTGGGTCAAGAGGAAACCCTCTATCCTGAGACAATTATTATTTTTGGTCCCTACCAGAGTGCCCCTTTAGCTCTTCTTTTGGGGAGCTGTTTCCCCACCATTAAAAACGACCTTGTGTCACATTTTTCTTTCGTGGGGAAGCAAATAAATACCAATAGAAAAAAGGGTTGTTAATATAAATATGAATACACACGAAAAACAAAAACAAATTCATAGGAGTATATACATATATATATACTAGCAAAAGTACCGGTCGTTGACTGGGTTCAAAAACATCCTACAGAAAATGGACTGATTTATGAAAGTATGATAGGTTATGAAAAGGAAGGGTTGTAATGAGATAGCTTCGAATTTGGGGCTATCAAAACTAAAGCAAAATATGATAAAAGTAAAAATAAAATAGATAAACCCTATAATTTATTATACCATACCTGTTCACACTGAAACACTTATCACAATATTCTGTGGATCTATATTAAAAACCTTGTTAAACTTTGTAACATATTTCCATTCTATGGAGGTCAGGCGCGAACACCTCATAATTTTATTATACCATATTTCTTCAAACTGAAACATAATTATCAAAATATTCTTACACAGATAGCTATGAAAAGTCTTTATTAAAATTTGTGCGAACGCAGAACGCACAATTTTATTATACCATCCCTATTTAAGTTAAAACATACTTATCAAAAGTATTATTATGTACATCTATATAAAAAACACTTGTAAACGTTTTTTTTTTAATTTTTTATTTCCATACTTTGTGGACCAGGCGCGTACGCAGACCCCACAATTTTAATGAATCATCATTATGCCAGATTAAACATACCCATTTCTGTGTCTCGATACATCTTCTATCATTATATGTGATCAGTTTTCTATAATAGTCAACCATATAGGAACCTATTCGTGACCAGACACACACATAGACGTTCAGCTTTATATATATATATATATATATATATATATATATATATATATATAAGAGAGAGATAAAATAATAGATGTGTTTGTGCACCTGTCTGTAAATATTTAACCGATAAACTCTTAACAGTGAAACTGACAGGAAATAGTAATCATACACTAAGGATAGTTTATAACAAGTAAAATCTTTGTTTGGATGAATGAATAACATGTACAGACATATCACAAGTTGAAATACAAATTATTCATTTCAACTTGCCGACATATTTTTACTTCTTTCTGCGCATGTTCAAATACAATTAGTTTCTTCAAATCGTTTAATATTAAATCTTTTCTACCTATCTCTTGATAGCTACATTAGTGGGAGACCTGGCTGAATCGGTAAATACTTTGGTTTCAATTCTAGCTGATGGCACTGAAGTCATTTTTTTTTTTCGAATTTTTGAAACCACTACTATATATTAGGTACAATATAATATTCAATAGAAAATTGCCTCCGTAATTATAAATATGAAATCTACATGAATAAAAATATGACCCAACAAAGCCCCTCCCCTCTCGCTAGTCTCTAATATTTACTCTTCTCTTCCCAACAAGAGTAGATGTTTTATGACATAAGGTCAGTTTTTCATGTAGAAAATACAGCCCCTCCTCCCTCCTAAAAAGGAGGGGGAGTACTCATGCAGCATACGGAATGCTAAAACAATAAACTTATCATCTAGAAAACCATTCTTAAAATGGGGAGGGCTTTTAGATTTATCACTGTTTAGAGCACAATTAAACCATGACACTTGACTTGAATTTTAAACTTTAATTCAAGCTATTATATGGATATAATTTTATAAAATCAACAGTAAATTCTCTACAGTGCAATCCCTTCTCTATCTATCTGTCTACAATTGTATAAATGCAACTTTGTGTGTGTGAGTTCGTTTTTTACAGACTCCGAAACGGCTGAACAGATTTTCTTTAAAATTTACAAAACTTTAGTGTATAAGTCTGGGAGTTGTCTTAGTTAAGTTTTGTCTCAGAATACCCCCGATAATTACCGATAATCGAAACCGTTATTTTAATTTATCTATCATTGGTAAAGCCATTTTTTCCATGTCGTTGCTTAGCAACAATGATAGAACAACAAGCTGTGAAAATTATACTGTGAGTAAGTTGAGAGCGTGTTTTTTTTATTTTTGCATGATGTGGTCTGTAGGTTCAAACTCCACACATAAATTTCTTAATTTTTTTTCCATTAACTGCAAAGAATTTTATAAGATTTGAAAATTTATGTTTTTTTGTTTTTTTTGTTTTTTTGCATGATGTGGTCTGTAGGTTCAAACCCTGAACGTAAATTTCTAAATGATTTTTTCGTTAACTGGAAAGGTTTATCCCTATCTCTTCTCTCTCTATCTATCTATCTACTCTACTCTACTTATATATAAAAGGCACTTTGTGTGTGTGTGTGTGTGTGTGTGTGTGTGTGTGTGTGTGTGTGTGTGTGCGTTCTCTATAGGCTCCAAAACGACTGAGCCGATTTTTAAAAATTTCACGCACATATACCTTATGTGCTTAGGAGTGTTTTTAGATAGGTTTTGTATCAGAATGCCTCTGATAAGTATCAAAAATCGATGATCAAAGAAATCTGATTAAAGAAGAAACAGTCTAATTTTGGTCAAAGTTAACACTTTTATGCAGCCTACCAACATAATTGCATTAAAGAAGTTTTACCACCACACAAGCAGAATGGCTCGGCCTATAAAATCAACAGTAGGTTCTTTGATAAGACAGAGGCGCGTTCAAAATGAATGCTTCTGTTTAGAGTATAATTGGACCATTGTGCTTGACTTTTTCAAGTCATTATATAAAATTAAAATAATTTCATAAAATCAACAGTGGAAATGAACTGTGGACTAAGTCACTACGGAGAGGCATGTGAACAATGCATAGTGGTGAGTTCCTGACTATAGCAGGCAAACAATTGATGATTGACGAATGAGCGATTTCACCGATTTCAATGACAATAAAAGTATTAGGAGCATGAAACATTTGTTAATCCTCTTTAAATCCCGAGCAACATCGGGTTATCCTGCTAGTATATATATATATATATATATATATATATATATATATATATGCACATTTTAATAATTTACTCACAAGACCATCAGGCTTGTTGGCATTTTTGTGCCAATCCAGAGTAACCTTTTTCGGGGAGCTGGATATCTCCCCAAATTAAAATGCAATTTATATCAAACGCATTAAAATTAAATTCTCTACCTAACTAGACAAGTTGTAACGTTTATAACACTTTTTATTTTATATTATCTTCTACTTGGCACTCGACATTTAATGGAGTTTACAATATACCTACAGATCTTTACCACCATTAATGTGTTCGTTCAATCTAATGCATTTGTTATAAATTATGTTTTTTTTTTCTAAGCAGAAACATTCATTATTAAATAATTATTGTATTTGTAGACAATTGTATTGCATTTGATAATTTGTATTATCAAAGGACCTACTGTTGATTCTGCTTGTACGGTGATAAAACTTCTCACATGCACTTGTGATGTTTGGCTGTATAAGGATGTTAACTTTATTCAGAATCGGACTATTTCTTTTTAATCAAATTTTTTCGATAATATATGCTTATCGGAGGCATTCCAATGCAAAATCCATCTAATAAAATATTTCAAATGCATACAATACATTTTTGTGAAATTAAAAAGAAAAAAATCCGCCCTGCCGTTTCAGGAACAAACTCTTACACACAAAGTGCCTTTAGGCAGTCGGGTTTCAATCCTGGCTTAAGGTAGTTGCCTGTCTAGCCGCACTGATGAGCTGTGAAACAGCGAAACAGTACTGTATGTGGATGACTATATATTGTACGGGTGGTCAGGTTTCGATCCTGGCTTGAGGTAGTTGTCTGTCTAGCCACACTGATGAGCTGTGATACAGCGAAACAGTACTGTATGTGGATGACATTATATATATATATATATAAAGAGGTGGATGTAGTTTGTTTATATATATATATATATATATATATATATATATATATAGCCAATTCGCTTAATCTACTTGATCTGCTAAATTAAATACATGAAGAAAAAATTAAACATAATAAATTTAGTAAGAGAAAGAAAAAAAAACATAAGCTTAGCTTATTCAGCGATTATTGGAATTCCTGTTTTATCTGATTTTTCAATGAAAACAAACGTTTTAAGAGGATAGCTTTCTCTTTCTTATTTTAGTAATAGATGCATTTTTTTCTCTTTTCTTTTGTTAAATTAGATAATAATCGTTTTGTTCTGTTTTATTTATTTATTTATCTATTACCTGCTAAAATCCGATAAAGATGCAACAAACGAAAGGCAAACATTCAAAATGAAAACCATATTCCTGAAAAGGAGAAATAATTTGCGGTGTATTTTTTTAATCTTTATTTTATTAATATTAAAAAAAAATTGTTTTATTACATTTTCAACCCAAACAAGGCATATTGCCACTTTGATGTACGGGGCTACTATCAGGGACATAAGTTCCAGAGGTATTATGTAGGGAGTTTAGCAGCAGGATGTCTGTTCACATTACACTTGAACTTCTGCATGTCAGTACAGTTGGGGAAGCAGGAAACCGGAAGAGAATTCCAAAGTCCTGCCGTTCTGGGGAAGAAGCTATTAGAGTAAAAGGCTTTCTTACATCTAGGGATCTCAACTGTGTAGGGGGGAACTTTGCTGCTTGTTAGGTTTGTCGGGGGTATTTTCATCGATGGGGTACAAGTGCTTGTAGTTTGTCAGAACATCCACCATTAAAATACTTGTAAAACAGGCAGATGGATGCAACATTTAGTCAATGGGACAGGGGCTGAAATTTAGATAACAGTTCAGGACCTATTAGGTTGACGACTCTTTTGGACCCTGTCCAGAAGTGAGAGACTAGTAGCAGATGCTCCAGCCCAAATGTGACAGCAGTACTCCATACATGGGCGAATGGTGGCTTTGTAGAGGTACAGGATACTTTCAGACATAGATAATTCCTAGCACGATAGAGAGAGCCCACCTTCTTTGCAGTAGCCTTAACAATAATCTCAATGTATCTATTCCAACTCATGTTTCCCATGAACGTTAAGCCAAGGAGTTTGAACGAAGTGCTCTCAGGTAAAATATCTCTAGGCATAGCTATTGGTGGTTGGTAAGGTTTCATGTAATTATCAAAGGAAACAAGCTTTGTCTTGGCAGCGTTGAATGTTACCATCCATTTATGACCCCATTCCACTACAGACTGAAGATCTTCCTCTAGTGTTTCGGCCATTACCTTAGATATGTGCTCATTAGGTTTCCTCACGTGCCTGCTATAGAGCGTGGTGTCATCGGCAAATATACCCATCTCAGAGACAATTTTATCAGGTAAGTCATTTATGAATATTAGAAATAATAAAGGTCCAAGGATCGATCCCTGAGGTACACCTGCACTTATATCAAATTTTTTGGACGTACGCCCATCGAGGAAAACCTGGATTCTTCTCTCATTTAAGAAGGATCTAATTGTGCTAAGCGTTCGTCCAGTAATACCATAGGATTTTATTTTCATGAGAAGACCATTGTGCTATACCCTGTCAAAAGCCTTAGATATATCTAGGGCTACTGCCCTCTCCTCCCCTGCCTTATCCAGTGCTTGGTATAAACGTTCAGAGATTACAGTTAGAATATCGGCAGTAGAATGGGCTTGCCTAAATCCATATTGGTGGTCTGACAGAAGTTTAGCAGATGTAAGGTGATGGACCAGAGCTTGATTAATTAAGAACTCAAATATTTTGGCGAAAAGAGGGAGGAGTCTAATTGGGCAATAGTTTAATGGGTCAGTTCTTTCACCAGAGTTTTTGTAAATTGGTACCACAGAAGCAGTTTTCCAGAAACCAGGAAAGCAAGATTCGTTAAGGCATTTGTTAAAGAGTTTAGAGAGAACAGGAGCGACCTCAGGGGAGTATTTTTTTAATAGCACGGCTGGGATGAGGTCAGGTCCACATGCTTTTAAGGTGTCTAGGTTTTTTATACCATGTACTTGGGAGGGCGTGATCTTTAGATCATCTAGTGTGGTTTCTGTCTGCAGAGGAAAATCAGGGAGGAAATGGCTTGCTGGATCCAAGGTAGAGTTTGAGGCAAACTGATGGGCAAGCATGTTAGCTTTCTCAGTTGCTGTGCAAACAACCTCGTGATTGTTTGATAGTGGGGGGTATTGTCGATTGCCCATTATTTACTACACTGTTGTTCCTGATGGTTTCAGTGTATTTACTCTTAGCTGTTGCTATTTCTTTCTTGCAATTATTTCTAGCTTCTATATACTTTGTCTGTTTGTACAGGACTTATGCTGAATAAATCTAGGGTATGCATGTTGCCTCTGAGCAATGGCAGCTGCGCATGTAGAAGTAAACCATTGGGGAGAGTACAGAATGGTACAGTGGTTACTATAGAACTTCCGTATAGGAACATATGCTTCAATTGCTGCTTTGAACCATTCAGTAGTCTCATTTGTGTACTGTTCTGCTGGAAGAGAAAAGATATTTCCCCATGGGACGTCTTTGATGTGATCTTTAATAGTATTTACGATATATATTGTAAGTATTTTCATTAGGTATGACTCTAATTTTTCACAAAAATTACAAGTAAAAACTAGTAAAATGAAATTAATTCATCATAATCTTTACTCTATATTGAAGAGGAAGGATCAGAGTTTTAATCGCATATAAACATTATTTTACACTGAATAAAACGAACGAAATTTGATTTGGACGTCACAAAATAACTATAACAGAAAAAAAAAAATGAGAAATGAACATGGCGTCGCAGATATTCAAAACACAGGTCTTATAAAACATTAAAAATGTAGGGGGAAAAAGTTAGTTCAAATATATATTATATCTTTTTAGAGTTTTTGTTCGGTCATTATTCAAGTGAAATATTAACAGTAAAAGTCTTACCTGTGGTTTGAAATATTATGAAAAAAACATATAGATAAGATATCCAGAAAAAAAATTATATTTTAAGCAGGCAACTCCTAAAACAATTCACTTCTGGGTTGATATTGAACCCGTTAACTGACAGAATTTCCTTTAATATTAATTTTCAATATCGTAATTTATAGCCCGAAAAAAGTTATATTTAAATTATTTTTATTAAAAATCCATTTTTATTCTAGGAAATATTAATTTTTAATTCCTAAAACTAACCTTTTTTTTTTTTTTAAATTTTAAATTAACTTTATTGGAAACTTATTTTCCATACAAAATTTTCGTATGGATATAAACTAAGAGTTACATCTATATTTATTATTGGCAGATTGTAAAACATGCCGTGCCCGTGCACAAAAAAACTTTAACTCTTAAATCATAATTATTCCAGTTACTTGGTTTAGAAATTATATTTTTGTTCTGACAAAAGAAACGATTAAAGCTACGATTTTTATTATCGACGTGGGAACAGATTACTTCGTCATCGACCTTCCATTAGATTTCTAAATATATTTTTTAATCATTCCATATTCAAAAACAGAATCGATTAAATTTTTTGGTAAAATGTGTAGAGTATGCGCTGTTTTACGGTTGTTGTAAAAATGGAACGGAAATTTAAATTTCATTCCGTTTTAATCCTTTTTTTTTATTGTGCCCCCCCCCAACAAAAACGAACGTAATCGAAAGAATAACATTCAACAATCGTACTTTTTATATAAAAAAACAAAAAAAAAACGAAAGATTTTTTTATAAAAATAAAATTTATTAACAAAAACGAAATAATTTTTAAACGAAAAAAGTCAATTTGGTATATTTTTAAAGTATTTTTTTTTCACACTCAAAATGTCGACTTTTAAAGGTTTTCGGGTACGTTTACAACGTTCGAGTATGCTGACAAGGTTAGTGGTGTCTATTCTGAAAGCCGTTCTTAACATAGGGAGATTGGGGTGTTTATTCATTGAAATTTAAATTTCCATTCCATGTTTACAACCGTAAAACAGCGCATATTCTGCGAGTTTTACCAATTTTTTAAAATTATTAACAGTAAGTAATAACTCTTATCGGTAAAATCCATTCAAAGCGGTCGGTGGTTCTATGAGAAAATAAAGCTGTGTGCGCATTATAAATGTTTCTTTTCTGTGTCTTACGTTATACATTAGTACATTAGGGGTCATTTCGAGTTAAAAGTTTATTTACTGCACTCATCTGGACTAGAGAAAATCATGATTTAAATGTGTGTCTCGTCTAAATAACTAACGATAATTCTCTGATATGGCCGACCCGACCAGACGGGTGATCAAAAAGTCAGATCGAGCGTACCGGAAAAAGAAATGAGATCAAATTGACAATTGGCCTTTTTTTTTTTTTTTTTTTTTTGGCTTGAACTTTGCGCTTTTCAGATTAATTTGTTATGTTTTATTTTCTTGGTGGATAATTTTTTTTTGGGCCGTGTTTTTTTTTTTTTTTTTTTTGCCCGTTTTTTTTTGGGGGGGGTTCTTGAATAAAAAAAATAACTCGACTGTTTTTTATTCAAACGTAAATAATATTCAATTTCGATTTGGCTCATTTCGTTAGTCTCATTTCGTTTTCCGGTACGCGGTACGCTCGATCTGACTTTTTGATCACCCGTCTGGTCAGCCATATCAGAGAATTACCGTTAGTTATTTAGACGAGACATACACATTTAACTCATGATTTTAGGGTGCAGTAAATAAACTTTTAACTCGAAATGACCCCTAATGTACTAATGTATAACGTAAGACACAGAAAAGAAACATTTATAATGCGTACACAGCTTTATTTTCTCATAGAACCACCGACCGCTTTCAATGGATTTTACCCTCTTATCCCCGAGTGGCTCCTGGGCCTTGATAAGTGGTGACCCCCATGTAAAAAAAAAAAAAGAAGATTGTCTGTTTTTTAACAATAAATTTTAAGACCGAATGTTTCACGTTTTTTTTAATGAACTTTAAAAAATTCAATCATTAAAAAAAATAAAAAATTTCTGAAATCTTTTGAAATTACACAGGTAAAAACTGTTAAATGTAAATAATAGTTTTTTAAAAATTTGAAAAACTTGAAAAATTTTAAGATATTGTTCAGTTTCTTTTTTCTGAAAAATCAAAAAAGTGGTATATTTTATTTCATCATTCCAGTATATTTTAATATGTTAAAAAAAAAAAAAAATATGTGAAAAAATTCTGATAAGATCGCGTTAAATAATGTCGGCAAAATATGAAAAAAAAATTTTTATTATTGTATTTCAGTTTATATATAGTGCAGTATTTTTTGGTAAATGTTTACTTTAAATACAACAGAACACCGACCAATAAAATCTGGTTTTAAGGGGTTTTCGGGATTGCTGACAACAAATCTGGTATTCAAACCCATCGCAAATTTACCATTTGCATTGTATTAATCTCTTGACCCTGGGACTATTTTGCACCAATTCACGACTTTCGTTAACACTACACACGAGATGCGGTAGTGTTTTCTTACACAATGTGTAGTAAAGTGACTTGTCACATCGCAGAGGAATGTTTAGCAGACATTTGAACTAACAAGAAAGTTTAAAAAAAAAAAAAACCAACAAAAACTATGGTTCATTTTTGTTGTGTTGTTACATAGATTTAAATGTTTTTTAATTTATCTAAACTTCAAATTTTCACGAGCGCTTTACAAAAACATATTATTATGTTTTTTTTTTTAAATTCTTCTTTTAGAGAAGGGTATTGGATTATACAACTTAACAGGTTCTTCTGCAGTTTAACCGTTTTTTCCGTAAGTAACACGGAAAAACGGTTAATTAAACTGCAGAAGCACCTGTTAAAAACTATACAAGTCCTATAATTGAATAGCCCTGTCGTGGTGTGCTTATGCCATGTTTTGTATATCTACTACGACGGCCATTTTTTTTTTTTTTAGTGGTAAACAATCTCACAGGCACGGCCTAGTGGCGAAACAAGCGGAACTACTGATCTGTACTAAAAATAGTAACAGCCACTTTTCTTATAATCTCATCAGCAGCAGTTTCTAAAGGCCTCTTCAACACCTTCCTGCAGCCTTGCAGCGCCTGCCGCCCTCTCCTGCAGCCTTCCAGCCCTTGGTACCTCCTTTAGCCTTCCAGCACCTGCCGCAGCTTCCTACACCCTTCCAGCACCTGCCACACCTTTCTGCAGCCTTCCAGCACCACTTGCAGCCCTCAGCAGCTTCCCAGTTCCAGTCAATAGACTGCTGATCTCAAGGATTTTCAAATTTGACCATTTCCACTTATTTCTTTTATGTAAATAAAAGGCAATTCATCGTCTTTAAACTGACTTCAGCTTTTTGTCATTCTTACTTTTGCTTTGCTGTTTTTCTTTTTGCCTCTGTGTCTCATATTTTAGTTGTACAGTCGATTGGTTTAATAGCCAGTTGCTTACCCACTACAACAAGTGGTGACCTTGACGTGATCCTAGACACACGCAGAAAGAAGTGGTTGGCAGAGAAGATGAAGAAAAAGACCACATCATCCTTGGACACAGGCCGCAGCTGTTTGAAGAAGATAACATTTCACCTTGACCAACCAACGACGATCAAACATTTCAACCAACTCTGCACAGAACCGACACTAAACTCTTGACTTCATACAAGATGTAAAAAGTTAAGCTCTGCAAACAACATTAACACCCTTCAACACCTACTGATCCTCTCCGACAACTAATTCAACAAACAAACCCTCACGGACATTCATCAAGCACATAAAATCCACAACCCTCACCACCGACCACAAGGGAAGAAGTCACACCAGTTCCAAAGAGTTAAGCTGCAATACGCACATAAAAAAATTCAACAACTGGCCATTCGATGATGCATTCAATACTCCAGGAACCTAATCGACTCGAACGACGCACACCAACACCAGTACAGACCTACTTGTACATGGTACTGCAGACTCACTTGCAAAACCTTGCACAACTGACTTCGACCATAGTGTACTACTAATTTTGACTATCTTCATAACACAGATCATACAATCAACAAGTGAAAACCCACTTGCACTTAGCACTTTCAACCACTTAGACTCTGCAGATGCACTTGCAGACTAAGAACGCAGTTGTGCAGACTCACTTGCACTCACTGATCATTTTCAGCAAACCATACGTACACTACCAAACTTTCTCACCAACCTTGCAGACCCACTTGCACTCATCATTCCGACGAGTCTTGCAGATACATTTGGAGACATCCACAGAGACCTTTGGCATTGTTTCTTTTAGTAATTGATGAGGATCAATTATCCAGGGAAAGGGCCTTGTAGCGGTGTGCTTATGCCATGTTTCATATTTCTACTGTGACGGCCATTTTCTTTTTTAGTGGTAAACAATCTCACAGACACCACCTAGCAGCGAAACTACCGATCTGTGCTTTTTTTTCCATGTTTTTCATCAAAATGTGTAGCGTATTAGTTGTCTCACAGGCCAGTGATCGTTCACTGGCAGTAACTTGTGGTATTCCCTGGAGACCAAGTGATAACAAGTCTCCCCAGATTTCCAGTGTCCTCCACCTTTTGACCACTTGTGCAGATGATTGCATGTTATCGCAACAGCTGTTGTCACTATTTCTTGTTGGCATTGGCCATTGGTGTTTCCTGGGGTTTGGGTGACAAAATGCCTCCCCAAGGTACCAGATTTGAACTGCACACTTCCAGTGGAGATTTGGTTAGTACTCTCCCACCTCGGTCTTTCCATCCTCCCTGACCCTTCACAACTAGTTGGTGTGGTGCCAGTCGATGTTATCTACATCAGTTTTTTTTTTATTATTATTGCCATTATTATTATGATAATAATAAGGGTGCTTGTGCAGTGTATGCACATGTATTTTAAATATTATTTCCAAGTTAAATTAAAATTTTGGCTTTATTTAAAGTTATCAAAAAACAAATACATAACAAATAAATGTTATCAAAGGCAAGATAAGTTACTTTTCTACCTAACTGGATATGTTTTTATGGGTTTGTATTACTATACACATAGATTCGAAAAAATGGTCAAGAATAAAATATATACCAAATAAATGTTATCAAAGGCAAGATAAGTTACTCTTTTACCAATCTGGAAAGGTGTTTAGTGGTTTTACTCATACAAAGTTTATTGATATATTTTATGTGTTATATATTTGTTTTTTGACAACTTTTTCGAATCTATGTGTACAGTAATACAAAGCCAAAATTTAATTTAACTTGGAAATAATATTTAAAATACACGTACATATACTGCACAAGCACCCTTATTATTATCATAATAATAATAGCAATAATAATAAAAAAAAATGGTGTAACACAAACCCGTCATGTAAATCATTTACAGTTAAAATGTTATAAAAATCAAAAACTTGCAGTTTTAAATATATTTCAAAGAAATAAATTACACCCGATGTTAAAATATTGAAAATTCACCGATCGTAAAAAAAAAAAAAAAAAAACTGCCGTGAAAAATGCTAACTATATTTGGAAATACTCAGTGAAAAGTTTTATTTATTATTAAAAGAACAGACTGAAAAATATTATATAAAAATTGTTTATTTTGCAGTAAAAAAAATGAATAAAATGAAATATTCGACTTTCTCCGATAGAAATTAAAGGTTCAAAAACTAGTTCACTTACTATATTTTGTTAATTAAAATTATCCCAATGTGCAATTATAATAATTATTATCCAAATGGAGAATTATTCTTTCTCTTTGGAACATACATGGACAATCGGTAACACATATTGGTAGCCATAGATAATCGGTAGCCAAATTTTTTTATGCCTGTTAGCGTGACCACATGGTTAAATACCAAAAACTGTCTATACCTACAAGATTATCAGGAAGTGACGTCATGCTGTCATGTGTTATGCTGTCATGTGCCATTGTTGCTTGTTGAGATTCTTGTCGGTAGTAGTTTACTTGTTTTTCTTTGTTGAAAAGTTTGTTTTTTTGTTTATCAAATAAAACGCGCGTCTCGCTCAAAACTACTCTCTGTAGCCACGATTAAATATATAAACTATGGAAAAGCAGGAGCCACTTAATGATTTTTTTAAAACTTTTGTTTATTTTCTTCAAACTGCAATTAATAATTAATCTTTGTTATAATTTGTTAGGTTTTAAGATTTACACAGTTTAACGATTAATAATGTTATAAACATTTGTATATTAAATATGAAATACGGTTTTACTGAATATGTACAAGTGTTAATTACCAGTTTCCATACTTTTGTTTGGTAAAAAGATACAAACAAAATATGACGGCGGTGGGGGGTCTACAAAATGCTTACTATTTATGCAATAATATTTTAAAATCGGTTTTAATCTGGCGATAAAATAGCTGACAAGGACCATGTTTATATTAAAACTTAATATTAAAAAAAAATTTAAACACAATTAATTAAAATCTATGTTGTAATGGTACATTTTGAAATAATGGAATTTTAATCGTTTTAATCTTTTAAAAATGAATTAACTTTTAGGAAGTTTCTTTTTCTTGGCAATTCAACTGATTATAGAATATATTAATTAGAAAAACCGCTATTTAACAAACATAGTAATATTAAATTTATATTAATTTTTTAATTGCAACTTCAAGGTAAGTTTTTGTTCAATACATGTATTTAAATTTTTTAAAATTAAATATTTTTTAACTATTTGAACTCTCATGTTTAATAATAAATAGAAATTTCGATAGATTTAAATATATTTTGTTCACATTTAGAAAAAATAAATATGGGGGTGGGGAACACGCACTAAAAAAAGTATTTCCATTCATATATTTTGCGGAAACTGCATTTTATATGTAATTTCATTCTAAAATGGATAAGTATCGAAAATTTCACGAAAATTTGACCATTAGTTGATTTTTGCTAGGTTTATTAAACATGGGTATGTTTTCATGTCCGGAATGCCTACTACATGAGAACGTTATTTTAAAGCTCCAATTATGTAAACACGATTTTCGTCTCGCAATTTCATTATTTTCATATGATGAAAAATTTTTTTAAAAATTATTGCTAGTTTATTTTGCCCCTCTTCTTTTAAATGGTTCAAAAGTTATACTGATAATATTAACTTATAATGAAGTTACATCGTGTTACATATACAGTGAGGGTCAAAAGTGTTTGCAAATTGTATAAATTGATAAGTTTATGCTTCAATATTTTCCAATATAATAACTATGTTACTCACTGTTTGATATGCAAATATATGAAGTAAATTCATAGAAACGGAAACCAAATAATCAGATTCGGGGAGGGGGGGGGATATGGATCTTTAAATGATTTCAGGAAGGAATATGGGCCAAAAAAGTTTGCAAGCACTCAATTATCCGCAATAAATACCATTTTTAAACATGATATAATTCGAAAAATTGTGTCATCATGATTATACTACCATATATTGATAACATATTACAAGAAAACAACAGTTATTACTCAAATAACAATTAACAGAACAATACGAATTTATGAAACTATTTAACCCTTTATTCGCTTTCCTCCATTTTTAATCAAATCAATCAGCCTCCTATCAACAGAGGATGTTAATATATGCACTTGCTGAGGTGTGATTTTAGAAGATACCTTCTTAATTCTCTCCCAAATGTCTTTTTTACTATGGAATTGATGCCCGTTTTCGTAAACCTGCCTCTTCAGAATCGACCAGAGGCTCTCTATCGGATTCAAATCCGGGCTCTGAGGTGGCCAGTCCATCAGACGTTCACCAGACATCCCCTTGTCTGAAAGTCAAGCTTTTGTGAACCGAGAAGCCTGGCTTGGGGCATTGTCGTTGGATAATTAGATTCTGGTTGAGAGCATCATTTTGTGAATTCAACCAGAGCAATAAATTTGCTTCCAAAAGCTTGCAGTAGTTCACAGAATTCATTTTGACACAGTCAGGGACAAGAAAAGGACCAACAATCTCACTTCCAATAATACCAGCCCAAATCATCACTCCTCTTCCTCCCTGTTGACGTCTGAATTGCAAGCATGGGCTATTGCCTTTAAGAAGCCATCCCTTGGCCCAACAGTCGGGGCCGTTGAGGGTTGCTCTGGCCTCGTCAGTCCAGAGAACATTTTGAAAATTGGTTTTCAAATATTTAGTGGCCCATGCTAGTCGCTTCTGACAGTTTATATTTCTCAAAGGAGGACATTTTGTCTGTGTTCTCTGGTAGACTATCTGTTTTAAAATCCGATTTCGGGTCCTTTTAGAGATGCCAGACACTCCTGCATGGTCAAAAATAGCTTTGCTTGTGCTGTGTGGGTTTGCTAGCAAACTCCTCTTGATTTTTCTATTATCATGTGGTGAAGTCACCTTCGGTCTGCCACTTTTATGCTTTTGTCTTCCATCTTTGCCGTCAATGACGAAACGTTTCACAGTTTGATGATCTTGTTTCAAAATTTTCGAAATTTCCAATGTAGACTTCTTTGCAGCAAGAAATGTAACAATTTCACCCTTCTCCCTATTTGTCAACATCTTTCCTTTAGCCATTATCAATAAATTAAGATTGCCTGCATAAACTTTTGGCTCACCTGAAAAGGGGAAAATGTCGAACTATTATTAAATTTTGATTTTTATCATAAAATGCAGTAATGGAACGAACCAGAATGGTAACCAGCAAATGATGGAAAAGTCCAAAATGAAAAATAAAGAAAAATTAATAAAGAAATTTAGAAAGAATAGGTCTGCAAACTCTTTTGACTCCCACTGTAGGGTGGGTTAATTCTTTGGTGAATTTTGGAGGTGCCTAAATATAGAAAGTAACAATTGGTAATTTTAAAATTGCAAATTCAACTACAACTTAAAATTATTTCAATTGTTAAAACAAAAAAAAAATTATTTCTAGAGGTGGGTCAACTTAATTTTAAAGCCTATTTTCAACAAATGTACAGAGGCATCTAATTAATAAAATTAAACACAGTAAACAATAGAAAAAACGTTGCTTCCATGATTCATTTTAATGTCTTTGATCATCCATAAATTTTTACAAAATTATAAGTTAGACACGAAATGATGACGTCACTGATACTGCATAAAACGTTACCGATTTTACACAAGAATTTGGAGGCGTTTGCATAGGCTACAAAAATGCTGTTCGCGTGAAATGCAACAGTTTACAAAAACAAATAAACTGACTAAAAAAATTTAAGGTACTTGTGCAGTTTGTGTACCATGCGGAAATGATAACATCATTATTTAGGAAGGGGCAGTACTTATTGTACGGTACAATATAACGCACCCTTCTAAAATAATAACTTTCTTTCACCTAACAATTTAATAATAATAATAAACATATCGTAAAACATGAATTTAACTTGAAAATACTATTTAAACAATAGCGCGGTACAATAAGTGCTTGTGTAGGTGTATCAGAATTTGGGGGGCGGGGGGTGACACTCCTAACGCAAAACTGCGAATAAAATATAAAAAACTCGTCATTTCTCTTTTTAAAGTGGGTTATTTTCCTTATGGAATATACTTCCAAAATAAACTATTAAAGTTGTTTAAAAAATGATAGAAATATTATTTTTTATTTAAAAAAAAAACAGTGTTTACAAAGTGCCGGCGCGCCTTCATGCAGCCATTTTTTTACATAATGAAATCAACTGAATTTTATGAGTTAAATATTTTTCAATTTTTAAACTTTAAAAATCTATTAATTTTTCTATTGGTTCAATTTTTACGATATTTTCAGGGTCAATGTGAAATTTTATGCTCTTTCCAATAAATCAAATATAATATTTTAGACAAACGTTTTTTTTTAATTCACTCTCCCCCAATTTTGAAATGTCTATTAAAATTTAAATAATTAATTTACGTACCAAAGTTTTATATATCACAAATTGAAGATAAAAGATCAATAAATAAAATATTCTAATTTAAAACAACAAAAAAAAGAAGTGTTTTTTGGAAATTTACCTGTAAAGTCCAAAGTGTAAAACCCTTTTTTTAAAAAAAAACACGTTGATTTTTTTTTAAGCGGAAGCTTATGTTAAGTAAATATTGTCAAGGAAATAGTGAACGCTGACAACAATTTTTTCTATTTCATTCAATATTTTCTTTTTTAGATATTTAAAAAAAAATTCACTCGATAAAGAAGAATTAAAATATATTAAATAAAAAATTTATATATTTCTTTGAGAAAAGAAAAAAATTCATCCACTGTTTTTTTTTTAAGGCAAAAACTTATAACTAAAATTTGAATATTTTTTATCTATGGGGACACATATTTCTTCACACACAGGGCTAGATGGCAAACATGAACGTGTGGTTTTTACTTCCTTCTGTCGATCCATAGTTCAAAACAAGAACAAACTCTACTTCTGGCGTTTTGATAACAACGTAAAAATGCTTACGTAATGGCGGCTTTTTCAAATAGTCGTTTAAAAAAATTCTTTTATTTAAAAAATACATGGAATTTAAAATATAAATATGGATAAATTCTTAACAATGAAGAATGGAAGTACACATTGAATAGTATTTTTTATAGGTAAGTGATTTTTTGAAATTTATATATATTTTTTATAATCGAAGTAAGTAAAATTTCGTTGATTTTCTTCAAATCTTTTTTAAAGAAAACCAATTTAAAAAAACAAATATTGCATAATTTGCTATTAAACTTTTTTTAAAATTTGGTCTTTGCTCCTTTAATTGAAAAAAAATTAGGGTTTGAATTATATTTTTCAAGTAGTTATAAGCTTGGAAAGATAGGAGGTCGAATTATTCAATTTTTTTTTCACGCATTTTAAATGTCGGTTTCTGACACTGCTAGTGCTTGTGTACCGAAGGGACCTTTCAACTATTTTGTATTTTCACCTAACAATGTAATAAGCAAAAAATGCTGTAACTTGAAAATCATATCTTAAAAAAAAAAAAAAAAAATAGCACACACTATAAATAGCTCACACTATAAATTGCACACACACCAACATTAAAAAAGGTACTTCTACACTTTATTTGGAGATGCCATTTTATTTCGCACACCAAATCCAAGAGAGAAATAATCAGTATTTTAAACTGAAAAAAAAAAAGAAAACGTAGCCGCTTTTCGGCTTCATTTAAATTAATTTGTTGTTGACTATTCAAAGTTGCTCTAATTAAAAAAAAGATGTTTAAAATTATTTTTTTTTGTTCGAAAAAAAGAAAGCAAAAAATATTTTATAAAAATCCAATGTTGCTTTCATTACAATATTATATTAAAATTATATTTTCTTACAGAAACTTTTCACTAAATGTTTTTACAATTATATTTTGATAAATTTTTATACAATGTTTTCGTTTTCAAATGGCGCTCGCCCAGTTTAGACTATTATGAATGTGTCATTTTCAGTTTTTGTATAGTAGTGATACGCAAACCGACACGAACTAGAACAGGTGGTTGTTGAACGGTTGCTTAGCGTTATACACGACATATCATTCTGTTTTTAATAATTAATGTTTCATGTAAAACGTTCCCGTTTTCATTAAGTAAATCAAAACATTTCCAATTAAACAATTACGGATTGTTCTCTTTCACTTTCGTTATTTACTTTTTTTCATAGTTCTTCCCGGAAGTTTATTTAGTTTAATTTTTTTTTTTTTTTTTTGTTATTTATTTCTAACTTTGGCCATCGTTTAAAATACAGATTTCTCCCTTGGATTTTAACAAGAGCGCAAAGTTTCGGCGATAAAGTGTAGTAGCACATAAAAAAAAATAATAATATCAAAATTACACTCAAAATAAAAAGTAACAATTTATAAACTGTTGCTTTTTATTTTGTTTTTGTAACAAAAAACAATGCACATCAAGATTTTGTTTGTTTTTTTTTTTTTGCTTTTCACTTTTCGTTTCAGAAACTCGAGTTTTATTTTGGTATTTTTTTTACAACCTGCCCCAGCCTTAGGTGTGTCAGAAACTGACCTTACGAATACGTGAAAAAATATTGAATAATTCGACCCCCCGTCTTTCCAAGCTTATGACTACTCGAAAAATGTAATTCAAACCCTAATTTTTTTTCAATTAAAGGAGCAAAGACCAAAGTTTAAAAAAAAAAAACAGTTTTAATAGCAAATTATGCAATATTTGCTTTTCTTTAATCGTTTTTTTTTTTGACAAGATTTGAAGAAAATAAACGAAATTTAACTTTATATAAAAAATCGATATAGATTAAAAAAAAAAACCCACTTACCTATAAAAATTACTAATCAATGTGTACTTGCATTCTTCATTGTTAAGAATTTATCCATATTTATATCTTAAAATCCATTAATTTTTTAAATAAAAGAATTTTTTAAACGTCTGTTTGAAAAACCCGCCATGATGCAAACATTTTACGTTTTTATTTACAACCGGAACTAGTTTTTTTTTATTGTTTTGAATTAACCACACATTCGCGTTAGCCATCTACCTTTGCACGTAAAGAAATTTGTGCGTACATACCTGAAAACTAGTCACATTTTATTTATAAATTTTTGCCTTAAAAAGAAAAAACAGTTCAAGAAATTTTTTTTTCTTTTCTCAAAAAATACACGAGTTTTTGATTTAATATATTTAATTTCCACTTTATGGAGTGAATTTTTTTTTTTTTAATATTTAAAACAAAATATATTGAATGAAATAGAAATAATTTTCGTAATAAAACGAAACTTACTGTACAATATAAGAAGATTATAAGGTTTCATTAAAAAAAAAAAGGTTTTAAACTTTGGACTTTACAGGTAAATTTCTAAAACCACTTCTTTTTTTTTGTTTTAAATTTGAATATATTATTTATTGATCTTTTATCTTCAATTTGTGATATATAAAACTTTGGTACATAAATTAATTATTAAAGTTTTAATAGACATTTCAAAATGAGGGGGGGGGTGAATTTACAAAAAAACGTTTGTCTAAAATATTATATTTGATTTATTGGAAAGAGCATAAAATTTCACATTGACTCTGAAAATATCGTAAAAATTGAATCAGTAGAAAAATTTTGATAGATTTTTAAAGTTTAAAAATTGAAAAGAAATTAACTCGTAAAATTCAATTGATTTCATTACGTAAAAAAATGGCTGCATGAAGGCGCGCCGGCACTTTATAAACATTGTTTTTTTTTTTTTTTTCAAATAAAAAATAATATTTCTATTATTTTTTAAACAACTTTAATAGTTTATTTTGGAAGTATATCCCATAAAGAAAATAAACAACCCACTTTTAAAAGAGAAATTACGAGTTTTTTATATTTTATTCGCAGTTTTGTGTTAGGGGGTGTCAAAAATTCCCCCAAAATTCTGATACACCTACCCCAGCGTAGTATAACCTCCCTCTCCCAACCATCCCATGTTAAGAACGGCTTTCGGAATAAGCACCCCTAACCTCCTCATGTTAAGAACAGCTTTCGAGGTTGGAGGTGTTTATTCCGAAAGCCGTTCTTAACATAGGGAGGTTGGGGTGTTTATAATACGCTGTTTATAATACGCTGGGGCACGTCGTAAAAATTTACCTTACTTGTGAATATTCACGTTGCGAACTGTGTTGTAAATAGATACCAAAAAAAAAAGAAAGAAATGAAAAAAAAAATAATAAAAAAAAACACTTCTTGTATTTGATTTAAAAACAAAAAAAAACATCTTATCAAATAATGAAACAAATATTTTATTCAAAATTTAATTTAGTTTTAACACTTGTTTTACGACGAAACGAAATAAACCAAAAATATATTTAAGAGACTTTATAATATATATATATATATATATGGCCAATATGGTCCATTGGTACTGCATATGACTTAAAGGAATTGACAGAATAATGGCACCGATAGACAATCAATAGCAAACTGTCTACAAAACAGGTGACTGGGTGTGGGTAAAAGCCACACACGGATGATGTACTACATAGTATGGAGTGAGACATGTGACTGGGAATATCAGTATGCAAAATATATCAGTCAATGAAATGCCACGCCATGTGAGAGACCTGCGACCTATAGTAGGACTGGGCCCACCAATGGCTTTCTCTGACACACCTTCGGACAGGGCTCCGCTTGAGCAAAAGCACAGTCGCCTATCCATCTGAGTTTGGTCTTTTATCCCTCTCAAATCTCGGGAATTCCCGCGGCTAGTCTTACTCTGTTTCCCATAAAACCAACCATGCCTACTGCTTCTTCTTCTTCCTTTCCCAGCCCCTGTGTGTTGACAACAAACAGAGCAGACTTTCTGTCTTTTGGCGGTGAGTGCATTAGAAGAATTACTACTACACTCCCTCCCCTGATCCTATGATCACGCATGAAACACTCAGAGGGTGGTCTTTTGTGCCTTGTGCTTCTTCGTGGCAGAACAATCATTGTGTCCTCGTAAGAAATAATTCCGACACTTACTGTGCTTTCATCTGGAATGTCATCGATTAAGTCGTCATCTTCACCCACACTGGGTATCCGTTCACCCAGCTTCTCATTGATGGTCACGAATCTCTCACTAGCCCTGTCCGAAGGTGTGTCAGAGAAAGCCATTGGTGGGCCCAGTCCTACTATAGGTCGCAGGTCTCTCACATGGCGTGGCATTTCATTGATTGATATATTTTGCATACTGATATTCCCAGTCACATGTCTCACTCCATACTTTGTAGTACATCATCCGTGTGTGGCTTTTACCCACACCCAGTCACCTGTTTTGTAGACAGTTTGCTATTGATTGTCTATCGGTGCCATTATTCTGTCAATTCCTTTAAGTCATATGCAGTACCAATGGACCATATTGGCCGGTGCTGTCCCAGAGGACAAGTCATCCATTGGAGTAACATTGTACCAATATACTACCTCTGGTATGGTACACTGTTTCCTGACTGCAATCCTTTTGACACTTCTATGACATCGCTCAATGATGCCGTTACCAGAGGGAATATATGTACAACAAAATCGAAGTCTGATTCTCCATTCATCCATGAAAGTTTTAAACAAACTGCTCCGAAAGGCAGTATCATTATCCATTAGAATCTCTGACGGCAGACCTCGTTCATAGAAAAGAGTTTTCAGTTGATTGATTATACATTTTGCATCCTGCCAAACGATGTGTCGCCAGATGCCAAACCAATCGGGGCCGCAGTCAATCAGTGTCAATAAATGGGCCCCATCGTAATGAGTGATATCCATTGCTATCCTATGTCATGTTTGGTCAACATTTAAAGTCCCCTTTGACCAGTGCATGAGTGATGGATCAATCGACTAACACTCTTCGCATTCTTTGATAATGGTTCTCACAGTAGCCTTGGACACCCCAGGGTTAATTTGCTTCACAAAGTTGAGTGTCTGCTTCAAAGCAGGATGACTGCTTTGTTGGTGAACAATTTTGATCTGGTCCAACCTGACATTCACAGATGCAGTGCAGACAGGTTTCACAGGTTCTGTCTTCTTCTTAATCATATCAAGCCACCGCTGAGGCACTCCCGTCAATTGATCCGCCTTGTTTTGGCTAGATTTGACCAAAACTACATCCATTGACAGTGCATATTCACCAGCTTCATTATTGTATCAAGACACCATTGGATGAGCATCTCACTCGTAGCTTTAGTCCGTACCCTGGCTCTGCCGGTAAGTATATTCGAGACCCATTTATGAACACATGCGAAATCGGTGAATAAGTGCAAGGTGGTCATCTTCCAGAGGATTGCCAAGTTCATTTCATTAATGATGGCATGCATCCTCTATCACAATCCCATTATATATCAATGACACACAAAGTGAAAATATATTTTGCCGTGTAATGACATGAGATATGTCTGGGATCTTGTTCCCTCTTTGCCAATGCAGAGCATTATCCTCTCCTCAGACCTGCAAACCAAGCACTTGCGCACCATCTTGCAGTTTCTCTGGTTCTTTGCTGAGAAGTCTATATATACATTATCAATATAAGTGGATGTTGCCTGCTGTATACGGTTGTCCTTCGTCAGGATAGCATCAACAATGGTTTACATGATGGATAGTGCCACATTGAGTCCGAACCCTATGCGAGTCAGGCAATACCTCCATCCTTTGATCATTGCTGTTTGGTATGGCCACAGTGATTTGTGCACACTTATTGAAGGTATGCTTTGTGAAGGTCCAACACCAATACATTTGATCCCGCCTGCCACCATTCTCTCAATTTTTTGGTGCATATGTCTACATGCGCTGTAAATGGGTCTACATGTTTATTCAACTCCCGATAGTCGAGCACCGACCCTTTGGAGGCCCCAATTCCTTCTCTGGGTACGGAAGCAACCATCCATTATTAATCCAGGCCTGTACCTCAGCGTGATAGTCTCCGCAGGCTTTCGCAGGGATGTTATACTCTTGCACTCGATTGTATAATTTTTATGGTGGCTGATCATCAAACCACGTCCATGACACGGTCCAGGTTTTGGTGCATTGGTTGAATTCCACGCAAAAGTCGGGTTCTTCGAGCTGAATGGTCACACCCAAAGCAAAAGCTGTCTCAACAAAATGTGCCTTGCCTCCTTTATCAATATGCACGCTGCCAAATTTCTTTATGACGTCTATCCCAAGAAGGAGGTCAAACCCCAGTGGTTTGCTGTCCACCACTAGTATGTCAGTCTTCAGAGGATTCCTGTTGGCTAATGTTAATGTTATGCTGCCAACACCATGACTTAACAGACACTTGCATTCTGCCATCATAAGAGCCCGAGCACTAGCAAGAATCTGCTCCAGAGTCATCCGTTCCATTCTAACAGAACTGGGGAGTCCTGACACAAAAGCGAAACTGAGCCATCGATCAGAGGGATTTTCTTCTATTAACCGCACAAGATCCTGCAGGTCACCCAGGTATTCATGGACAGATTCCCCCGGTTGTAAATGACGGGAGACAAACTTGTCATATGCCACAAAAGGGTCCGGCACAAAAGCCATGAGGAGGGCTCATTTTACTTGCTTCAAATCCGCCCTTTGGTCATGAGTTAATCTCCGGTATACAGACAGCGCGTGATCTCTTAGCCTGAGTGGTAAAACGCACTCAACATTGTCAACCCCACACATTTCACACACCAATTCCACCTGTTCCAACCATTCGGACACTGTGTGATCAGATGAGATGCTATGAAATTCAGGGATAAGACGGATATCAAATGCTTTGCTTGCCATTTGTAAGCTGAAATAGCTTGCAATCTGCTGGGTCCTTCAGCCTCACTTTCTCACTTCAAGCCAGAACTTTCTTTAGGGAAGGACTTTTCTCTCCTCTCACCGTTTTCTCCACTTGAGCAAAAGCACAGTCGCCTATCCATCTGTGTTTGGTCTTTTATCCCTCTCAAATCTCGGGAATTCCCGTGGCTAGTCTTACTCTGTTTCCCATAAAACCAACCATGTCTACTTCTTCTCCTTCTTCTTCCTCTTCTTCCTCTCCCAGCCCCTGTGTGTTGACAACAAACAGAGCAGACTTTCTATCGTTTGGTGGTTAGTGCATTAGAAGAATTACTACTACAGTATCACTGGGACCATTAAAGATAAATTTGATGAGATCTCTGATTTATAAATTTAAAAGGCGTGAATAACTTCGGAAAAAAAATGACATTCAAATAAGAACTCTAGATCACTGTACTGGGATAAAATTAGTTTCGGCCTCTTGATTCCTTGAGGAACATAGGGCCGCAACAATGCTCCTCCAACGGACCCGGTTCTGGCTGGTCCTCTTCAGTTTGGTCTATGTCATTCCAGCAGCCCTGGTCTCAGCCTCAATGCTTCTTTTCCATGTCTGCCTTGGATGACCAATTATACACTTTCCTTGCAGGTTCCATTCAAGGGCCTGCCTGTAGATGTTGGATGCAGGCTTCCGCAATGTGTAGCCAATGCAATTCCATTTTGTATGTCTCGTATAGGGTTCTGACTTCCAGGTCCCTTTCCTGGTCTTGGTTGTCAGAAGGGTTATTGGTGCACTGACTTCCTGGAGGCTTTCACCCGCTCACGACATGAACTCTACTAGAGAGGACCCTTCTCGGACCAAGAAGTCCACAGATGATGTTGTTGCGGTTTCTGTAACTTTCTTTCTTTAACAGAATTGGGTTGTTGGCCCTATTCCAACCCCCAACCTGGAGGACCAGTGAATGCTCTCTACCCTTCAACCTGTTTGGCTTGGGTAACTCTACCAGGAGACGAATCTCCTACCAGCATAGCTATCTGGATCTTAAAGACACACACGCTCCCTAACACACCAAGGTTGCACTCACTAGAGAGACTGGGATAAAATAACAATATTTATTGACATGTTTAAGAAAAAGTAATTCAAATTATTTCAACGTCAAGGATTTTGTAACAAGTGTTCATTAGACAGTCTTTGTCAATGAGTGTCTTGAATAAAAGGCAAAAAGTTAATGATTATTAATTTTCATGTTGAGAGGGAACGCAAGTGGTTATTTTTTGGAGGGAAAATAAAATTATTACTTGTTTAAGTGACATGTGTGTGTGTGTTCAATACGAATGCAAACAGCAGTTCGAAATAACTTATTGAAAAGAATTAATTCTCATTTGATATTCTACTTTCCATGATGAGAATTTAGGTGTATGACACGCGCGAAGTCATGTTGGTGATTTTACGCCCCACAAGACGGAACCAAGTAGCGATGTTGTTATTCGTAAAACTGTATCCTAGACTGGTTTGATTTATGCACACAAAAGCTTATATAGGAGAGTTCTAGAACGTTCTGGACTATTTGTTGTATTATTGCATACAATGCATAACATAGTCCTTTTATCGCATGTGTGCAGATGGGCAAGTTACAATGTTGTGTCTTTACACGTTCTTAAAACATATGCGTGTTGAAAACAGTGATTGTTATTAGAATGTTTCTGCCACAGATTTGTTCCGGTCATATAGCTGTCACTACATCACTCTCCTCCGAGATGAAAAGTCGATATAAGAAGGAATAAAATATTGCCAGTTGATGGCAGTCTGAAAGAAAAATGACGTCATCAATTTTTGAGTTGTGCGGTTGCATGGGTACGATGAATTGCGTAATTTCGAAAGAATTGAGCTGCATGTGTTTGCATTATGGACGTTTGTATCCGTTTAGAGTATACCGTAGGCAAAGGCAGAATGTCGTAGGTGATAATTTCTCATGATTCCTTGGTCTGCTACGATCTGTTAGAAATTGTCTTGAATGGCACCATGCATGTGGTGTATCAGCATTGCGTAAGAATGCAATGTATTTCTAAGAAGCTCCCTTATGCATGCATGAAAAGCATCTTGCTTAAGAATATGATGTGCTTGTAATGAGCTCATTCCGAAGGTGTCAAGTGTGGTTGGCCCAGGGGTAGGGACATTATTAATTTCCACATGTGCAAAAAATGGCAGTATCTTCTATGCGCTTAGGGTGGCCATGGATTGGTGCAAGAGCATTTGTCTACATTGTATCGCGAACTCCATCGTAAAATTTGGCATTAAATAGGCATTGATAATCACTGCTGGCAATGATGTAGGTAAAATGCTGTTGGTTGGCGGGTTTTCCAACGTACTGGCTACAGGACTGTTAATCTGTAAGAGGTCCGTGTTTTGGCTGCAAATTAACTGTTGTTGAATTCAATTCATACGGGAAATCATGGTGTTTAATTTTTGATTTTTGAGCAACTATTCACAAAAATCGGTAATTTTATTGAGAATGGTGTTGTTATTTTATAAAGAGGTGCATGAATACGTGTGTCGTTAATTTACTGACGTCGTAATAGATGAATGGAAAAGAAAGATTAGTTTTTGTTCTTTTTTTCTTTTCCTTTTTGTTGAGAAACCAAAGCATAGTGTCATCTATCCAAAAAAGCAGAACTTTAACGAATGCTAGTGTAGTTGACTTTGTTGACACTGTGGCGTTTTTCATTTTTGTGCCACACGAGTGTTCTTATCTGCCGCTATCATTTGGTAATTCCTCAATCGCAGTCCACATACTGTGGGAGTTAAGATTTACTGAATTCTGGCAGCGTTATGTATTGTGCCCAAGTAGTCCTCAGTCTCTGGATTTACATGCAGATTTGAAAAGAGTTTGCGTGTGGCTAAAATGTATGATTGTATTTTATCGGAGTGTCCGTCCAATTTCGAATTCAGGAGAGTCATCAGATAAAGGTTATGTGACTTTTTTTGTAACATTTTTTTAGCTTACAGGTTAATTTTTTTTTTTTCTTTTTTCTTTTATGAAACTCATGAGAAATTTTATGAGAACCGCGTGGGGAGCACCGAGGTCACATGATAAATTTATATTGAATGTTCCTGATCTTAAGGTTTGCGAAGTAACAAAATGTTCATTAAAAAGGATTTGCTATATGAGAGTCTCATTGAAATAGGCATCTATTCATGGTTACAAATTTTCATTTTTGAGAGGGAACACATGTGGTTATTTTCTGGAAGGAAAATAAAATCATTACTGGTTTAAGTAACGTGTGCGTGTGTGTGTGTGTGTGTGTGTGTGTGTGTGTGTGTGTGTTCAATACGAATGCAAACAGCAGTTCGAAATAACTTGTTGAAAAGAATTAATTCTAGTTTGATATGGTACTTTCCATGATGAGAATTTAGGTGTATGACACGCGCGAAGTCATGTTGGTGATTTTACATCCCACTAGATGAAGTCGAGTAGCGATGTTGTTATTCGAAGAACTGCACCCTAAACTGGTTTGATTTACACGTGCAAAAGCTTATATAGGAGAGTTCTAAAACATTTGTTGTATTACAGCGAGCCAAGCGTAACATAGTCCTTTTATCACCTCAACAAAAAAACTGAAATGAAAGTCGGTTGTCTGCCCTTGATTTTACCCACCGGTACTTTTTACCACCTTCTTATGGGCACGGAGTGAAATTTGGTTTTCTTTAATAATAAAAAAACTACTTGTTCAAATTCCATGGTTTTGGGAATATTTTATCTTCCCTGACTGATACATACATCATACAAACTTTTCTGTATTTTCTTTACTTTTAATTGCCGCCATAAGTACTAATTTGAATATGCACCCTTTTTTTTTCATGCGTAAAAATACATTTTTTTTTTCCATTTAGAAAATGAAAAATGGTAAGCCGGCTTTCAAAACCTATCAGTTTTCACCATTAAATTGCACATACCTAGTCCTAGACATGAGGCTGGTCTATATAAGTCGAAAATAAAAGCAATTGAATATGTAATCACTGCAGAGAATAATAATAATACAGTATTACACGCAGGTATGTGTTCATGGGAAACATGAAACCTACATGTGTGTTTATTGCGTACTTCGACTTTACTCATGCTTATAACGGATTGTGAGAAAGACGCAGGTTAGCCTGTCAAAAATTAATTTTTAATGAATTATTACTTTCTGGAGACTTGATATCAATATGACCCCCTCCCCACCGATCGAGTTCAATTGACGATATTGAATTTTCGATGCTTATTCAAATTGGCACTTTAAAGTAAAGAAAATACAGCAAAGTTTGTATGATGTACGTACCAATCACGGAACGTAGATGAAATATTCCAAAAATTACGTAATTTAATCATGTAGTTTTTTTATTTATAATTCAAGAAATCAATTTTTACTCCGCGGCCATTATGGAAGGGCAGATAACCGACTTTCATTTCAATTTTTTCTTGTTTTTCATAATGTTGGAAAGACAACCGAAACGTAAGAAGAACAAAAAAAAAATTATTAAGATAATGTATATTTTATTAATTTTTTATATTTCAGAGTTGCTCGGCACGTCCTATCCTGATTTGGTAGAGTTCAAAATCGGCTTCGAAACTTCGTAAGTTATGCCCTTTTTGGAACTTGATTAGTTTAATCAAGACATTAAAAAATAAAAATATTGAAAAAAATTTATGATGTACGTACCCATTATGGAATTAAGTTCGGATAAAAAATCAAGTAGTTTTTTTTCTTTCTTTTTACAGAGGAAAATCAAATTTTAATGAGAGCGATTGTTTCGCGGCCATCTTGCCTGTTTCACGGCCGAAGAAGGGGGTGGCTTTAAACAAAAAGGGATTAGCAAAGGACAAAAGGAAAGGGTGAGTAAAAAAGGGCAGAGAAACTCAAAAATAAGTGGACCCCCCCCCCAATATTTATCTAGGTATTTTTTCTGCTCAAGTTTCAAAATAACCTCGCCAAACTTTGATAAACTTTAAGCGATGATGGAGTTATCTCCCTTGGCACCCCCCTCCTTCTCGTCAGCGAAATAGATCTGGAGAGTTCGGTCGTGGCTACCGTAATATGACGATGGTCACGGTTCAGTCCGCGCACACTCGCTATTGGGGGGGGGGGGGATTCAAAGTTCCCTCTTTTTTTTTTATTCATTTATTTTTTTTTTTTTTTTGCTCATTCATAATTTAATTTTTGGGGTGAGGGAGTGGTAATGTCGAAAGGAGAAAAAAAACATAAAAACTGAAAAACATAAAAAGTGATATTTTAAAAAACTACAAGAACTTGTATGTCTGTGCATTTCTCGCTTGTGTGTAATTTGGATAAATACTCAGTAAATGAATTAATATTACTATTTTATTTTCTTATTTACTAGCTTATTTTGATTGAATATTTATTGAAATTAAAATGACTGTATTCTGAGTTTTTTTCTAAACCCTCCATACGGGTAACGCCAGGTTTATAAACTTATTTTTAAAATAAATAAAAAAGCGAGGTAAAACGTTTCTTTTTTGCTTCGCAGTCAAAATGTCTGAGAGAGAGAGAGAGAGAGAGAGAGAGAGAGAGAGAGAGAGAGAAACGGGGGAGAGAGGGGGCGTTTCATGAATGGATTCCTTGTTTAGCGCAATAAGCAAAACAAATAATTCGAAATTCTGCTACGAAACGGGGACCTGTTATTTATTTATTTTGTTTTAAATGTATGACGTATGTCTGCACGAGTGCACGATGCACAACGTGAATAAATTTGCGCCGTTTAACGTAATGTGAATTCCTATCAGAATGTCTCATTTCTGAAACAAGATTTAGAAATTCCAAGTGATGGTTAACTTAATTTATCAAATTGGTTATAGTCAGCTAACGTCTTCCTAATTTCTGCCTGGTGCTACCAGAACTGCCGGTGAAGAGGCAAAGCATTAAGCAGTAATTTCACTTTCTTTTTTGTTTTCTTTTTTTTTTTTGTTATTCAATATTTGTAGTTTGAAGCGGTTTGTTGAAATAAAATATTAACAAATGACAGTATTGAAAACTATACAAATAAATAAATAAATAACAAAATTATACAGATAAAAATAACACAATTATTTGCACTAATTGGTTACTAAGAATGCAAATAAAAACACATTAATTTCACGTATGTGTAGTGCCGTAGTGGTAACCATGTTGGATTCTTGGGTATTGTCAACGCCAGAGCTCGTGGGCTCGGTGAAAGGTTGCAGGCTAAGAGACCGTTTTATGGTCAGTCTGAGCAATGTAGATTAATTTTTGTCAGTCTCGTCTCGTGGGTAAGAAAGAGGAAATCAAGCCTTGTCTATGTGTGTATGTAAGCATGTGTGTGTAAGCATGTGTGCGTGTGTACATTAAGTTCACGTGTGTGCGTCTGAATCCGTGTTGGATTCTTGTGTTTTGTAAAAGTCAAACTCAGGGCCAAACGCCCCAAGGAGTTGTTGTTGTTGTTGTTGCATTATAAAAGAGAAGTTTGAGAGTTGGTATGCGTAATGTAATGATTTGTTGGTAGTGGTGTCTCTTCGACAAAACGAAGAAGTAAACACTAAGCACTCCCTTTCATCAACTCCAGTTGTGTACTCAGCTCATCTGAAAGATGACTTTTGATTCGGTGAGCCAGAAAGAAAGTTAAATATTTGCACCAATGAGCAATGACCTTAGAAATTACACTTCTCATACACTGAATCTGTTATCAGCAAAGACTGTTTGTAATGTTTCTGTCACGTCAGGTTTCTCCTTCCACGTCAATTGTAGGTAAACCACAATTAAAATGAATAGTTACATTTAATGTTTCTTTCCTTTAAAAATTATAAGTAACCTTTCCAACAACAGATTACTATAGACGATAGCACCCTACCCAAGGATCAGACATTCAAACTCCTCAACCTTACATTCACGGGTAATATTAATTAGAACAAATACATAGAAGATCCTATCAAATCTGATGCCAAGAAGGTGGGCTCCACTGGCTAGAAAACTTCTTATATTTTCTAGTATCTTATATATCTATAACGCCATTATTCACCCATTTTTCTCTTGGACAGGGTACAAAGAGGAATTTTTAACATAATAGATCCCACACTGTCTGCCAAGCTTCAACTTCTGTCCCATCACCACATTATTGCAATCCTGTGCTTATTTTATAAGTAGTTCCACAGAATTTACTCTAATGGAACTTTTAGGGCTTTAAATGCTTTTAGGGCACAACCTAATAAAATAAATAATTCCATACAACCTTCTGAAATGACGAACGCAACAACTTCATAAAATGTAACACAGAACAGGTTTATTAAGGAGAATGTGATATGTTCCTTGTTAAAAGCTGGACTCCGGCTACCTGATGCTATCGCAGTAGTTATTCCCAGTGGAATCGTTGATACCGATAGAAATAACACCAGGTGGAGAAAGCAAAGAAAAGGGAGGTCTGTTCTGTTTGGTGTCTCTCTCAGTAAGGACGAGTTGTTCTTCTTCAAACCAGATGATGGCCGATTTCCTTAGGGGATAGGAAGGATCAATGCGCCGTACCCCTGATTGGTCAGTATGTGGCCAAATAGCACAGGGGAGAGGCATTGATTTGTTAAAAGAAAAAGTTCCATTTGTTTGTGCTACAAACTTGCTGGACTTGTGTTGCCTAAACATAAATACCCCTTACTAATCTGACAATCAGTAAAATCCCTTCACTGTAGATGCGCTCAGATGTCGGAAAATTTTCTATTCTAATAGCTTCTTTCTTCAAACCATTTAACCTTAGTATTCCCTCCCTATTACCCGTTTCCCCACTGTATAATTTAAATGTAATATAAACGAAAATCTTGCTGCACAACTTAAGATGCTTCTATAAGTATGGCCCTATAATTCACAGCAGCTTCTTATGTCTCAATGACAATGTGCCTTGGTTGGGGTGAAAAGAAGTAAATAAAAGTTAGGCAAAGAGGAATAACATGATCAAGCCGCTGCACCCCAGATAGATCTCACACTAATACCAGTTTCTTGGTCCACACAACCACAGCTCCAGTCAAACCAGCTTTTTCAGACTGAAATAGCTTGTAAGACACTTAGTATCATAATAAGGTCTCAACAACGATCTAACATTCAGGAGGAACTCTTGTCTGAATAACATAGGAAGAATGCTAACCAAAGTACCAAAATTATTTTGTCTTTTAAAATGCATATGAATTGCCAATTCCTACAAAAATCCACAAGAAAAAGATTATTCGTATTATTTAAATTCTTTGAACTACTGTTCTCATATTGAGTATTATTTGTGCAATGTTTCAGTCGATGTAACCTCCGAACTTCTTTGTAAAATCAAACGTTGTGACTTAAGATGTCTCCCTCTTGTGTGGTTTGATTTCAATTATCTGAGGGGGGGGGTAATAAAAGTAGTGATATTTACATCTAGAAACAAAAAGGTTTATGGTTCCTAAATTCACACTAGAGACTTCTAGCCAGTTATGTCCGGGAAAGTGAAAGTCTGCTACCCCCATTGGTTGAAAGATGGATTCTGTTCATAATTCTGTAAAGATTTCTGAGTTCGACAATATACACCTGAGGAAATGCAAATAACACTCAAGGTGAGAACAATAGTCTGAAGAATCTAAATAATATGAAGCATCATTCCTCATCTCAAAAATTCAGAATTGCAAAAGATTTTTGTTTTATTGTTAATCTATATTAATCGAAGTGGTTCTGAATCTCTAATTGCCCCGCTAACCTAAGAGAGTTATGGGGCTAACTCTCTTTTAAAATTTCAAATATATCTTATTTTGTTAAAATTTATATCATATGTATAAAATTCTTCAAGAATGACAATCCAAATGGTCTTGAATTGCTACATTACTTTCTATATCTGACACAAAGCTGCATTTTCCATACACATATGGCTCCCTGGAATAGACTACCACTTGAATTCGTCATTGCACTAACAACAGATCAATTCAAAACAAAGTTGGACAGATGCTGGTGAACTGTATTTTCGACCGTCTAAATTCACAGCATCCCTCCCTCCTTCCCTCCCTCCTTGTTTGCTTTCCTTCTTTTTTTACTCTCCCACCACATCCTTCTTAACGGTGACAAAACATATACTGCTTTAACTTATGCCAAATAAACTGAATTGAATTGAATATATGCCAAATATTTTCATGTATTTGTAGCGGTCAATGTTTACACTCAGGCATCCAAAATCAAAATGTGTGACCTCGTTTTTGTACACATTGTCTGCACATACACTATCCTGAATAAAAACAAATTATTATATTTTTGACCAATCAGAGAACTTTCTGAATTACGGTCTTTGTGGGAGCCACTTTGATTCCTTAAAAAGCCAGACTTTTCTTCAATAAACCAGTTGAGCTAAAATCTACATAGTGCTCATGCTCCACTCTTGGGCTTTGTGCCTGCTGGAATGTTAACTCTCTCTCTCTCACACACACACACACACACACATACACACACACATGCACATGCGCACAAACTGCTTGAATCCCTTATTGTCGTCTGCTCACTTATATAACCAACTCTTACATTGAAATATTCCCAACCTTTCTCACTGACCTTACTTTCTAATATGAAAAACAATGCTTATTAACAACTTTTAATGAAATATGATTTATATAATTGAGATGAGAAGTTTTGATTACGATTTTCTCAGCTAAAGAATTTTCTTGTTTTTACAAGGACTCTAAAATATTCCCTAACATTCTATGAGGGGCGTGCAATAAGTAATGCCCCGACCCATTTCCAGTTGTCTGATCTTGCTGAAATTTTGCATGTGCAATGATTTATATCTCTATGGGTTATGTGGCAAATTACAGCTCTGAACTAATTGTGGTTTCTGTTTTACAGGTGTTTGAACTGAGTCAGGTGTAAAATGGAGTCTGTTGAATGTCGAGCAGTGATCCGGTTTTTGTATTTGAAAGGATGCACACCACAGGAGACTTTTGATGAAATGAAAGAAACTTATGGTGATAAGGCCCCATCATATGACCTTGTAAAACGCTGGCATCGTGAATTCAAACATGGCCAGAAGTCTGTGGAAACAGCTCCCAGACCTGGTCGCCCCCCCCTTCTGTCATTGATGAGGCATCTGTCCGTCAAGTTGAGGCTGCCATTTTGGAACATCGGCGCATTACTATTCGCCAAATAGCCCCAGATGTCAAGATTAGTACAAGGAAACTGTGGAAACTATCATTCATGACCATTTGCATATGCGTAAGGTGTTTGCCAGATGGATTCCCAGGTTGCTCACACTATTCCAGAAGCGAGAACGCGTCAAGTGTTTGAGGATGAATTTGGAGATGTGCCAAGAAGATGAGTCAAAGTTTTTCAAAAGATTGATTACACAGGATGAAACCTGGGTCCATCACTATGATCCAGAGACCAAAGCCCAGTCAATGCAGTGGAAGCACTTGGTCTCACCACCTCCAAAGAAGGCAAGAGTGCAGCCCTCCGCTGGCAAGGTCATGTTCACAGCCTTCTGGGATCAGGACAGAGTAGTGATGACAGATTTCCTGGCAAAGGGTACCACAATTACAGGAGGACCAACCTGGGGTGTTCTACAAAAATGGTCTCCAGAGCTGCATCAAACGATGGGGAGAAATGCATAACTTTGGGTGGTTCCTATGTAGAGAAAGACTAATAACTGTGCCAAGTTTCGTTGCTCTACTCCTATGGGAAGTGGGTCAGGGGTACTACTTATTGCACGCCCCTCGTATGTTCTTCATATTGCTGTAAACTTTCATTTTAAACATATATAAAATACCTCTTTTTTGAATATATATCTTTTGAACTCATTATTTTGTTTTTGTTTATTGTGTAACACATTTTTTTTCTCATATTTAATTATAAACATGGAAACCTAAATGACCCATGGAGCCAGAACTGCTTGAACACTTTAAATATATTCTATTTTGATAAAATGGATATCATATGTATAAAATTCCCAGAAGACAATCAAAATGACCCCTGAATCTCTATGTTGCCTTCTATGTGTCAAACATCTATGTTCCTCACCTCTAAATGACCCAATGAGTCAGAACCCCTTTAAAACTTCAAATATGTATATACAATTTTAAAGAAATTTAAATTGCATGAATAAGACATTAATTGAAGGAGATTTCCAACATTTTAGCTCCTCCTGACTATATTAGGGGACAACACTGGAGGAGGGGGATATTAAAAACAAAGGAGGTAATTATTAGCATAATGAAAAATATTACGATGGGCGTTCCAGCAGTAATGCTTCCTACTTTTTTATTCTGCCCGAATGGATCAGAGGGGATGGTAAATGGCCTTGTTATGATGATTGAACATGCATTCATGACCTGAAAGTTTCATCTCTCTGTTACAGATATTGACGGTGTAAGACTCTAAGAAAACAATTTCTGTCATTAATGTGTGTCAGAAGCAGAGATGCTTCTAAATTCCTGGCAAAAGTGTTTGGAGGATGGTGGTGAATATGTAGAAAAAGTAAATTCTGGAGTACAAAATGTCACTTGTTTTAATGGTACTACTCTTATCTTCATAACTCTTCAACTTTTTGGAGTTAAAAAATTGGAGGCCTTACTTTTGGAATGCTCCTCATAGTAGCGGTCCTTATTCAATCCTGAGTAACATCAGATCTTCTTGCTCGTAATAAATAAATTTAAGACTTAAATAAGATATATATTGAAATGTAAGAGAGTATGTGGTGTGGTCCTTGGCCATGGTTGATCAATTTTGGACGACAATAGCATCTTTGAACGATATCAAGAACTATGCCAACATTTAATATATATCAAGATATGAAAGTTATTGTTTTAGCAAAGAAAGAGAATGAAAGGTGTATACAGAATACGCATACAAATTAAAATAGAAATAAATGAAACATTTAAGAGAACAAAAGGGTCACCAGTTAGCAAGTGCTAACTGAAACATACACATAGTTTTATACAAGAGCTAAGAGCATAAAAGTTACTTTCAATCATGGAAATCATGTTCTTTTATGTAAACTTGTGTTTGTGTAAAGAAAGTGGAATAGTCACAAGTAAAAATGTTCATAATATAAATAATATGCGTATATAAGTAATATATGTATGTGAGTATTTGGCAGCATGGCATTGAGTTTGTGTGTTGCTTTACCTTGCTCTTGCTAGTATATATAAGTAGGTAATAATTCTTTTCTGTCCACCTGGCTCTCACTAGCGTATAAGAATGGATGCATAAGATGGACAAAGCTGGTACGTGAGTCATTGAAGATTTCTTTGTGACTTGCCTCCTACCTCCTTCAGTCAAAGATGGTACGGATTACATTATTGAGGTCCTTCAGTACTGCAGCCAGTGGCTTGAGAATTTTAGAAAAAAACTGATTTTGTTGACCAGGTCATATAGGAGTTTCTAAGCTTGCACTGGCTTATTACTTTCACAGAGACGTGTTACTTTTTGTGGTTTGAAACGATTTTAATTGATTAAATTACTTTGAGTTGACACGTTCCTGTGAAAACTTACTTGCTTTTGGAAGTGATGAAGAAAGTGGGAGTATAACAATCAGAGCCATTTGATTTTTGGTTGATTGGTTGGTTGTTTTTGTTTTACGGCATATCAACCCTTTTCAGGTTATTTAATGCCGAATCACGAGGTTGTTTGTTCAGCAACCGACAAGGCAAATATGCTTGCAAGTCGGTTTGCCTCAAACTCCACACTGGACCCTTTCAACCATCCCCTGCCTGACTTTCCTTTGCAGACAGACGCCACACTAGACGATCTAAAAATCACCCCTGCTCAGATGCATGCTATCATAAAAAACCTTGACACTTCAAAAGTATGTGGACCCGATCTCATTCCAGCAGTGCTATTAAAAAAGTGCTCAGCCTAAGTAGCTCCAGTTCTCTCCAAGCTCTACAACAAATGCCTTAATGAATCTTGCTTTCTGGGCTGATGGAAAACTGCTTCTGTGGTACCAGTATTCAAGAATTCTGGCGAAAGAACTGACCCATTAAATTATTGCCCCATTAGCCTCCTCCCACTTTTCGCCAAAATATTAGAGACCATAATAAACCATGCTCTAGTCCGTCACCTTACAGATTCTAAACTTCTGACTGACAAACAATATGGATTTAGACAAGCCAGTTCCACAGCAGACATCCTCACTGTAATCTCTGAATGTATATACCATTCACTGGAAAAAGCAGGGGAGGGCAGAGTGGTAGCTCTAGATATATCTAAGGCTTTTGACAGGGTATGGCATGAGGGTCTCCTCAGGAAAATTAAATCATACGGTATCACTGGTAGAATACTTAACATAATTAAATCCTTCTTAGATAAGAGAAAAATCCAGTTTGTCTTCGGCGGTTGTACATCTAAAATATGATATAAATGCAGGAGTGTCTCAGGGATCTATCCTTGGACCTCTATTGTTCCTTATATTCATTAATGACTTCCCTGACAAAATTGCCTCTGAGATGGGTATATATCCTGATGACACCACTCTCTATAACAGGCATGACAGGAAAACAAATGAACATATATCTAAAGAAATGGCAAAAACACTAGAGGATGACCTCCAATCTGTAGTAAAATGGGGACAAAAATGGATGGTCACATTCAATGCTGCCAAGACTAAACTGGTTTCCTTCAATAATTACAAGAAACCTTCTCTGCCACCAATAGCAATGGCCAGTGACTCTTTATCTGAGAGTACATCTTTCAAACTGCTTGGCCTAACGTTCACAGGAAACATGAGTTGGAACAATTACATTGAAAGCATTGCCAGGGCTGCTGTAAAGAAGGTAGGCTCTCTCTACCGTGCTAGAAAACTACTAACACCTGAAAGTATCCTATACCTCTATAAGGCCACCATTCGCCCATGTATGGAGTATTGCTGTCACATTTGGGCTGGTGCATCTGCTACTAGTCTCTCGCTCCTAGACAAGGTTCAAAAGAGAGTCGCCAATCTGATAGGCCCTGAACTGGCATCTAATCTTCAGCTTCTGTCCCATCGACGAAATGTTGCATCCCTCTGCCTGTTCTACAAGTATTTTAATGGTGAATGCTCTGACGAACTGCAGACACTTGTGCCCCCACAACGTAGACACCCTCGAGAAACCCGACAGGCAGCTAAATCCCACCCCTACACAGTAGAGATCCCTAGATGTAAAAGATCTTTCTACTCCAGTAGTTTCTTCCCCAGAACCGCTAGACTCTGGAATTCCATTCCAGGATCCTGCTTCCCCAACTGTACTGACATGCAAAAGTTCAAGTGTAACGTGAATCAACATCTTGCTGCCCAAATCCTAACATAGTACCCCAGTAGTTGTTGCCCCTGATAGTAGCCCCCTACACCAAAGTGTCAATGTGCCTTGTTTGGGGTGAAAATATAAAAAAAAAAAAAAAAAACATTTTTGACTAACAATTTTTTAATAGAGTATTATATATATATATATATATATATATATATATATATATATATATATATATATATATATATATATATATTTAAGTCGGTTTCTATTTAACCCGTGGTTGGGACCCTAACAGGTACTACCAGTCCGGGTCAGAGTGAACCTGGGAGCAATGGCAATTAAAGTGTAGCTCCACACTCCCCAAAGCCCGCAAGCTGGGGGCCTCACCATGGCATATAGTTTAAGGTCATATCTAGGACCCATTTGATTTTTAGCTGCAAGTATAATTGAGAAATGTGACATAGTTTTGGTCACAGATAGATACCAAATCGTAGAATGTATATAAAAAAAGAAGCGATTCATGTTTGAAAAATGTCTCCTCAGAATCTGATGCTGTCAAAAATGTTTGGAAAGATGAGACTGGCAGGTTTTCAAACATCCAAACAGCCATTTTAAAAATGTTGACAGTGCACTCAAAGATTTGTTTGAAGTATATCTAAAGGTCAGACAGTTTTATCGTTTGGCCTCATTTATAATAAAATAAAAACAATAAAAATGGTGGGAAATTGTTTCGGTAAAATTTAAATAAAATCTCTAAATTGTGAAATCGGAATAATGCATCAGTTAGAAAGTCCGGACGAAGTAAAGAATAGATACCCTGTAGCAGACGACGACGCCTGGCGGTGCCAGGCGCACAATTCAACTAACACCGGTGATTCGACCTTGACATTGGCACAAGCACACGGCGTCGGTTGTTTGTAAACACGTCTAATAGCAAACATGCTAGAATATTCACCAGCATTTTTTTTTAAATATATTTACAAAACCTTTGAAGATTTAAAAGAAAAAGTATATATTTACAAAACATTTTTTTTAAAATAAGTAACAAAACGAACGTATTTAAATAAAAGATATTTAAATAAACGGGTGTCTCTTTCTGTTTCGGATTTTTGCGACCAAGATTGATTTTTATGTGCCGTGTTTTTTTTTTGGGGGGGGGGGGTTCTGTGTGCGTTTTTAAGACAATTCAATATTTATTCTTTAAAACATTAACTTTAGCGACAATTAATATATTTTCAAAATAATACTTTTAAATATTACATTTTTACGAATATTCGCAAGCAAGATTTAAAAAAAAAAAAAAAAGACGAGGTGTTTTTTTTTTTTTTCAATTAAATTATAAACTTTATTTGAACTTTCAACAAACTTTTACAGACATAAAAATAGACTTTATGGATATTTTATAATAATTTTTTAAAAATATATTTAACGAAAAGTTTTTTTTTTATCATTTCATTGTTGAATAAAATTTCAAAGTAATAAATGGTGAAAAAAAATATCTCGAAAAGAAAAAACACCTTGTCTTTTTTTTTGTTTTAAATAAAACTTTAATTTTAAAATTTCGATGTTTGAAAAACAGTCCATAATATATATTTCATTATAAAAGTTCTATTTTTGTTTGATAAAAAGAATAAAACAGTTAATAAATAATAAAAAAAACAACAGTCCATTAAGTTCAAATAAAGACTGTTTGAATAAAACTTATAAAAAAAGGTTCATTCTATACGGTTTTGGCCATTTCTTTTTTGTGCATTTTTGATACAATTCAATATTTATTTACAGTGCGATGTATGTCGGTGGTCAGTGAAGGAGAAATCCTTTTAGGCCGAGGCAATTTTTATGCATAATAAAATCACAAGTATAAACAATTGAGATAAAAAAAATATATTATTTTATTCACATCTTTTTATAACTTTTATTTTTATAAAGATGAAATGTAGTATCACAAGATAGAAATCTTTTTATAATTTTTATTTAAAAAAAAACTGTCTGTAAAAGTTTGTTGAAAGTTCAAATAAAGTTTATAATTTAATTGAAAAAAAAAAAACACCTCGTCTTTTTTTTTTTTTTAAATCTTGCTCGCGAATATTCGTAAAAATGTAATATTTAAAAATATTATTTTGAAAATATATTGTCACTGAAGTTAATGTTTTAAAGAATAAATATTGAATTGTCTTAAAAACGCACACAGAACCCCCCAAAACACGGCACATAAAAATCAATCTTGGTTGCAAAAATCCAAAACAGAAAGAGACACCCGTTTATTTAAATATCTTTTATTTAAATACGTTCGTTTTGTTACTTATTTTAAAAAAATGTTTTGTAAATATATACTTTTTCTTTTAAATCTTCAAAGGTTTTGTAAATATATTTTTTAAAAAATGCTGGTGAATATTCGAGCATGTTTGCTATTTGACGTGTTTACAAACAACCGACGCCGTGTGCTTGTGCCAATGTCAAGGTCGAATCACCGGTGTTAGTTGAATTGTGCACCTGGCACCGCCAGGCGGTGTCGTCTGCTACAGGGTATCTATTCTTTACTTCGTCCGAAAGTCCAGTAGATGAGAAATGGAAGTGCGAATTGAGCGATCATTATAAGCTATTCCTTTTTTTTTTTTTTTTTTTGTTTATTCAGCTTTTTCTTTCTTCTTTCCTTTTTACGTCGTGGAATTTTTACACAGGGATGTGATTCAAATGAATGCTAAAAGGTAAATGGCTGTAATTGCTACCCTTTTTCTTTCTACACTTTGGTTGAGATTCCTTCTTGTAATCACTTTAAAATCAAGCCGGTTTTCACTCGAATATGTGAACTGAAAATATTTTCCTACTAATATGCAACACGCCTGCCTACCACAAATCTCAATATCAGCAACGTCCATCCTAGAAGACTGGAAGGCGTCACACTGAAATTCCATTAAACCTGCTCTATCTTCAATGAATACGGCTACCCAGAAGATAAACTCTCTCTCTCTCTCTCTCTCTCTCTCTCTCTCTCTCTCTCTCTCTCTCTCTCACGGACACACACACACACACACACACACAACAGAACTTTGAAACGAACTTTCTGACACTTTTGTTTATTCCCTACTTTAAAACCTCTCAACAAACTGGAATCTTTCAAAGTATATTTTACATTTCTGTAAAATTGTTGATATAAATATATTTTGTTTGTTAATTCGTGTTTTCTCATCTTGTGTCCAAATTCCCGTTCTTGAGTTAGCTCTTGCTAACTGGTGATCGGTTATGGACCTCATTTATAATAAAATAAAAACAAACGGTGGAAAATAGTTTTGGCAAGAGTTAAATAAAATCTGAAAATTGTGAATTTTAATAATCGGAATAAAGTATCAGTTAGAAAGGAATCTTTTATCAAGCATAATAATAGTTTTTTTTTTTTTTTTTTTTCACTGTTTCAACATAATTAAACAACTACAAAATTTGATTTCAACGTTAAAAAAAACATGTGTTGGAATGAACAACCAACAAGGTATGTTATGAATGTTCATATATTTTAATTGATTTTAATTTGTGAAAAATTAGACCTCCTCTCAGAGGGGAGGTATATTTAACAGTGTAAATTTTCTAAATTCAATGAAACTTCAAGAAACAAAACCAAGCAGTAGCTTAACCAATCTCCACTTATAAAATCAAGGTTAAACATGCCGGTTTATTGGAATTGTCTTCACTTGTCCTTTTAAGGGTTGCATGGATTAGCCAAAAGGATACACAATCACTGCTCCTTTAAGAGTCACGTGAGCCAGTCCATATAATCTCAGACACTCTGGAATCAAGACATTTAAAAAAAAAAACTTTCTATAATACCATTGATGTCAGTTTAACTGTACTAAAACAAAAGCTTTTCAAAGACAGTTACAAGCAGGCAAGTTTCTCTTTCCAGTTTTGCTACTGTGGTTGATGTCGATTTGACTGCATTTTGATAGAAGCCTGCAGAAGACAGTTGCATACAGTCAATCTTCTTTTTCCAGTTTCCATACTACTGTTGACGCTGATGTCAAGGCTCACATTAAAGGACGCATTTCGGAATGAACAGCCTACCAGGTATGAACGTCCTTGTATTTTAATTGATTGTGATTTGTGAGACATTACAGCTCGCATCAGAGGGGAAGTACATGTAATAGAATGAATAAAAATTAGATGTATAAATGAATGAAATTAACTATAGTAGATAGAATAATTGAAATATAACATTGGAAAAGAGTCAAGCCAGTATTAAATTATGAACATATAGTTATCAGTCAAGGACAATAATTAAGTATGACCGAGTTATTTGCCCTTATCTTCTGCTGGATGCCTGGGTCAGCCATATTGTATTTATGCTTTGTTGTGTTTTTGTATGCTCAACAATAAAATATCTTTGTATATTCAAGCAGTTTTGTGTGTGTTTTTGGAAATTAACTTTTGGTTGCTCTTATTTTTTAGTCAAGAACTTTATAACGTCTTAACAAACTTTGGTCTTTCAAAGTATATTTTATAACTTTGTAAAATTATTCATATATGAATAAGTTTTAGGTCGTTAAAACATCTTCTCTCGTTTCAGTTTCCCCCAAATCTAATTGCTGAGTTAACACTTGCAAACTGGTAACCCATTCATAACATTTCTGTTTTTATCCATCTTTTTCATTTGCCAATTTACGTTTATATTGATAGATAGAATAGAAAATAGATAGATAGATGGATAGAAAATTGAGATACAATGTGTATTGTTATTCAGTTGTAATTTGATTGTCCTATTTTCCCATGTACATGAAATAGTTTTCTCAATATTAATAGTAATTAATTAAAGTGATTTAATAATAAAAAAGAATAAATTGCAAAAACCATGTTCATTAGTTCCCAGAAGAGGTGTGTAAAAACGAATACTTCATAACTTAATTTGCATATCTATATATATTTTTAAACACTGATGTTTTATTCTTTATGCCGCTCTCTATAAAATATATGCACAATCGATTTGATTAGTTGTATTTACCTTTTCTCGAAAATAAAATAACTTGTTTAATAGTCATTTACATTATTTGGACTACTGTTCTTATCTAGAGTGTTATTCCCAGTACTTTTGGCCGATGTAACCTCCAACCTTCTTCGGGCATATCTTGTTGAACTCAAGAATCTTTCTGTCAAACTCTTGAATCTATAAGGAACCTTTATTTTATCCACAGGGGTAGTATGCTCTCATTCTGTCAGCCATTGCTGAGTAAAAATACTAACCAATTCGTAATTGTATTTTTGAGTTGCCCGCACTGAGGATTAAACCTTCAATCTCCAGTAGCATGAATTTTGGGAGCCTTAAACCTATTTTTGTTTTTAGAAGTATAATTATACTACTTATCACTATTTATTACGATAGATTACAATATATATACAGGGTGGAACGATAAAATTGTCGCCCTGTTTGATGAAAACCGGTTTTCTTTTTTGTTGCAGACCATCTACTAGTTGGCTAATTGTGTACAAATCCCAAGAGCGATAAGAGCTTTCTATTATGTCTGAAAATGACACAATGTTCAATGAGCGAGATTGGAGATGCGCCGCTGTACAACTCATGCTCTCTACTGATCCAAGTTATGACAACAGGACCATTGCCGGCACCCGCAAAATGCATTTCTGGATTGCCATGAATAAGAGGAACATGCCCAGTATGATGAAGACAAAGTTTCCGGCCACGGTTATGGTGTGGTTTCAAGTGAGGGTCACATCATGCCACCTCACATCTTCGAAGTCGGCTTGAAAGTCAACACCAAAGTGTACCTGAATGTACTGAAGAGTATGGTGATCCCCTAGTGCTATCAGGTGGTCGCTAGCAGACCCTGGATGTGGTAATAGGACTCAATGCCGGCCCACAAGTCCAAAGAGACCAAGGTTTGGCTTCAGAAGGAGTGCTACGACTTTGTACTCTTCTCTCACTGCCCCTCCTCTCCTAGCCTGAATCTACTAGACTACTTCAATTGGTCATATGTCGAGAACATCACTAACATGACCCTCCACAACACCAAAGCCAGCCTGATCGCTACCATCCGCCGAGTATTTACCAACCTCCAGCTCACGCTTGTGAAAAAGGCATGCTCCAAGTTCCGGACCAGTATCGAGGCGGTGATTGAGGCTGAAGGCGGCTACATTGAATAGATATCAGTTCTACTACATAATCGAGTTACCTGAAGTTATTTTTTTTCAATAAAAGTTTTAAAATAAAGCTGTAGTGTTGTTTTCTTTAGGGCGACAATTTTATCGTTCCACCCTTTACATTACCGGAAAGTTGGATTTGCTACTCTGATTATTGCAGATAATTTCACTTTTGAAGTTTGAAGTGCATTATTGTTGGCATACATTTTAGCATAGCTACTAATGATGTGACGATTCTAATATTTATCTGATTCCGCTACAATTACTGATTTTGTTCCAATTCTTTTAAATTTTTAAATACATTATATATATATATATATATATATATATATATATATATATATATATATATATATATAGGGTGAGAATTTTATTGTTTCACAGTATACATGTAAGTTTTGGGATGATTAATCTGAACCAGGTCTCAAAAATTCAAACTCTTTTTAAAATATCGGATCAGAAAAATATGAGTCTATTTTCCGTTTGTTTTTTGTTTTAATTTTTTTATTTGTTTTTATTTAAAACTTAATTTTCAATTGCTAGTATTAATAAAAAAAATGTTAAATATTTATTGAGTTTAAACTATCAGTAAAACTAAAATCTACAGATAACTTCTTCATCCAAGAGTTAATTTTTACGTTTGTGAAAATATATGCACGTATTATGTTTTTCTGCCCTTCCCCCACTTCTATAGATCAATATCTAGAGATTTTGAAGAAATCGGAATCGGTAATTGAGAACAGAATCAGTAATATATATATATATATTTTTTTTTTTACATAGGCGTCACCACTTATCAAGGCCGATAGGCCACTCAAGGATAAGGGTTAAGTATATATATATATATATATATATATATATATATATATATATTTTTGTGTACAGAAAGTTGTTAGTTGAGACAGGTCATTGGTACCGTCGGTTTCAAGCCCGATAATAAGGCCCGTTTAAGGTATCCTTATCGAGCTCTCTTCAGCCAATATTCGTCTTCGTCGGAGACGAATATTGGCTGAAGAGAGCTCGATAAGGATACCTTAAACGGGCCTTATTATCGGGCTTGAAACCGACGGTACCAATGACCTGTCTCAACTAACAACTTTCTGTACACAAAATATAAGTACGCTCTTAAAATTTGGATTTTCCTTTTAATTGAGCACTCTGCTGGAATTCTTTTTCCAAAAAAACTAATCATATATATATATATATATATATATATATAATTATCCGTTCTCATATTGTGTTAATATTATATAAAATTTTATACTATGTTTGCTCACTTTCCATCATTCTTCTTTGTCTATAGTTTTTATTTCGTTCCATAAGGATAGATGCTTCTTCTTTTCCTTTCAGCTAATTAAACAGCTTAATTTCAAAGTGTAAATAAAAATATTAAGAATTTAGTTAATATTGTAGGTAATTTAGGTAACATTTTCAGGGAGATTTGTCATTTAACTGGTGGAATTAATCTACAATTTTACCAAAAATTGTGGAATTTTCTAAGTAAAATATTTTTTTACTATACGCATCCTCCATATCCCACTGATTAATTACTGCTCGGGGGGGGAGGGGCGGATAGCTTTTTGCTAGTATAGCAGGGCTCGTTAACTGGCGTTGCATGGTAGTAACATGCATTCCCTCTGCATAAAAATTTAAAGTACAATTGTTGTTATTTTTTGTTGGTGGCTAACCTCCAACCGCCTCATGTTAAGAACGGCTTTCGGAATTGGCATGCCATTTTGTGAGTGGGACTGGGATTCTCACAAAATTTGCCGTAAATATAACTTTGCTAAATCACTGTCAGGAATCCCATGCCCAAATACTATGAACGAACAGCAAAAATTAGTGGTTGCTTGTGCGAACCAAGCTGGCGGGCAGGGTATGATTTTAAATATTTTCAGGATATTCAGGGTATGGTATTTTTTGTTAGCAAGACTGGAGTTAAGGTGGCAAGAAACTCTTGAACCCTCTATCACTTAAAGGGAACTAAATCCCTGAAGTCACATGTACGTTATCATGTAAAAATATACACTGTTTTTCGGAAATGGACAGTTTTGAGTAAGCAGAAAAAATAAACCGTATAAACAGAACGGTTTCTTTAAATAATAAACAATTCATTTTTAATGTGAACAATATTTGCAGGATTCCGTTTCTATTAAAAACAATATAAATAGAACAATTTAGAGATTGAAACAATGTAAATTGTTTTAAATGTTAAATGTTAGACAACACAAACAGAATTATTGTATAATTTATGAAAGAAATATTGATGATATACCTGAGAGGGAATGAAATTGGAAGAAAAATAGGCCCAAACAATTTATTATGTTTACTAAGCTATTTTCGTGTAAATAAAATTATGGTGAATTAGAAAAAAAAAAAACAATTCATTTTGGTTTTTGACCAATTTGCGTGTCTCAAAAATATAGAAAAAAAATTATCCACGTTTTAAAAACAATGTAAATAGCAGTAATCCGTTATAGAGAAAAAAAAAAAAAAATAGCCCCAGAGGTCAGGATCGAACGTTCAACACTAATTGTAAAAGTAAGTGCAAAGAAAAGAAATGCTTTAACCAACTGCTCTACGACGAATGTACGACTTTACTACCCTCAAATGACTGCTTTAAATTGACATGGACTCGTTCGGTGGACACGGCTAAATCATGTAATGTAAACACAAGTATATCTATTGTAAAACTAAAGCAACAGTTTATTTTTGTTGGTCAATATATATGAAATGTAATAATAAAACAAAGCACATGTAATCATTGTGAAACGTCATTCTGGAATATTAGTTTTTGAGAACAAAAAAAAAAAGAACAAAAAAAGTAAACCAACATTTTATTTTTAATAATCAATGTGTTTAATTTTAAATCTATAATATAAATCTTACCTGTCTGTTTAAATGTATGTATGTATGTATGTATAATATGTCTCGCAAAAACTTTCGACAGAGGCAACAGATTTTCACGAGATCAGTATCATTTTGAAGCTCAACCCTTCGGATGACAAATATTGAAAAATTGGCCAATAATTCCTTCACCGTCAACTGGGCACTTTTGTATAGTAAAGGTCGGTTTTTTCTCTGACATTTTTTTGCAAGTCATTCAAAGCTCGCGTAGACGATGTTGCATAAAAGGCGTTATTTCGACCTCCTGTGACGTCACAATCACGGTAGGCTCATCGATAAGGCAGTTTTTTTTTTCACCTCTTTTTCCTCTGGCGCGTTACGGATTCGAGCCTGCTTACTACTCCTATTTTTTTTTTCTTTTTGCTAACCCAACACCCTTACACACACCTCCACTTTCTTTTCCGCCTTCACGTCACAGGCCTGCCTACTACAACTTTTTTTATTTTTGCTCAACACACACCTCGAAATACCCGGGCAACGCCAGGCACCCCAACTAAATAGAGCACAGTTTAAAGCCTTCAAAGACACAAAAAATTGGTATCTTAACTGTAGTAATATTTTTTGATAAGTGAATAATAAGGTTTGATTTGCGTTTTATAAAACAAAGAAGAAATAATGGCTATCAGCAGGTGTTTTTATTTAATTTTTCTTTTTATTAGATTTTCACCCCAAACAAGGCACAGTGTCACTTTGAAGTAGGGGGCTACTATCGGGGACATAAGTTGCTGGGACATTATGAAGGGAGATGAATAGCAAGATGTCTGTTCACATTGCACTTGAACTTCTAAATGTCAATACAATTGGGAAAGCAGAAACTCGGAAGAGAGTTCCAAAGTCTAGCAGTTCTGAGGAAGAAACTATTGGAGTAAAAGGCTCTCTTGCGCCTAGGGATCCCTACTATGAAGAGGTGGGATTTAGCTGCTTGTCGAGTTTGTTGGGGATATTCACGTCGAGAAGGTACAAGTGCTTGCAGTTCGTCAGAGCATTCACCATTAAAGTACTTGTAGAGCAGGCAGAGGGATGCAACATTTCGTCGATGAGATAGAGGCTGAAGCCTAGATGACAGTTCAGGACCTATCAGGTTGGCGACTCTCTTTTGAACACTGTCCAGGAGTGAGAGATAAGCAGCAGATGCACTAGCCCAAATGTGACAACAGTACTCCATACATGGGCGAATGGTGGCCTTATAGAGGTGCAGGATACTTTAAGATGTAAGTAGTTTTCTAGCACAGTAGAAATAGCCCACCTTCTTTGCAACAGCCTTGGCAATGTTCTCAATGTATCTATTCCAGTTCATGTTTCCTGTAAACATTAGACCGATGAGTTTAAAAGAAGTACTTTCGGGTAATGTGTTCTTCGCCATTGCTATTAGTGGCAGAGAAGGTTTCTTGTAATTATTGAAGCTTAGTCTTGGCAGCATTGAATGTGACCATCCATTTTTGTCCCCATTTTACTACAGATTGGAGGTCATCCTCTAGTGCTTCTGCCATTTCCTTAGATATGTGTTCATTTGTTTCCCCCCCGTACCTGTTATAGAGAGTGGTGTCATCAGCAAATATACCCATCTCAGAAACAATTTTATCAGGGATGTCATTTATGAATATCAGGAATAATGAAGGTCCAAGGATAGACCCCTGAGGTACTCCCGCATTTATATCATATTGTTTAGATGTACAATCGTCGAGGACAACCTGGATTTTTCTCTTAGTTAAGAAGGATTTAATTACATTATCTATTCTTCCAGTGACACCATATGATCTAATTTTCCTTAGAAGATCATCATGTCAAAAGCCTTAGATATATCGAGGGCTACTGTTCTACCCTCCCCTATTTTGTCCAGCGAACGGTATATACGTTCAGAGATTACAGTTAGGATATCTGCTGTGGAACGGGCTTGCCTAAATCCATATTGTTTGTCGGTCAGGAGTTTAGCAGCTATAAGGTGATGGACTAGAGCTTGATTAATTAAGGACTCAATTTTGGCGAAAAGCGGAAGAAGGCTAATGGGGCAATAATTTAATGGGTCAGTTCTTTCACCTGAATTCTTGAAAACTGGTACCACAGAAGCGGTTTTCCAGCAGTCAAGAAAGGGTGTCGGAAAACATGTACGCTGTAGTTAAATACAACATAACTATCACACTATCGTAGCTTTGTACGAAAAGCTGACATGTACACCATATTTAATGTGTAAATGAAAACATTCGTGGCTTACAAACATATTTCGATGTCTTATTTTGTTTGTAAACAGGGTATTTTTATCTGAAACGAGTGCCTAATCTAATCAGGGAGGCCATGTTTGTTTTAATATCTGGAGTGTTCTTTTTTGAATGAGGATTCGTTCATTCCAGAATGAACGAATAGTTAGTTCTCAGCTTATGAGATTTTATGATATTTAAGGAGGGAGAAATCATTATTTTTGGAGATCGGGAAAAGGAAACATTATGGTACACTGCTGATCAAAAATTTAAGACCACTTAAAAATCTTTAAAAAAACCCTTTTTTTTAAGGATAGATTTTAAACTCTTTCGACTTAAGGTTACTAATACTACAATTTAAAAGGTTATTGAAACAAAAAGCTGCATTCCAAAGATTTATTTTTAAAATTTAAATTTTTATTAAATTAAGCTTTTTACACATGATCAAAATTATAAGACCAGAGACAAAAATTCTATTGTACAAAAAGTGTATGAAAACATTCAACAATCAAATTTAATGAGTTCTACCCCCACTGCTTTTGATGACTTCAAAAATTCTTTGGGGTATGCTAGAAATAAGGGTTTCCATTAAAGTGCGGGGGGATCCTGCTTCAGTTTCTGAAGATGGCTTCACGAAGTTCATTTTTTGTTGAATATTGTTTGCCATTTCGATAAAACTCTCTTGTCACCCACCCCCAAACATTTTCAAATGGGTTCAAGTCCGGTGAGCATGCAGGATGTTCCAAGAAATGAACTCCATTTTCTTGTAGAAAGCTCAAGGTTCATCTTGCAGTGTGGATTCTCCTGTTGGAATAATCATCTATCCCCATACAAACGATAACCCTCCATCATCAAAGGTGCTTTTTGCAGCATGCTAACATAACCAGCTGCTGTCTGACGATCTTGCACTGCGGAGCTCCATTGTCCCTCTGCAAGAAAAGGCACTTCATACCATTACGGATCCTCCACCACTATGACGTGTGGAAAAAATTTCAAGGAGCATGTTTTTGTCATTGCCAATATCGCTGGAAGCCATCAGGACCATCTAAATTGAATTTTTTATTATCAGAAAACAGGACTTTCTTCCACTTCTCAATGTCCCAGGTTTGGTATTCACAACCAAATCTTAAGCGGTTCACTTTGTGACGTGGAAGCAATCGAGGAATTTGTTTACGCTTTTTATTTACCATGCCTTTTTGTTGTAAGTGTCGTCTGATGGTTATTGGACTGCAATCAGCATCCGTAATTGCCTTAATTTGACTAGAAGAAAGTCCTCTGTCATTCATAACAACCCGTCTGATTCTCTTACTCAATGCAGGAGAAATTTATTTTTGGGGGGGGGGATCTACCAAAGGATTTTGCTTTTCCATAATTCTCAGTATTCTTCAGAAAGTTGCAAATAACAGTTTTACTGTGATTTACCTTAGCTGCTATCGCTCGCTGTGACAAGCCTTGCTTATGGAATCCTAGAATTCAAGAGCACTCAACTTCGGTTAGTTTTCTTGCTTTAGGCATGGTAACATCTTTACAGAGTGATTACTAATCTCTAACTGAACTAAAAACATTAGAATTACCATAAATCTAAAAATTTATACCCTTGGTCTTATAATTTTGATAATGTGTAAAAAGCCTAATTCAATAAAAATGCAAATTTTTAAATAAAACTTTTGGAATGTACGTTTTTGTTTCCATAACCTTTTAGATTAGTATTAGTGACCATAACTCGGAAGAGTTTTAAAAAAAGTTTTTTTTTTTTTTAAAGATTTTTAAGTGGTCTTAAATTTTGGATCAGCAGTGTATGTGTATATGTATATGATACAGAAAATTAGGATGAAACCTCATATATGACCATAATGCAGAATACCTCCGGGTGTCGACTGCGAGCATGAGTAGCACTTTTTATTTAGAGGGAAAAATAACAGCTACTTCCATTGTATATCTTTGTGATCGTGATGATGTTTCTTCTAGGATAGAATATGAGATTTTAATACAGCAGATAAATGTGTAGAAGATGGTGTTCGAAAGTTACTTAATATAATGACTAATAGACTAGACATAATACATTTGTATATGGCTTCTTTTGGAGCAAACCTAGTTTACTTTGGTCCAGAGGGGAATTTCTGCAATCAAATTATTTTATGTATATATATATATATATATATATATATGTCTAGCCGCACTGATGAGCTGTGAAACAGCGAAACAGTACTGTATGTGGATGACTCTCTCTCTCTCTCTCTCTCTCTCTCTCTCTCTCTATATATATATATATATATATATATATATATATATATATATATATATTAGTGTTGGGATGATTAATTGGAATTGAGAATCGGAAATTTTGAGGGTTTTGAAATTGGTATCGGAATCAATATTGAAATTGAAAAAATTAGTGCTTATTTTCCGATGCCAAAAACGATTCCTCCAATTGCATATTTAAAAAAATTGATTTTGTTCAATTTTCCATTGCTGGCACTAAAGATAGAATGATAAATATTTATTTATTTTAAACTGCCAGTAAAATTAACATCTGTAGATCACTCCAAAAATGTATGTTTTACGTTTGTGAAAATTTATTCATATAATACATGGGATTTTATGGAAATCAGATTCAGTACTTCCATTGGAATTGGGAATTTAGAACAGAATCGGTAATTGTATCAGAATTGGGGGAAATATTACAGTCGTTCTATCACTAATAGATAAGTACAGGCAAAAATGGTGGAATAAAGATGGAGGGGGGCATAGTTTTGAAAGCCGATTTATCATAATTTTTTTTGTAGGTTTCCGACTACTTTTTTTAATTTTATTTGAAAGATTAAGGACTATCTCTTAATTTCCAAAAGGAAAAAAAATATTTGTACACGTGAAAAAAAAAAGTTATGAAAAATGTTTTCAGGGCGAGCTAACCAATTCAGCTAAATTTTGAAGTTAAATAAATTCATTGTAAAAATCCTTTAAAAGATAAATATTAGTTTTCTGGGTCTATTTCAAAGATAATTAGTAAAGCCCTAAGATATTGAATTAAATAATAAAAAAAACCTTGTTTGTATAAAAAAAATAGCTTAATAAGCTCCCAAAAGCGAGAGATTCTCGGTTTGCAGAATGTCAACAAAACTGAAGTCTCTAAAGATGAATTATACATAAACCTCAAATCTCAGACAGTCGAAAGGCTGTCTGAAAATGATGTCAGGTAGTTAAAGGGAGGTAGGCGTGCTGATTTTCTTTTTTCCGTTTATATGACTTTTACCATTTTTTAATTTAATTATTTTTCCATGTTCTAGCTTTTAAATTACAATTTTTTTTATTTTCCAAGATTATATAAAAACTAGACTACCCGTGACCCGTTGGGTCAGTATGTTATATTAGCTATGGAATTAATGTATGAGCATGACACTTGTGACGTAAAGAAAATAGTTTTTGTGACATAACAGAAACATTTCTACGAAAGTATATTAAAATGAAAAATGAATATAGATAGATTTATATGATTCGTTCTGTTTATAATTGTTTTTTTTTAAATAAAACTTACAGCCATTGAATTATAAGTGGTTTGCCATACTTATAGGTAAATATGCACTGAACAGATACCATAATACTTAAAGTTAAATTCAAATTTTGATATATCTTTTAATTTAAAAACGAAAAAAAAATCAATTGGGACGCTGAAAACGTACACAGTAAAACAATACATTTTATTGTCATGTTGATTATTTATTTGTAACGCAATTTTAAAAAAAACATATTTTCAGGGTCATTTATTTATGTTGGTAGTATAGAAGAAAATGTATGAATGTTTTTAAGAAAAGTGTAATTAAAAATGGAGAATAAATAAAAAAAATGAAGGCGGTGGGTAAATCGCCATTGTAAAATGCTCTTATGGTTGTGAACAGCTTAAAGTAGATTTGTTTGTAAGGAAATTGCGTTAGAATAACTTAAACGTAATACGGAAATGAACAACATAAAAAAAAAAAGCAGAAAGTATTAACAATTGTTTATTTGGATAATTTAAACGCAAAAAAAAAAATTGAGACTCTGAAAATGTACACAGTAAAACAATACATTTTATTGTCACGTTGATTATTTAGTATAATATATATCGTATATATGAAACAGGTCGATGATTATACGTATTATTTGTAATCACGTTTTGCATTTGCTTCCGATATCTTGAAGTTTTTTATTCAATAAATTTAAGATATTTGCTTTTCTAAGGGCGTCCATTTGTTCTAACGAAACTGGTCCAGCAATTTGTGTTTACGCTGTTATGGGTTTATGTTTATGTACTCATGCACAACCGGAAGTCGTAAACCGGATGTTGGGTTACAATACGCGTTACAAGATCATTTGAGTTTTATAATTATCTAGATTATGTTATGCCAAAAGTTTCATATTCATGCAAGCAAGGAAAATATTAGAATCTTACATATAAAAATTATGCGAAACCTGTAATTTAAAAAAAAAAGTAATATTTTTTGCAATTAAAATATTTTATTTGAAAATATTAAATAAACAATGATAATTTAATGATAATATCCGTAGTTTAAGAAATTTATTTTTCTTCGAGTTATAGCAAATTCATTAATATGGACTGTAAGGGCTTCTTTCGTAATGTCCCTGTAAAAATTAAAATTTTTTTTTAATTGTTATAAAAAAAGCAAAAATAAACTAATTCAATTTTTTTACTACTGAAAACCATAACTTTAGTAAAGGTATTTTTTTGTTAAACAAAATAGTACATTAATACTAAGATTTAAGTACAATTAATGTATTCCTTATATTCCGTAATCATTGTTCCATAGTTACTGAAACTTTCATTAAAATTGGTTAATTTCCTCATTTTTGGTGAATTTTTAAGTAAAGGGAGGGAGCAAAATGTTTATACATTTGGAGCATAGGCATTCATTTGCACGTACCTACTAAACGATTATATATATATATATATATATATATACATACTAGCATGGGTGCTTGGCGTTGCTCGGATGTTTGGAGGTGTATGTTGTGCAAAAAAAAAAAGTGGTAGGAGGAAAACCCCTGACGTCTTTGCTGTTACGACCACCGCCAAACCGGAAGTGACGTAGGTTTTAATTAAAGCTACACAATCGAAAGGAGAGGATGACTTTCGAAAATATCGGCGAAAAAAAGCGACCCCCCCCCCTGTAGAAACGTACCCGGTTGAAGGTGAAGATATTAATATTTTTGGCCCATTTTTCGATATTTGTCGTATTTTTAGCCCATTTTTCGATATTTGTCGTATTTTTAGCCCATTTTTTCGATATTTGTCGTATTTTTAGCCCAATTTTCGATATTTGTCGTATTTTTAGCCCATTTTTCGATATTTGTCGTATTTTTAGCCCATTTTTCGATATTTGTCGTATTTTTAGCCCATTTTTTCGATATTTGTCGTATTTTTAGCCCATTTTTCGATATTTGTCATCTGATAGGTTGAGCTTAGAAACGATCTTGTAACAATCCGTCGCCTCTGTCGAAAGTTTTAGGCAGACATGCAAATATACATGCATACATACATACATACATTTATATATTGGTAACTAAAGATTTTCGACCCAAACTGATTAAAAAGCTTGCCATATCTCTGAATACACTTTATGTAAAATTTCAAATGTTTAGACCAGAAATTGTCTGAGTAATTTGGTAGAGACCGCAGAGGTAAAAAATTTTTTAACTTTGACACCTAATATGACTTAGCATTTAAAGAAACAGGTAGGATTTATATTATAGATTATATTGGTCGCAGTATATACTAATGATTTAAAAAGTTAAAAAAATAAATAAAGACTTGTGCGCCACCACCGAGAATAGAATCGGAACCAAAACCTTCAGCTTACGATTTATTTTTGCCTCTACTGCCAATGACTGGGCCATGAAGATATATTTACTGCAAGGCTAAAAATTAAAACATGAACAAATAGCTACTATGTTATGCATTCGTAATGCCAGCGTTTGACCTTCACCTGGCAAATTTCATTTTTAAAAATTTTCACACTTTTGCACCGATTTTTCCAGGCTAAAACCCAAATATAAAGTTTTGTATGGATATAAATACCTTATATATGAAGTTTCATGCCTGTAGACCAAATACTCTAGGAGGAGTTTGGTAGGAAAATTTTTTTAAACAAAAATATATACGTATACATAAATATATATCAAAACAATTTTGTGTTTACGATAAACTTTTTACGCAAATATTACGCAAGTATAGATCATGTAGAATATCTGCATGAATATAATTACACATAATAGTTAACTAAAGATGAGTATCCCATAAGAAAACCGAAGAAACTAATAGGGAATTAATTACAATGAATGTTTAAGAATATGCAAATTAGCTAGATCTTCTGCTAGTGAATGCAATTCCATGCCCCATACATAACAAAATTGTATTTTCTCTTTAAATAAATAGAGAAAGGGATTTTAATATGAATATCAATACACACGCTTGAAAAACGAATTTATAGGAGTATAGATAGATAAATATACTAGCACGGGTGCCTGGCATTGCCCGAGTATTTGGAGGTGTATGTTGAGCAAAAAAAAAAAATAGTAGGAAGGCAGGCTCGAACACGTACGCAAAGGAGGAAAAGAACGGGAAAACCCCTGACGTCTTTGCTGTTATGACCACCGCCAAACCAGAAGTGACGTAGGTTTTAATTAAGACTAGACAATGTTTTTAGCCAAGTTTTCAATATTTGTTGTCTGAAAGAGTCGAACTTCAGAACGATACTGATCTTGTAAAAATCCGTCGCCTCTGTCGACAGTTTTAGGCAGACATGCAAACATACATACATACACACATTTATATATTGGTAACTCAAATTTTCGACCCAAACCGATTAAAAAGCTTGCCCTATCTCTGAATACAGTTTATGTAAAATTTCAAATGTTTAGACCAGAAATTGTCTGAGTAATTTGGTAGAGACCGCAGAGATCAAATTTTTTTTTAACTTTGACCCCTATTATGACCCCTTAACATTTATTGTTTTGGGCTCAAATCGAGTTATTAAGTTAGATCTATGTTCAAGGAACCTATATATAAAATTTCAAGTGTTACGACCCAAATTTGGCGGAGGAGTTTGGTAGAGTTCTCAAAGGTCAAATTGTTGAACTTTGGCTCCTTTAACAGCCAAATTTCTGGCCGAAAACTGGTTGCAAAGATTTTCCCAAATCTCAGTACCCTGTATATTAAATTTCGAGTCTGTATACTGAAAATTGACAGTTATTGTGTAGAAAATGTACACACACACACACACACACACACACACACACACACACACACACACACACACACATTCGCTTTTATATATATAATAAATAGATGTGAAATTGTCTGTGAGTGTGTGTGTCTGTATGTGTACATTTCCCTGCCAAACTACTCTATCAATATTCAGTCTATAGACTCGAGATTTGACAGAAGGGGTATTGTAGATTTGGGAAATTTTTTTAATCGGTTTTCGGCCAGAAATTTGGCTGTTAAGGGGTTAAAGTTCAACAATTTGACCTTTGAAAACTCTACCAAACTCCTCCGCCAATTTTGGGTCTAAATACTTGAAATTTTAGATGTAGGTTCCTTGGACATAGATCTACCTTAATAACTTGATTTGAGCCCCAAAAAGTAAATGTTAAGGGGTCAAAATTGGGGTCAAAGTTAAAAAATTGATCTCTGCGGTTTCTACCAAATTACTCAGCCAATATTTGGTCTAAACATTTGAAATTTTACATAAAGTGTAATCAGACATAGGGCAAGATTTTTAATCGTTTTTTTTTCCGAAAATTTAGCTGCCAAACGGTAAAGTTCAAAAGATTTTACCTTTGTGGTGTCTAGCAAACTATTCAGCCAATTTTGGGTCAAAACATTTGAAATTTAGATAAAGGGTATTCAAACATGCAGCTAGATTTTAATCAGCTTTTGAGCGAAAAGTTGGCTGCCTAGAGGTCAAAGTTGAAAGAGTTGACCTTTGTAGACTCTGCCAACCTCCTCCGGTAATTTTGGGTCTAAACACTTGAAATTTTAGACGTAGGTTACCTCTAGGACACGAATCAAACATTTTAATATATATATACATATGCACATAAAGTTATGAACAGTAGATATGGCCCGAGCAAAGCCGGGCTAGAACTGCTAATGTGTATATATATATATATGCTCGATTAGCAAAAACCGTATCCATTCGGCCACGATTAACCGCGTGAAATAACGTTGAATTTAAAAAATTCTTAAACTTAGTTTTTATTTTTTACTACTCGCCTGAGGATGACCAATGGAGGTCGAAAACGTTCACGATTATGGGAAATTTCTTTTTTCACTAGGAAAAAACGTTCAGAAAATGGTCCGACAAAGAGAAAAGGAGGATTACAAGAAAAATTAGTAAGAGTTATCTGTGCTATTTAATGATACGTGCATAAAAGAAAAAATGCTGCCTAAATATACTAATATATATATATATATTTTCTTTTTTACATAGGCATCACCACCTATCAAGGTCAAGCGGCCACTCGAGGATAAGGGTTAAAGAGTGTACAGTAGAAATTGGACAACATAGTAATTCTTAGTAATGGAAATTCGGTAAATTTGTTAACAAGTGGAACGGCTCATCAGGAACTTGTTTATGTTAGACTTGAAGACAACCATATTGTAGTCAGCTGGAAAGCAGGAGACAATTCCACAGGCGGCGCAGTTCTAAGAAAGAAGCTTTGTTCATTGAATTTACGTTTAAGTTTAGGCACAGATAACGAGTGGGGGGGAATTATTGATAGTGTTTTCAGCTAGACGAGTGTTTCTTGTGAAAGTTTGGTGAGGGGGGACCATAGACTGAAGCTCAGTCGAACACTTTCCATGAAAATAATGATACAGTAGCGACAAACTTGCAACATCTCTTCTGTGAGATAGAGATTGCAGGGAAGAGAAAAGGATATCTCCTACGAGGCTACAAAGTCTATTTTGAACTCTATCAAGGCAGGACAAGTCCTTTCTAGCAGCTCCTGCCCAGATGTGGCAACAGTATTCCATCCTTGGATGTATCTGACTCTTATATAGATAGAGAATAGCATCAGCAGTGAGATATCTACTGGATCGATAGAAGGATCCCACCATTTTTCCAGCGGCGTTGGCAACAGATTTGATGTACGTGTTCCATTTAAGATCAGGAGTAGAGGTCCAGCCCAGAAGCTTGTCAAAACTTGAGGCCTCCTCAAGATGAGATCCATTCATTTCAACTGATGCCAGATGGGGATCAGAACGTTGATGATGTAAAGAGAGAAGCTTGGTTTTAGATGCATTAAAAGTAACCAGCCACTCCTTTCCCCATTGTACCACGTGCTCAAGATCAGAGGAAAGAGAATCAGAGAGAACTTGGTCACTAACTTAGATGCGCTACCATAGATGTAGTGTCATCAGCATAAATGTCTACAAATGATGTAAGGATGTGATTTGGAAGATCATTAATGTAGATCAGGAAAAGAGTTGTGCCCAGGATGGACCCCTGAAGGACTCTAGCATTAATACTGTGAGCTTCTGATTTTTGCCCATCAACTACTACTCTTATGAACCTGTCCGAAAGAAATGATTTAATAATTGAGAAGACATTTCCAGCTATACCATAGCTAGAGATCTTGTGAAGTAAACCTTCATGCCATACCCTATCAAAGGCCTTAGATATGTCAAGAGCAATTGCCCTAGAAAGGTTGCCTCTGTCGAGAGATTTGCTAATCCTATGAGATATAACTGTAAGCACATCTGCTGCAGATCTAGCAGAACAGAAAGCATATTGTGTGTCACTAAGAAGGTTATTTTTGCTGAGATGGTTGATTACTTCTCCATTTAACACAGATTCCAGCAGCTTATGACGCACAGGAGACTAAGAGGGGGATGAGCGATTACCTGAATTCTTAAATACAGGGCATACTGATGAAATTTTCCAGGGTGATGGGAAGCAATTCTCCTTAAGACAACGTTTAAACAGTTTTGTAAGTATGGGCGCTAGTTCTGGTTGAAGTTTTTTGAGTACTATAATTGGAATACCGTCAGGGCTGGTTGCTTTATTGGAATCAAGGTTTTTGATTAGCTTGGCAACATCACGTACAGACATATGTATATCACATAGTGTGTTTTCTGATACAGGAGGAAATATTGGGGGTTGGCAGCCTTGGTTGCAAAGGGTATAATTAGCTGTAAAGTTCTTGGCAAAGAGTTTGGCTTTGTCTGATGATGACGAGATTACCTCAGGTCCATTGATGATAGTTGGGATAGAGCACACGCTTCTGTTCAGGATTCTGTTTGCTATTTGCCAAAACTGGTGGGAACCAAGCCGCTGCTTAGCTACTTTGGACTTGACGGACTGAGCATACAACTGTCTTGCGTTCTTTATTACTTTCTTATAATGATTGCTGGCAGTCCTGAAAGCGGCTTTAGTTTCCATACATCTATTATGTTGGAAGCAGTGGAAAAAGTGATTTCTGTGCGCAATGGCAGCAGTACATTCTGGAGAGAACCATGGCTGGCTATTAGGTTTTTGCTGGAACTTTTTCGAGGGTATGAAACGGTCTATACCTACAATTAACCATTCCGTCAGGTCTGATACTATAGAGGACATATCCTTTTTAAACATGGAATGCAGAGGTAGATCCTATATAAATGTATGGAAGCTATCCCAGTCAGCCATAGTGTATCGATATACTGTACGATGGAGAGATACGTTTGGGGACTTATTATATTTCATTTTTATCTTAATTGATACAACAGAGTGATCGGAAGATCCAAGAGGAGACAGAACAGAAACTGAACATAGTTCAGGGCAAGTTGTGAGAAAAAGGTCTAGTAGACTCGCATACTGGCCGTCATTGTCGGGCACATGGGTAGGTTCGTGAACAATCTGAGTGAGGTCATAGGCAATGGAGAAATCATGACAGAACCTCCCCTCATCATTGGTCTTGTTTGAGTGGATCAACCATTCCACGTTGTGAACATTGAAGTCTCCATATACGTGAATGTTAGCTGAAGAATAAGCAGATAGGACTTGGTCAATTTTCTCAGATATGCTTTTAAAGATAGTAACTCCGCTGTTGTGGGGGCGATAGAGAGTAAATATAAATGCAGTACTATGAGCTAGTGCAACCCGGAAGCACATATAGGGTAAGTTAGGATCTTCTCTGGAGATGCCCCTACCACATGGAAAGCCATCTTTAATATAGGTACATATTCCATGCCCATAGCGATCTTGGGGGTCAGATTTAGAAGTTAAGTTAGAGTATCCTTTCATTACAAACTCATCTAGGGAAATAGCCTGTCCAATGCCAGTTTCGCTTAAAAATAAAAGATCAGGTTTTGTCTCCTGTAATTGGGTTTCAACCTCTGGAAGGTTAGAACGTAAACCCCTGATGTTCGAGAAGGAGACATGGTAGTTAGGGTCTGTGTTGGAAGTTGGAGATCCGGGTTTAATTGTGTATTTTTTCTTGAAATTTGTCATGATGGAATTTTGGAATTTGTGGACTAGGTCGTCAGACTTGCTTAGAGCAGGACAGAGAGGGGAAACTAAGAGAGAAAAAGAAACGAAGAAATTTTTTTTTTGTTTTTTTTTGTAGAACATGATAAGGTAAAGCCGTAACGAGTTTCTTAAAGGGGCTGTCATTTTTTTTACTATAATAATTAAATACCTACATACACTAGTGTTTCATCCTTTCGGGAATCTTCAGTGCAGTGTGTCAGTATATATATATATATATATATATATATATATATATATATAAAATAAAATGTTTCCTTTTGACATTAAATATGTTTTTAACTCATTTCAAAGTGTTTTTTAACATGTTTTATTAACTGTTTGCTCGTATATATATATATATATATATATATATACATACGTATATATATATATATATATACATACATATATATATGTATACATACATATATATATACACATACATACATACATACATACATATGCATATATATACATATATATATGCATACATATATATACATACATATACATCCATACATATATATATACATACATATACATCCATACATATATATATACATACATATATATATATATATATATACACACACACATATATATACATACACACATATATATCTACATATATATACATACATACATATATATATACATATATACACACACACATATATATACATACATACACACACACACACATATATATATATGTATACATATATATTTTACAAGTTCAGTATATATATATATATATATATATATATATATATATATATATATATATATATACACGCTGAACTTGTAAAAAGAAAAACATAAAACAACAAAGAAAAAGAGAGCTAAATTTTTCTATTCTGACCTTCCATATTTCTCTATTTTGTTATGACTTTTTTCATAAACTTCTAAAGATATAAACCGACACAAAAGAAAGACAGGGAAGAAAGTTAAATGTACTGGAAGGGGTGTAGGTGGAGACGATCATTTGTTGAAAGGTGAGAAGGGAGTGAAAGGAAGCATGATGAATTAAAGGAGAAAAGAAAGAAAAGAAAAGAAAAGAAAAGCCTTCAGCAGAACGAGACTAGCTAAGATAGCGGACGAAAGGTGGTTTCCAATCTGCACGTATTTCACAATTTACTATGAATGTTTTTATAGGGTGGGTGGGTCAGTCAGCAACTAACAACGCAGTCTGTCACGAAGAGAATGCAACTCACAAACATTAGACATAGCTGTATCTAGCTGGCGTTAACCGAGTAAAGAGCTTAGAGAAATTTCAAATACAATCCATGTTTAAATTAATATAATATATTATATATATATATATATATATATATATATATATATATATATATATATATATATATATATATATATATATAATATGTATGTATGTATATGTATGTATATGTATGTCGTTGATGGACTCGATATTAGTTTAGTAGGAAAACTGGTCCAGTGCTTAATCAATGTGAATCAAGTTCGAATCAAGTTTGTTCCACAAAAGTCACTTTCACTTAGGATGTTGGCAGCTTTCACGTAGTCACTACCGTAAGTATTCTTTCTAGAAACAATTCTGACTAGAAAAATATCGGGAAAACCAATGCCACCAACAGAATTTTCGGATTTATACGATATGATGATGAGTAGAAAAACTGGATGGTGTAAACAGACGATTGCCTTTAACCTTTTTTTTTCTGCTTCAGTTACTTCGGTAAAGGTGTAGAATAGTTAACAACGCAATAAAGGCACGAAAAAAAAAATAACAACAAAAACGATTTTTTTTTCAGATTTTAAACTTTTTGTAATTTTTTTCGTTGATTTTCCAGAATAGTTTACAAAAACTTGTTGTTTTAACTTATTTTAAAGCGTTTATTTAGTTTGACGCACACACAAGTAGTGTCGAGTCTTACATTCGAACAGAAACAAAAACGGTCAACATAAAACGGTCATCTAAGTAGACTCGATAATCGCTCAAAAATCGAAAAAAAAATACTGCTAGAAACCTACCCAACAAACAACGGTCACCAAGTCACCAACCGTACAAAAACGTACGGTTCTACCAGTACCTTTTTTTTCAATATACAATTTTTTTGTGCGATTATCAAGACTCTCTAGATGACTCTCACGTTGACCATTTCTTTTTCGTTCTAACTTGAGACTGAGCACTACTTGTGTTTAAAACGAAATAAATGCTTTAAAATAAGTTAAAACATGAACACTTATCCGCGTAGGTAGAAGAGTAGCTTATCTTGCATTTGCATAGTTTTTCAATTTTTAAACTTTTTAAAAAGTTTCTCTTCCAATTTCAGAATTTGTACCATAGCCTCAGAGGCTTCTAAAAACAAAATGGATGACCACTTTAGGCTAAAAGCATCGATACAGTACAATGAAACTTATTTTAAAATAAAAACCTTTAAAACAGTTTTAGTAAGTTAAAAATATACAAATCGGTTGAAAATTAAATTTTAATGCGTTTGGTAACGAGTTGCATTTTTATTTAATTTTCGATTTTTCGATTAAATCAAATAAATTACGACAGCCGTCTTGAATTCATTTTTCTAGGCTACGATACAAACTCCGAAAAAACAAAAAAAAACAAAAAACAAAAAAAAAAAAAAACACGTACTAAAAAAAGTTTAAAAACTAAAAAAAAAAAAAAAAAAAATACGCAGGTCGATAGCAAATTAGGTGATTTTCCAAAATAACTGACAAAGCAAATAAATACAAAACAAATACATCTTACTAAAGGCAAGTTAAGTTATTTTTCTACATATTTGGATATTTTTTGTGTGTTTTAACTTATTTTAAAGTGTTTTTAGATTTAAAGATGAAGATAACGTAAAACCTGTCGAGTTAGAAAAAAAACAAAAAAAAAACAAAATAGTGTTTTCATTAAAACCATAATCAAGCCTCGATAATCGCTCAAAAATTGAAAAGTAAACAAAATACTGGAAAAGACACATCCAATAAATGCCATCAATCATGCGAAAATTAATCTTCTACCAGTATTTTGTTTAATTTTCGATTTTTGAATGATTATTGATGCTCGACTATGGTTTGAATGAAACCACCGTTTTTTTTTTCATTCTAACTCAGCAGCCTTGATACTGCCTTTATTTTGGATTAATAAAAACAACCTTTTTTCTTTTCTTTACACCAATAATAATTAAATACCTACATACACTAGTGTTTCATCCTTTCGGGAATCTTCAGTGCCAGTATATATATATATATATATAATATATATATATATATATATATATATATATATATATATATATATATATATATATATATATATATATATATATATATATACATTCATATATATATACATTCATATATATATACATTCATATATATATACATTCATATATATATATACATTCATATATATATATACATTCATATATATATATATACATTCATATATATATATATATATACATCCATATATATATATATATACATCCATATATATATATATACATCCATATATATATATACATCCATATATATATATACATCCATATATATATATATATATATATATATATATATATATATACATATATATATATATATACATACATATATACATACATATATATATACATACATATATATATACATACATATATATATACATCCATATATATATATACATACATATATATATACATCCATATATATATATACATACATATATATATATACATACATATATATATACATCCATATATATATATACATACATATATACATACATATATATATATGTATACATACATATATATATTACACACATACATACATACATACATACATATATGTATATATATACATATATATGCATACATATATATATATACATACATATATATGCATACATATATATATATACATACATATATATGCATACATATATATACATACATATATATCCATACATATATATATATATACATACATATATATACATATATATACATACATATATACATATATATACATACATATATATATATATATACATATATATATATACATACATCGAAGGCTACTTGAAGATAAGGGTTAATGTGTGTACGGTAGTCATTTGGAACAATAGCGTAGTAATCAAATAGTGGAAATTTGATATAATTTGATTATTTAAGGGGACGGTTCAACAAGAACTTGTTTATATTAGACTTGAAGACAACCATATTGTAGTCAACTGGAAAGCAGACCAGCAGAACAGAATTTAAAACACAAAAAACATATTCAGGAAGATAGAAGAATAACTTAACTTGCATTGGATAACATTATTTTTTGTATATTTATTTCACTCTTTTTTGTTTTGTTAGTGTTGTGTCGTGGAACAACAGTAAAAATAAGAACAATCAAATCGAGGTTCGGTTAAGGAATAAGTGTATTAACAATAATGTGCAAAGATAGGAAAGCTTGTATATCTGCTGGGCACTCGGCTAGCAGTTGAAGTGCAGTCGCATCTCTCTCACTGGTGTTGGAATTACTAGCGCTATTTATAGTGCTAATCGGTGTAAATTCCTCTGTTCAAGGAAGGCCGATATAACACCCACCTCCCCTTTGAAAATATCCCGTTTGGGATTAATAACGTTTTTATTTTGGGTTTACCATTAATAACGTTTTTGTTTTGGGTTTACCATTAATAACGTTTTTGTTTTGGGTTTACCATTAATAACGTTTTTGTTTTGGGTTTACCATTAATAACGTTTTATTTTGGGTTTACCCTAATCAGTTCTGTTGATTCCCGTTTTCTGTTTGATCTTCTCTTCTCCAGAGCTGTCTCTGGTATGGCCACCTAAAAGTATCAAACACTGTGTCCATGATGTCATCCTCGGGCGATCTGCTCACCTCACTGTTCGAGTATCTTTTCCGAATTTGGTTAGTGTGACGTTTGTGCACGATGTCTGGTCCCTTAATCATGTAGACCATGTTGCCTATTTGTTTCTCAACAATGCCGGACTTCCAGAATTTTTTTTGAATCTTGTAGTAGACTCTTTCGACAACTTTATACCGTTTTTTTGGTATTGTTTTTTGATGTTTGGCCTATTCTGGTTTGGTAACAACTTGTGAAAAATCGATCTAATCTTGCCTCCGAACATAACCTCAGCAGATGTCTCCGACATTTCGATGTTTGCATTCGAAGTGATTCTGTAGACTTGTAAAAACTGTTGAATTGACTTATCCGTTGGCGACTCACTAGCTTTTTCAGAGCTCTCTTGAATATGTCAACGAATTTCTCTGCTTGTCCATTACTTCTTAGGTGGTATGGCGGAATGGTTATATGCTCGATTAGATGATTCTCGCACAAATTTTTAAATTCGGTAGACATAAATTGCGTTCCATTGTCTGTAACAATGCAGTCTACTACTCCAAACCTAGCGAATAGTTCATACAGGAAGTTGATAGTTACCTCGGATGTGGGATTCTTACATTTTAATACTTCCGCCATTTAGATAGACTGTCTACAACAATGAGATAGTAGAACCCATCTAGCAGTCCTGCAAAATCTAAATGAATCCTAGACCAAGGTTGGTCCAGTTTTGCCCACGATCTGAACTGAGTTGGAGGAGCTTTCATAGCTAATGTGCATCCTCTACACTCCCTGGTTTTTCCTTCTATGTCCTTATTCATGTTTGACCAATAAACGAAAGAGCGCATAAGGCTTTTCATTCTTAATATAGCTGGATGTCCTACATGGAATTCCTTGAGCATTCTTTTCTGTAATGTCACAGGAATTACGATCCTGTCGCTATATAACAGGACGTTATCACAAATTGAATAAATTTCTTCATCCAGTTCGTTATTGTTGATCCTTTTTTTCGTACGTATAATAAATTCGTCCACCTCTGCCTTACTCTTAATCTCATCAAGCGTTACTGGAAGTTCTCTTATTGTGTCACATAACGTATTTTTTACTTCAACTTGAATGACTACTATTACCATATCCTCCAATGGTTCTGTCTGCTTAGGTATTAACCTTGATAACCCGTCTGCATAACCAAATTTTTTAGATGGTACATACTCCATTTGAAAATTGTAATTCAACAGTATGGTACCCCATCTTTGGAGTCTATTTGCCGTATGTTGTGGTAGTCCCTTTTTCAATCCGAAAATCGTTAATTATGTTTTGTGGTCTGTTTGTAACAGATAGACGGTGAATTAGAAAAACTCGAAAACATAGGTGTCATCGGAAAAATTGATCACAGTGAGTGGGCTGCACCAACGGTTTACCTTGCAGGAAACGTTGAAATTTCTTTACTGCGAATATAATGCTTAGTGTCTCTTTTTCAATTTGTGAGTAGTTCTTTTTGGCTGGCAAAAGTGATCGGGATGAATGTGCTATGTGAAACAAAAACTCGCTTCTCGCAGACACGTGGGTCGTAACAAGCACAATCTACTCGCCAGAATCACCTACACACAATCTGCAGAACGCTCACTCTCCTTTCCAGTGTCCTGCCTTTATAGCGGCCGGGAACAACGTATTTGCATAATCACGCGAGAACAGACGTGATTCAACGATAATTACATTGGGTAAACGCTAATAAAAGCTCATGGACGCCATCTTGGAACTCTCTCTTCCGCTCAGCCCAAAACAGACGTATCCGAGGTAAGCTCTCTATTTCTCATTTTGGTTACTGCTAATTCTGCTACAGTTTCACTTTTCCATCATCCATTTTGTGTAAAATGCATGCTCCTATGCCATAGGAGCTGGCATCACTTGCAACTATAATTTCATGCTTGAGATTATAATGTGCCAGAAACAAGTCAGACGTTAAAGTCTCTTTAATTTCCCAAAATGCTTCTTTACACTCTTGCATCCAGACCCATTTTTGGTCTTTCCTTAACAGTTCATTTAAAGGCAACCTTAGTTTATGCATATTTGGCACAAATACATTGTATTAATTTGCTAAACCTAAGAAATTTTGTAAAGACGCAATATTTTCGGGAGCAGGCATATTCTTTATTGCACTCGATCTATCTGGATCCGGCCTTCTTCCATGTTTATCGATGATTTTATTTTCTCCATGAAAAATGTACATTTTTTCTGTTTTACTTTAAATCCATGATCCTGGATTCTTTTGACTACTTGGTTTACATGAGCTTTGTGTTGTTCTTTGCTAGCGCTTTTCATTAACACATCGTCCAGGTACCTTACTGCAAAATCCAACCCATTTAACATAATGTCTATAATTTGCTGAAAAAGCGCAGGGGCGACTTTGACTCCAAAAGGAAATCTGTTAAACTTATTTATTATGTATTAATACCCTTATGGGTATTAATACATAACAGCTTTGAACACTCCTCATTGACTGGAACTTGTAAGTACGCATCACTGAGGTCGATTTTAGAAAAATATTTCCCTCCACTCAGTTTCGCAAATATCTCTTCAGGGCTCAGAAGAGGATAATGGTGATCTGTAATGCCCTGTTTAAGCCTGTCGCGAAGTCGGCGCAAACCTGAATCTCCTTACTCTTGTTTTTGATGTAAACCGTTGGTGCAGCCCACTCACTGTGATCAAATTTCCGATGACACCCATGTTTTTGAGTCTTTCTAATTCACCGTCTATTTGTTCTATAGCGGCATATGGAACATTTCTTTTCTTTCTGAACACTGGCTGTTCATTTACTTTTACGTCAAATTTTGCTACCGCTTTTGTACATCTTGCCAAACCGCCTGAGAATACGTCTGGGAAATTTTTCTTTTAATTCCCTCTTAAGTTTTTCTGCCTCCACATTCGAATCCTCAACCTTTTGGCAAAATGAGCTTAAAGGCAATTCCCATAGTCTAAACTTTTCAAACAAATCAGTTCTAAAGAGGTTGTTTGATTTTCGCATGACAAAAATTCTTGCTTTTTCGGCCCTGTTCTGGAAAAAGATATTCGTCAATAATTCTCCTTCGGAGGTAATTTTTTCGCCACTGACGCTTCTCGCCATTTTATGTGATTTAATCATAGTGGGTCTCCCAAGCCTCTTCCATGTCTGTACATTAATAATGGAAATGTCAGACCTACTATCAAGCTGTAGCCTTACTTTCTTTTTAAACATTTTGACCTGTACATATTTCTGGATATTTTGTTCCTCAAGTTCAATTTTCGTAAGTTTAATGGATGTCTTTCTCCCAGATTTTTTTCTACAATGCGATGCTTTATGCTCTTTCTGGTGGCAGTTGTCACATTGTGTCACATTGTTTGAATTTGTAGGGACACTCATTGTACCAATGTTTATTTCCACACCTCCAACATGGTCCAGGTAGATCTTTTCCCTGTTTCTATCTCTGGTTAATTTTTGAAGTCGAATTTTTCTTTTGATGGATCTTTTTAATATGCGACACTCCGCTTTCCTCTATGTCACGACTGTCTTGTTTCAATGCAATAAACTATTCACAGTCTTCTGATAAGTTTTGTAGTTTTAAATTCGGTTCGTTTTTGAGTTTATTTAAAACACGACGCCTGATTTCAGCGTCTTTATTTAAGACCAGCCCTTGCACAAATATTAAACATTTAAAATTATCTGCTGATAATTCCTTCAGTTTAAATCGTTGCAAATGCAATGCTTGTTCACTCTACTTGCATAAGTAGTGTAGTTGTCGTCTTCTCTTCTAGTAACATTCATACATTTATATCGCCTATGGAAAAGAGAAAAGTTCTGTAAATAGCATAACTGTTTCTTGGAAGCTCAACTCACTGGTCTTTTTTGGGAGAGTAAAATTCATGAATTTTGTATGCTCGGCTGTTCCCAATTTCCTTTGCAAAGGCCTAACTTTTTTCACGTCCGATATAAAAATATCCTCATATCGTCTGTAGTACTGGACGAAAGTGACATCGTCTTCTGGATTATAATTGAAATTTAAATAGCGGCCCACACAGCTGTTGAGAAAATGCATTATGATTATCGTCCGCTTTAGTTAACTGTGTCACCTCCAGAATTTTTCTTTGTTCCTCCTGTGTTTCCATCAATATTTCCTCGAAGCATTTCTGTTTCTGAAGCATTTTTTCTTCAAATGCTTGTTTAAATCTCTCTTCTCTTTCTACTTGCTGTTGAATTTGCTGCTTTTGCAATGCGAGATTTTGCTCTGCCTGGAATTGGTACAATTCCAACAGTGAATCTTTGAATTTCACATCCATCATACGAGTAAAAAAAAATCAACCAAGTTTTCTTTCCCAATTCTTTTGTTTGAAGAATAACAGTTTAGCTGTCCTTTTGTAACTTAATTTGTTGAACGCTATATTTCTAGTCTTACTAGAAACAATCCAGCGAAATAACATTTGTTTAACATTTTTTTATTTGCACGCGTTTTTACGTAGCAAAAATAAAATCCGTCACTTTAAACGAATTCGTATGGGAAACTTTTTTTATTTTTATCTTATTTATTTTTTACCCTCTTTGCCTTTTGCAAAAAAATGACTTGATTCTTTACGTGTTTGCTAAGCACAAATGAAGTACGCGAATAATTATTTTTCACGGTCAGCCTCATTTTCTCTTGACAAAGTCAGGCATGTTTTTTTTTTTTTAAATCCCATATGGTATTTGCTAGTTGGTTTTGGACATGTAACTTTGCAGAAGAAAATTCTTACCGTAGGAAAAATGGCTTCTGGTAAAGAAAAAAAATGATCCTTTTTTCCCTTTCTAAAACATTTGGTAAGTTTAAAAAAAAAAGTGCGTTTCAATTATTAAATAATTGACAACATTCGCGTTTTTCGCTGTAGCTTTTGGTAGCAAGTTTTTTCCCATCGCCAAATTACTATTGTAGTAATTAATTCGCTGTTAATCCTTGCATATCCAAATATCTGTTGAAATGACGAAGGTGTTCTGCCATAAAGATTTTACGCATCTTTATTTCAGTTACTTTTGGTGATTCTCTGCAGTGATGGTCGTTTCGATTCCTTGTCGCCAATCTGTTGTGTCATGGAACAACAATGAAAATAAGAACAATCAAGTCGAGGTTCGGTTAAGGAACAAGTGTATTAACAATAATGTACAAAGATAGGAAAGCGTGTATATCTGCTGGGCACTCAGTTAGCAGTTGAAGTGCAGTCTCATCTCTCTCACCGGTGTTGGAATTACTAGCGCTATTTATAGTGCTAATCGGTGTAAATTCCTCTGTTCAAGGATGGCTGGTATAACAGTTAGCTATTTTGGAAAATTACCGAAACTTAAATTTTCTTGCATTTGGTTTGGTTACCCGGCGTTTCCTGGGTGTTTGGAGGTTAGTGTTGAGCAAAAAAACAAAAATGTGGTAGTAGGCAGGCAGGCAGGCAGGCAGGCAGGCAGGCTGGAACCCGTACTGCGAAGGAGAAAAAGAATGTGAAAAAAACAAAACGTGACGTCTTTGCCGTTGTGGAAAATATCGGTGAAAAAAGCACCCTCTCCCTGTAGAAAAGTGCCCAGTTGAGGGTGAAGGAATTAATGGTCTTCTAAGGAAAATTAGATCATATGGAATCACTGGAAGAATACATAATGTAATTAAATCCTTCTTAAGTAAGAGAAAAATCCAAGTTGTCCTTGACGGTCGTACATCTAAACAATATGACATAAATGCGGGAGTACCTCAGGGGTCTATCCTTGGACCTTTATTATTCCTGATATTCATAAATGACCTCCCTGATAAAATTGTTTCGGAGATAGGTATATTTGCCGATGACACCACTCTCTATAACAGATATGAAGGGAAAACAAATGAACACATATCTAAGGAAATGGCAGAAACACTAGAGGATGACCTCAAATCTGTAGTGGAATGGGAACAAAAATGGATGGTCACATTAAATGCTGCCAAGACTAAGCTTGTTTCCTTCAATAACTACAAGAACCCCTCTCTACCACCAATAGCAAGGGCCAAGAACACATTGCCTGAAAGTACTTCTTTTAAACTCCTCGGCCTAATGTTTACAGGGAATATGACCTGGAATAGATACATTGAGAGCATTGCTAAGGCTGCTGCAAAGAAAGTGGGCTCTCTCTATTGTGCTAGAAAACTACTTACGCCTGAAAGTATCCAGTACCTCTATAAGGCCACCATTCGCCCATGTATGGAGTACTGTTGTCACATTTGGGCAGGTGCATCTGCTGTTTGTCTCTCACTCCTGGACAGTGTTCAAAAGAGAGTCGCCAACCTGATAAGTCATGAACTGTCATCTAGGCTTCAGCCTCTGTCCCATCGACGAGATGTTGCATTGCTCTGCCTGTTCTACAAATACTTTAATGGTGAATGCTCTGACGAACTGCAAACACTTGTACCTCCTCGACGTAACTACCCCCGACAAACCCGACAAGCAACTAAGTCCCACCCCTTTACAGTAGAGATCCCTAGATGCAAGGAAGCCTTTTGCTCCAATATATTCTTCCCCAGAACTGCAAGTCTTTGGAACTCCCTTCCGGGATTCTGTTTTCCCAACTGTACTGATATGCAGAAGTTCAAGTGTAATGTGAACAACCATCTTTCTACTCATCTCCCTTCATAATGCCCCCGCAAATTATGTACCTGATAGTAGCCCCCTACTTCAAAGTGACACTGTGCCTTGTTTGGGGTGAAAATTGAATTAAAAAAAAGAAAATTAATGTTTTTAGCCAATTTGTCAATATTTGTAATCCAAAGGATCTAACTTCAAAACGATACTGATCTCATGAAAATCCGTCGCCTCTGTTGAAAGTTTTAGGCTGACATACATACATACATACATTTAAACAGACAGGTGAGATTTATATTATAGACTAGCCTGGGTGCCCGGCGTTGCCCCGGTGTTTGGAAGTGTGTGTTGCGAAATAAAAAAAGTTATAGTAGGCAGGCAGATTCGAATCTGCACCGCAAAGGAGAAAAAGAATTGGAAAAAAAAAAAAAAACGTGATGTCTTTGCCGTTGCGTCCATCATCAAACCGGAAGGGACGAATGTTTATATCAAGGCTAGTCAATTGAAAAGAGGGGATGACTTTCGAAAATATCGGCGAAAAAAGCGACCCCTACCTGTAGAAAAGTGCCCAGTTGAGGGTGAAAGCATTAATATTTTTAGCCAATTTTTTGATATTTGTCGTCTGAAGGGTCGCGCTTCAAAACGATACCAATCTCATGAAAATCTGTCGCCTCTGTTGAAAGTTTTATGCATACATACATACATACATACATACATTTAAACAGACAGGTGAGATTTATATTATAGATGAGAGACTGAATAGATAATTCTGCTTAGATTCATAGACTCTTTGGTGACACAGTCTAGTTTTTAAATCTAAAGAAATCCTATTATCAAATTTATATTTTTCTTTCATTGAAACAGATATTATTTTTCTGATGGACAGAATTTCATCTGTTTTTCTAGACCAAGTGTCAGCATAATCTCCCCTAACTATACCTCATTCTCTCTCATCCTTGTTCATGTGAGCAGGGTCTTAGGCGTTTCCCGGGACCCTGCTACAATTTGCTTTATAATTTTTTTACCTTTTCGCCCCTTTTTTGCGTTGTTAACTATAATGCTTTTTTATCAATACTTTATTTCGACATCATATGAATGAGCAGTGAATAGAAAAAAGAAAAAAAAAAAAAACTAATCTCGACGATATCTAATATAACACTCCAGCATATTAATTGTTTCAGGTTTGTAATAATTTAATAAGTAATTATTAGCATTTTTATTTTCAGTTATCCCTTTTTCACTAGATTCTTTGATTTGCCATGTAACCAGCATCGTCTTGTTCGATTTATTTATCTTTCTGATAACCAGATGCTTGTTGTATTTTGGGCAAGATGTAACAGTCCATAAGTCTCGTTGTGAGGTGCCCTCTCTGGTCCAGCCACTTACTTGATCAGTCACCCCTGCTATGTTTCTAATTACTCTTATGTGTATATCAGGCAAATAACACACACACACGTGCACACGCACATACACACACCGTCATATATATATATATATATATATATATATATATATATATACACACACACATACTAGCAGGGAACTCGACGTTGCCTGGGATTGAATGATGATCAACGAATGTTTCACACTGTCATATTTTTATGGCCATCAAAATTAGTGAAATCGACCATTTTTCAATCAAATCGATTGATTGCCTGCTCTAGTCGGGGACCCAACATGGTGTACCGGGAGGAAGCTTCAGTAATGTAGTCCACAATAAATTTTAGCCTTCATTGCACTGTAGAGAACCTACTATTGATTTTATAAAATTATTTTTTTATACATAGTGGTTTGAATTAAAATTTAAAATGCAAAAGTCAAGTATCATGCTTTAATTGTGCTCTAAACAGAAACAATTATTTTGAACACGCCCCTGTCATATCAAAGAACTTACTGTTGATTTTATATATCAAGCCTTTCGACTTGTGTAATAATAAAACTTCTCAAATGCACTTGTGATGTTAGGCTGTGCTTGGTGTTTACTTTATCGTTATTTTCATGGCAAGTGCTCGAATGAACTTCAATCTATGGTCCCCACCTTGCCAAACTTTCACAAGAAACACTCGTCTAGCTGAAAACACTATCAATAATTCCCCCCACTCTTTATCTGTGCCTAAACCTAAACGTAGATTCCATGAATAAAGCTTCTTTCTTAGAACTGCACGCCTGTGGAACTGTCTTCCGTTTTCCTGCTTTCCAGCTGACTACAATATGGTTGTCTTCAAGTCCAATATAAACAAGTTCTTGATAAGCCGTTCCCCTTAAGTTAACAAATTTAATGAATTTCCATTACTGACAATTACTATATTGTCCAACTGACTACTGTACACTCTTTAACTCTTATCCTCGAGTGGCCTCTGGGCCTTGATAAGTGGTGATGCCTATGTAAAAAAAAATTATGCTTAGTAACTGCGTTGCAAAATTCATAATGACCTGTTAATTAGTTTATAAGTGAATATTATCCATACAAATATATAAACACATACCCATACCTAACTTTATATGACTACTAGAAAAATACCTGTCCCAGGATAAGTAATATTAAATCTCAGAACACAACAGTTTTTCATTCTTTTTTGTTTTAATTTTATTATCATTTTGTTTTTGCTGGGAATGAGGCATTCTACCGGATGCCAAACGTTCACACACTATTTTCAATCACTCTAACTGAGAGATCTTTTTCAGATTCTAAGTGTTCCTCTGAGTGCAATTGTTTGTATTTTTCTTTTACTTGGTTCACCAGGTATATTCACCAGCTAGTTGTTTTTTTTTTTCGCCAAGATGTCTCCTTATGAAGATTAAAATCAAGATATAATGCTACTAAACCATAAGTCCAAAATCCTTATTCCAATTTTGATAAAAATCCTTTACATGATTTTGATACTAGAAAATGTCTAAAATCTGAGGCTTAAGCTAAAGGGTTCTTAAGAAAAAATTGAAATTCAGTTAAAAACCTTTCCTGCTTGTATTCTAGTTACTTTCGACCTACTATTTTATCCAACCGTCAACTTCCTCGTGCTTTTCCAAGCAACGACTTGATCAGATTATGAACCAAATACAGCAACTGATACCCCTTTTTCCTGACCAGATACTAGCATTCTATTCATTTATCTCAGGACAGACACCTTTCTTTTCAGGACAAACCGCTTATTACAAATTCTATAATTCTACCTGTCCTTTTCAGGATGATCTACGTACTAGATCGTCATTGAATTACTTTTCTTTTCAGTCGGTCCAGCAATCATCTAAACTTTGTGCAATCTCCATGCCTGACAAGTATCAATCAACCAAACTGACTTAGTTGTTTCTTGAACCTCAGTGACAAGCACCGTCGTTGAACACGTAACAAAAATAGACACTCCTCATCAATCCTTCCGATCTCAATAGTTAAAACAACTCTTTTTTTTATTTATGTATCTGTAATTATACGGCCCAATAAACCAGTTATTTGTTATTTACAAATTAAACTTCTGTTTGTCATCTTTCTTTACCAGTGCTCTATTTGTCTTATATCTCCAAAAATATTGTTGAAGTCGACTTTCACTGAGCTATTGGTCGCTCTTCCTGCATCAATAGATTTTTTTTTTTTAGTTCTATTTAGTTTTCCCCTATTTTATTTGTTTGTAGTGGAATTGAACAACAAGATTAAAAAAAAAAAATAGAATGAACAAAAGAAACACAGAATGGCTTACATGAAGATTCAGAATTGTCTGGAAGTCAAGGCTAGAAGCACGAGCATGCTCAGACAATACAGTTTATAGTCTCTGTCACGAGTTCTACATGCAGATTTACCAGATGATTTAGGTGTATATATTTCGTGGTTTTAGCAGTTGGGTGAGTTGGTTTCTTTTTTTACGTCTGTAGTTAGGTAGTGCTGTGGTGCAAAGTGAAGGAGAAGATTACCAATGTGCGACCATCTATTTCAGCCTTATTAGAACTATGGAGTTAAGACAATTCAATATTTGGCTCATCCCTGAATTCAGTAGCATGGCAACAGACACTCCAATAATGGTATGGTTGGAGGATTTAGAGTTGACTTGTGAGCTGTGCGAAATATCTACGGTGAAGCGAGTCCTGTAACTAGGATTGAAAGGTGTAGCTCAGGAAACATATGGGCAGATCTCGGAAGAACAACGGAATGTTATAGGGTAAGCTGATATACGCATTACAGGAATAATGAACTTATCTAGAAACAATAAATATAATTACATCTAACATGTTGCGGGTGAAGATTGATGCTATTCATTTAGCCACTGGCCCTTATTGCTGATACATGCTAGTTGAGATTCCGATTTTGACAACCAGTCGGACAGTAATTGGGTCATTTCAGTGGCCTTTTATCTGACGGGTTGACGCATTCATTCTGGGTAGTCCTAGGAGGTCCACCCTCCCACGCATTGCCTTCTTTCTTTGGGGTGGAGTAAGTTTATTGTTTACTCATCGACCTAGGAATGCCAATGGTGCTGCTCAGGCAATTTTTAAAAGGCCAGAGTGCTTCTTCTTTAGCGCACTGGCTTGACTCTTCCCACCTTCTTACCTTGTATCACATCTTCTTGCAGTGGGAAGGTAGTAAATGCTAGCAATTCATGGCAGTTATGGCTCCAGAATCATGATGTGTACTTCTGTAACATACTTTTGCTAAAACACTTTTTGTTAATTATGCCACTGTGTTGTTTGTTTTGATTATTAACGGTCTGCAAGTCCACACCACTATTTTTGATTTCAATAAATGTTTTATTAATCTCATATATGAAATGATATCTGCTGGATTTTAGGAGTTTTACTTTAATAGAATTTAAGCTGACACATCATAATAAAAGATACTCATTGGCTCTTGTTAGATCACTGGAGTTAAGTGGCGTTGAGTTTAATTAGTATCAGATAGCTGACTATTTGTAAATATCGTGCTGTATGCAGGAGACTCATGACATCTCCATGTAAAAAAAAAAAGCAAAAACTATGTCAATATACCCTAACCGTGATATATATGTGATTGAGAACTGTTTGTAAATTTAATATTTGATATTCCCAAGAAACTTACTCCTCTTGAGAAAGTCAGTTCAACTCACTCAGGGTGAATGCCACACCAGGTATCAAATTTGATTCTGACAAGTTATATTTTACTTTTTACTAGCAGGACCCATTAATTGGCGTTGCCCAGTGGAAGCCCTCTCCCCTCGCAGAAATGTAAACTATAGTTGCTGTTGGTGACCACTGCCATCCCTGAACAATTGCAGACACTGGTGGCCATGACCGAAATGAAATAATCTGGCTTTCATTGGTGATTTCTGCTGGTTTGAGGCGATAACCTGCAGATACTGTTTAAATCTAAAAAAAAATAATTAAGAAAATGCGTAAGTCAGTATAAATTAATAAAATTATGGAAAATGGTCTATTTGAATAATAATCGAAGGTAAAGACAGAAGTTTTAGAAGTTAGAAATTTTCACTGTATATGAACTGTTTAGATTGATCGAAATCAGTGGTAGCAGTCCTAGCTGTTTCTGTTTGTTGTTCAAGTCTTCCTCTTCTTTTCAACTCTTTCACCAATGGTATTAAATTAAATTCCAGTTTTATGTCGTTTTTTTTTTGTTTTTTTTTTAACGGGTGAAACAAAACAATTACGACTTTTTTCACTTCACTGCTTTGAGTATTGCCATGATAAGAATAACGGCATTTGGAATAGACATCCCAAACTCCCCATGTTAAGAATGGCTTTTGCCATAGACACTACCAACCTCCCCATCTTAAAAACGGCATTTGGAATAGACACCCCCACCATCCTCATGCAAAGAACGCCTTTCAGAGTAGACAAATAATTCCTCAAATTTAACCGTGATAATCATTGTCGGCATACCGCACATGCTAAAAAAAAATGGGGGTAGGAGAGAAGTAGATTTGTTTATTGCGTGTGTGTGTGTAAACCTGGCAGCTAGTGAATTACGGTGCATAATACAGGTATTTATATCTCTATAAGTACCTTTCTCCACAAAATTTGAATGAGATTTTCCTAATCAGCATAGTCGAAAGCCTATAAAAGTTGTCATTCTAAAGAAAATGGTGGAGGTGGACCTAATGTACAAATTTACCCCCCCCCCCCAAAGTTAATAGGGGCACCATTTTGAGAATCAGTACAGAAAAGAACATTAAATAAAATACTCCACAGAATTCAAAATTGGTGGATATATAACAAATAAGTGTTTCCATATGCAATGAAATTTACATTAAAACTGCAGCGTAGGTAATCAGTATACAAAATCTTATCGCCAACCGGAATAGTAAATGCAAAAAAAAAAAAAAAGCAAAAGAAAACGTTTTTATTGGGGGGAGGTTAGTGCCGTATCGGTATTTTGTACATGTTTATATTCCCAAACAATTGCTGTGTTTACATTTTATAAAGTGTTCTGGATGTGCAAGCAAAGATGGAGAAGACGTTATGTATATAAAGTTTTTTTTATTTGTGCCCGTTTGTTCCAGTAAATAAGGTTATCAGCATTTGATTGTCTGTTTATGAGCGGTTAATATGTTTTTATTTCTTTCTCTTTTCAGCGCTAGTGTCTCATGGGGAGAGCGATACCATTTTTGTAAAGTGTTCGTTTATTTAGGAATTAGTTTCATTCTGGAATATAAGAATGGTAGGTCTCAACCAATCAGAAAAAGTGAAACATAGCTAGGGATCTGTTATTTAGGATTCAGAATCAGAAAGAATATGCTATCTCTATGTATGCATTAGCCAGTTACAGAGGGTGTAATCACACTATAGTTGAAAAATGTAGAATTGGACCTGGTGACAACTGGTAGCAGTGAATATTGCACTAAATATTGAGAGAGAAAAATAGGAACTTCTTCTTCTCTAGATGTGGCGATTGTGATAGTGTTGCTCATCAGATGTAATGTAGCATTTTATGATCACGAGTGAATGTGGCAGAAATGGTGGTTATAAGCTACATAAGATACAAGGGTAGATGTATTGAATTTGTATGTGACATCTGTTGTTGCAAACCTTCGATATTTTGGTCCAGAGGGGAATTTCTGTAATCAAAATATTATATATGGAGATGTTGTACCATATTCTTAGTAATGAAATAATGTACTCACTTTAATTTCTTTCAGAAAATACTTATTCAATACTGTAAGTGCATGCCTAAATGGACTATGAGGGCATAGCCGACCTAAAACTAAATAAATCTTATTTTATTAATTTTAAATAATATGCATAAAAGTTTCTGGGGAAGATGATGGAAGAGATCCCTAATTTCTAAGTACTAAGTCCTAGCCTAAGGGAACTATGGGGGCTGAATATCCTTTAAAACTTAAAATATATAATCTTTTGGTGCAATTTTATATCATGCTAGCCTGGTACCTGGCGTTTCCCGGGTGTTTGGAGGTATGTGTTGAGTAAAAAAAAAAAAAAAGTGGTAATAGGCAGGCAGGCAGGCTCGAAGGAAGAAAAGAATGTTAAAAAAAGAAAGAAAACGTGACGTCTTTGCTGTTGTATCCATCGCCAAACCGGAATTGATGAAGCTTTAAATTAAGGCTAGTCAATAAAAAAGAGGGGATGAATTTCGAAAATATCGTTTAAAAAAGCGACCCCTCTCTGCAGAAAAGTGCCCAGTTGAGGGTGAAGGAATTAATGTTTTTAGCCAATTTTTCGATATTTGTTGTCTGAAAGGTGGAGCTTCAAGACGATACCAATCTCGTGAAAATCCGTCGCCTCTGTAAAACGTTTTAGGCATACATACATACATACATTTAAACAGACAAGTGAGATTTATATTATAGACTAGCCTGGGTATCCGGGTGTTTGTAGGTGTGCGTTAAGAAAAAAAAAAGTTGTAGTAGGCAGACAGGTTCGAACTCGTGATGCAAAGGCGGAAAAGAAAGTGAAGGTGTATGTAAGGGTGTTAGTTGAGCAAAAAAAAAAAGAAGGAAAATTGCGAGTGCAAAAAAAAATATGTGGTAGTAGGCAGGCAGGCTTGAATACGTATCACAAAGGAGTAAAAGAAAGTGAAAGAAAAACGTGATGCGTTGGCTGTTGCGCCCATTGCCAAACCGGAAGTGATGTAGGTTTTATTAAGGCTAGTCAATTGAAAAGAGGCGATGACTTTTGAAAATATCGGCGAAAAAAGCGACCCTTCCCTGTAGAAAAGTGCCCAGTTGAGGGTGAAGGAATTAATGTTTTGGGCCAATAGTTTGATATTTGTCGTATGAAGGGTCGAGATTAAAAATAATACCGTTCTCGTAAAAATCCGTCGCCTCTGTCAAAAGTTTTTGAGAGGTATACAAGCATACATACATATGTACATACATACATTTAAACAGACAGGTGAGATTTATATAATAGATGTATAAAATTTTCCCGGGAAAACAATGGAAGTAGTCTTAAGTAATTCAAAAATCTGTTTTGAGTGTCGCCTGCACTGAGGACTGAACTTAGGACTTCTACCCAATCATGGCTGATGAAACAAGAACTTGCTATCTCCATGGATTGAATGATGGTTTCTGCTTGAAATACTGTGAAGATTCCCAAGTTTGACAAGATACACCTGATGTTATGTTGACCAAAATGTTGTGCCACTAACACTCAAAATGAGAACTAGAGTTGGAATAATCCAAATCATACATAATTATCAATCCTCATCTCAAAAATTAAGAAGCAAAGATTTTCAAGGTTGACAAGATTCAGTTGAAATTTACATCAGCTGAAACGTTGTGAGAATAACACCTAAGATCAGAATATTTGTCCAAATAATACATATTATTATTATTATTGTTATTGTTGTTTTTTTGTTGCTGTTGTAAGTAGCAGTAGCAGTCAAGATGCTGCAAACTGAATCTGTAGTAGAATACATTAATAATAATAATAATAATAGTAGTAGTAGTAGTAGTAGTAGTTAACAAGAAGGAAGAATCCTGCTAGATTATAGATTTTGCCATCCCAGCATACGGTAGGGTGAAGATCATGGAAACAAAGCATTGAAGCAAATGTCAAATGGCCAGAGAGCTGAAAGGGGTATGGAAGATGAAGAAAGTCACCAATAATAATACGAGCACTAGGAACAGTCCCGAAAAAAGAATTAGAATAAGAGGAAAGATTGGGAAGATACAACGGATAGCAATAACAAAAATAGCTGCAATCCTAGGAAAATCCTAGAATGCAGAAACCAACCCACATAAACTGTGAACACTAACCACTAACTTGGATATAAAACCAAAACAAAAAGAACACGCCCATAAGGAACCAAAAAAACTGAAACTAAAAAATACTATGCTTCCTCCACAACCACTAAAAAAAAGACGGTGGCGTCTACATCAGATGGCACCTCATGAAAGAGTTGTCCAGAAAGGGTCGGAAAAACGAGGAATGAGAGCATTAACTAGACCTTCACTGGAAGAGAGCAGAGAAGACTGTGGCCTTTTGGGAGATGTTTTGCCACCCAATTCCCAGGAAATACCAATGCTCCTATTCTTATTTACTTGCCTTCCCATGTCGGTTTTTATGATGGGGGAAATTCAGCTCCCCAAAAGGGGCACTCTGGATAGGAACAAAAATTAAAATTGTTTCAGTCATGAAGGATTTCTCCTCTACTGATCGATGACTGAAAAGGTGAAGTGTAATATCAGAACAGATACTACACTTTGTTTCTAGTGAAAAGTCCAAGGAATATCAATGCTAGTAAGAAATCAATGCTAAACGGCTGCTGCGATAACATGAAAGCACTTGTGCTGGTTATCGAAAGAGTTACCGAGCAATGGAAATCTGGGTGAACTTGTTGTCACATAGACTCCAGGGAATACTACAGTTGTTGTCAGTGAGTTCTCTCTGATGATGAAGTGTGTGAGAACTCCTAGTGAGTACATAATACCGTTATTGAGGCACCATATGTTGTAATGGTTTTTCCATAACCTTTCTTAAACTCATTAGAGTATGTATTATCTGTAGCAACAATAAGAGCTGACATTATTGAACCTTTCTGAATTGGTCTACTTTGCTGAATCGATCATTAACAGTTCTCTGGCCTGGTTCCTTGTGTGTAACATGAACTGCCTTTGATAGACATTGATCCATATAGACACCCCCTCTCCCCTCTTTCTCTCCTTCCTTTCGCACCTTCTCCTCCCTCTCTTTCTCTATCTCAAGTAATAGACACTCGACTGTATGAGTTTACATCATAGTTATATATGGGTGTGCACAGATATATACCTGCAGGCGCGCACTTGCGGTGTGGGTAGGTGTATTTGTGGGTGAATCGTTATTGTAGCTATTTGCGTATATCTATGTAAGCATCTATGATAGCAACGTAATCTGTATTCTCTGCCGTAGCTTCTCTTTTCTCTACTTTTTCTGAATCAACCCCCATGAAAATGAGTGCATGCACCTATCAAGTGCTAGGGGCTTATTGGACCAACCCCAAAACTATGATATGGAGGCTCACACTCTGAAACAATGTGTTCAGTTTTTTTTAATCACCAAAATAGAATCAGCATTTTTAACTAGAACAAACAAAACAAAATGGAGTGAAAAAAATAAATACACAACGAATAAATGTTACCAAAAGCAAGTTAAGTTATTCTTCTACCTACATGGCTTCGTGTTTTAACTTATTTTAAAGCGTTTTTTTAATTGAAAACAAAAATAGTGTCAGGTCTGTAGTTAGAACGAAAAAAAAATGGTGGTTTCATTGCACCCATGCCGAACGTCTATAATTGCTCAAAAATCGAAAATTAAACAAAATACTAGTAAAAAACATATCCAATAAATGCCACCAATCATGTTAAAATGTGACGTTCTAGCAATATTTTGTTTAATTTTCAATTTTTGTGAGCAATTATTGAGTCTCGAAATGGCTGTAAAAAATAAACTGCCATTTTTTTTGTTTTCACTTAACACTTAACACTACTCTTGTTTTCAATTAAAAAAAAAACGGTTTAAAATAAGTCAAAATACATAAACTTATCCGAGTAGGTACAAGAGTAACTTAGCTTGCCTTTAGTAACATTCAGTTGTTGTATATTTATTTATTTGATTCCTTGTTTGTTTTTTGGCTCTTCATAAAAATGTCCGAATCATCCAACAGTAATGGACTGTTCACCATTTATCCAATACTAGTAGGACACCCAGTTGTAAAATATGCTTAAATATGATATTTTAATTTATGCAGATTTCGTATTTATTATTATAGAGCCAATATTCTATTGATTATTATATTGTATCCAATATATAGTAGCGATTTTAAAAGTAAAAAAAAAATGACTTGAGTGTCATTAGCTAGAATTGAAACTAAAACATTTACTATCCCAACCTTAGTCATTACCGTTTGAGCTATCACCAGATGTATAAGAAAACGTTAAAATTCAACCGACTTTTACAAATAAATGTATAGTTGCGCATGTGTACAAAAGCAATTTAAGTTGACTTACACTTGCCGTTCCATTTTTTTCAATTTTGATCCCTTAGCAGCTATTTTACCGGCTAAAAACCAAATCGAATTTGTGTCACAAGTCTAAATCACCAATATATCAAGTTTCAAGTCTGTAGATCAAAAACTGACAGAGGAGTTTGGTAGAGAGCATTCTTCAGACAGACAGACAGACAAACAGACAAGGTTGCTTTTATATATATATATATATATATATATATATATATATATATATATTGGCAGGCTGCTTGGCATTACTCAGTTATGAAATACGCTTAAATATGATATTTAAATTTATGCAATTTTCGTATTTATTATTATTATAGAGCCAATTCTCTCAATGAACTTTAACGTATTAATGTATATTTTAGCATGTGTACCAGGGCACTTCAAGGCGACTTATGCCTGTCAAGTTCTAATTTTTTTTCAATTTGGACCTCTTAGCAGCTATTTTTGCCGTCTGAAAAGCCATAAAAGAATGGTCCACAAAAAATGGAATTATTCGACCCGTTTGTGATCTTGTGTCTTGAAGGAGATGCACTTCAAAAAAAGTGGAGACAGACAGACAGACAGACATAGTGAGTTTTATAAATTCGAAAATATCTATTACTAATGCATATTTGGTATCTGTCTTTCCGAAACCGAAATTATACTAATATTTGTATTAATTGTACTACTGTACTATTTTTAATACTCAATTCAGTTTATTATACTATTTCAGATTAATGTACCATCTTTCAATGCTCTATTCAAGGAGGAGATAGTGTAGTATCTGTTCTGTTCTCATAAGATCGTCATTTGAGGCATCATCAATCTCTTTTGAGGGTAGTGTAGTATATGTTTGTCGTGATGCCATCCTCCCAGGTATTACCTCCTTTTTGGGGCGTTAGTGTAATATCCGTTCTTGGGGCAACTACACTATAATAGCGAAATTCGAAATTTTTTATATTTTATTTAAAAGCAAACCAATGGTTTCTATTTAATTGTCATGTTACAGTAATGAATATATCCAAAAATTACAAAAAACGATAAAATGGTCGGAAAAAAATTATTAAAGAAAACATTTTTTGATTAAAATTTTGCGAAAATAAAATGTTTAGCTAAAAAGAAACACTGGAAAGTTTTAAGGGGAAATAAGTAGCATATACCTATTGCCATTTTTTTTTTTTTTTTTTTAATAAATTGTGCATTAACAATCATAAATATGAGCTACTTACGTTGCTTTTAGCATAATTGAGTTATTTCCCTTGTTATTATGTCACGTGTTCTCAAAACAAAAGGAATACGGTTTTTTACGATAAAGATCGAGAACTTGCCTTTTTTTAATAATGCGATAATATTAAAGTACTTCTGACATCCCAATTAAGTAGATATCACTACTTTTAGTTGAAATTGACACAAATGTCAGTAGATACCATTTTTTAAAATCGATTTTTTCGTTTTCTGAATTTTACTATTATAGTGTAGCTGCACTCGGTTCTTTTGTCACAAGACAAACAGACATTTGTCGTGATGCCATTACAAGACAAACAGACATTTGTCGTGATGCATTACCTCCTCCTTTGAAAAGTAGTATAGTATCTGTTCTTTTGTCATGAGACCATCTTAGACATTACTTCCTCCTTTGGACGAGTAGTATAGTATCTGCTCTGTTGTCATGAGAGAATTCTCCCAAGCATTATCTCTGGTGCAAGTACACTTTAACTCATTAAAAGTATTTTTATTTTTGTTTTCTTTTTCAGGAGAGTGATACTAGCGAGAAGGGAAGGCAATTCAAAATTAATGCCTTTTTTTTTTTTTTTTTGTAAACCCTTTTCGGTATGCAAGGCAAACAGAAATATTTTTAGTGTTTTTTTTTTTATATATAAATCTCTTTAATAAAATAAAAGTTAACGTTCATTTTCGGTGATTTTATTTATTTAATACAGAAACAATACTTCAAAATAAATTATTCTTTTAAAATAAAACTATAATGTAACATTCTTTTTGCATGTACATATTTCAAAGAATATTTTTAAAATAAATAACTTTTTAAAATGTGCAAATAAGATATAACATTCAATTTAGAATATGAAATAAATGGAATGCATTTTTTAAAAAGAAAATTTTTTATTAAATAAAATAAATATCTTAAGAATTATTACAGTCATTTTAGAATATTTAGGAAAAGAATTACTTTTGGATTGTCTTCCATTTTCGCTAATATAAATCTTCCGAAAATGAAAATAAAAAGAATGTGCCCTCTATAGTATCAGACATCACTAAATCGTTAATATTCGGTATAGACCGCTTCATACCCTCCAAGAAATTCCAGCAAAAACCTAACAGCCAGCCGTGTACTTTCCAGTATGTGCTGCTGCCATTGCGCACAGAAACCACTATTTCCACTGCTTTCAGTGAAAGAGATGTACTAAGACTAAAGCCGCCTTTACGACTGCCAGCAACCACTGTAAAAGAGTAATAAAGAACGCAAGAAAATTATATGCTCCATCCATAAAGTCCAAAGTAGCTGAGCAACGGCTTTGTTCTCATGAGTTTTGGTGAATAACAAACTAGGTCCTGAATCGAAGCATGTCCTCTATCCCAACTATTATCAATGGACCTGAGGTAATCTCATCAGCATCAGACAAAGCCAAACTCTTTGCCAAGAATTTGCAGTAAATTCTACCCTATGCGATTAAAGCCGCCTATCCCCCCCCCATATTTCCTCCTGTGTCTGAAAACACACTATACAACATAAAAAAATAACTGCATGATGTTGCCAAGCTAATCAAAAATCTCGATCTCAGTAAAGCAACTAGCCTCGATGGCATTCCAATTTTGCTCAAAAAGCTTCAACCAGAACTAGCCCCTTACTTACAAAGCTGTTTAAACGTTGTCTTAAAGAGAAATGGCAACCCTCATCATTCTGCCCCATATTTAAAAATTCAGGTGATCAGTCATCTTCCTCTCAGTACAGACCAATCAGTCTCCTGTGCGTCATGAGTAAGTTACTGGAATCTGTGTTAAACAGAGAAGTGGTCACTCACCTTAACAGAAACAACCTACTCAATGACATACAATATGGTTTCTGTTCTGCTAGATCTACAGCTGATATCCTAACAGTAATATTTCATATGATTAGTGAATCCCTCGACGTGGGCCTCATTTCTAGGACAATTGCTCTTGAAATACCAAAGGCTTTTGATAGGGTGTGGCATAAACACTTACTACACAAGATCTCCAGCTACAGAATAGCTGGAAATGTCTTTGCAATTATTAAATCATTCTTCTCTGATAGGTAAGAGTAGTGGTTGATGCTCACAGTATTAATGCTGGCGTCCCTCAAGGTTTTATCCTGGGCAAAACTCTCTTCTTGATATTCATCAATGATCTCCCAAATCACATTCTTAAATCATTTGTAGACATTTATGCAGATGAAACTACCATCTATGGCAACTCTTTAAAGGCCGGGAATGGTCAAGATCTCTGATTCTCTCTCTCTCTTCTGATCTTGAGCATGTGATGCAATGAGGAAAAAAGGGGGCTAGTTAATTTTAATGCATTTAAAACCAAGCTTCTCATTTTCCATAATCAGCAACCTGACCCACATATGGCTGCTATTGAAATGAATGGCTCTTGCCTCGGGGGTGCTCCATGTGTAGAAAAGCTTCTTGGTCTGATCTTCACACCTGATGTGAAATGGAGCACATACATTAAATCCACTGTCAAGATTGATGGAAAAATGGTTGGAGCATTCTACCACTCCAGTAAGTATCTCACTGTCGATGCAAGTTATCTGTATAAGAACCAAGAACGTCCTAGGATGGACTACTGTTGCCACATCTAGGCAATAGCTGCTCAGACCATCCTATTCTGCCTTGACAGAGTTCAAAACAGACTTTGTAATCTAGTAGACGATGCCCCTTTTCTTTTCTCTGCAACCTCTTTCTCACAGAAGAGACGTTAATAGTCTGTCTCCGCTCTATCGTTATTTTCATGGCAAGTATTCGACTGAGCCCTAATTTATGGTTTCCTGTCTCTGATCTTTCACAAAAAAACACTTGTCTAGCCAAAATCACTATCAATAAATTCCCCCACTTTCTATTGGTGCCTAAACCTAAACGTGGATTCTATCAACAAAGCTCTTTCCTAGAACTGCCCGTCTGTGGAGCTCTGTTCTGATGGTTTACTTTCCAGCTGACTACAATATTGCCATCTTCAAGTCCAACATAAACAAATATTTATTAAACCGTCTTCTTAAATAATCTAATTGTACCAAATTTCCACTACTAATGATTATTACAATACTGTCCCAATGACTGCAATACACACATTAACCCTTACCCTCGAGTAGCCTCCTGGCCTTGTAATATATATATATATATATATATATATATATATATATATATATACTTCCGGTGAGTTAAAGTGCGCTTGTGCCTTACTCTCTCCTTTATGGGGGAGATTTGTACAAACTTAACACTTACATTCTATATTCTAGCAAAAATGGTTTATTCAAATTGGCACTTATGGTGACAAACTAAAATGAAGAAAACTTTTATTGTGTACCTACTTGTCATGGAAGGAAGATGGCATATTCTAAAAATCACAAAAATTAATGAAGTAGTTTTTTTTTTATTTATGAGAAACAACTTTGCCGTTTTTTACCAATAAGTGAAGGCCGAAGCCATTAATAATAACAATAAAAAAAATAATAAATTATTGTTGAAACGAAAGTCAGTTGTCTTCCCTTGTCTACCTATTCCTTTTTCACTATTTTTCCTCCTCATCAATACAGAGTAAAATTCAATTTTCTTGAATTAAAAAAAAAACAAAAAAAAAACAACAACAACAACTACTTGATCAAATTACATGATTTTTTTAGAATATTTCATCTTCATTCCAGGACTTACACTACATTAAGTACATACACCATACAGAGTTTTCTGTATTTTCTTAAGTGCTAATTTGAATAAGCACCCCAAAATGTTGCAAGTATTTTATAATGACGTTGCTGTATCTGCTCGGCCTGTCTTGATAGATTTTTTACTTTCATTTTTGTTTCACGAAGGAAGACAAAAAGGAAGGTAAATTATATAATTCACAGAAAAAGTATGTTCTTTATTGTCTCCCACAGCAAGATAAAAAGTCTTTTTTAATGTGAGGAAAAATCCAGCTGCCCCCCCCCAAGGGCATTCTAGATTGGAACAAATTTTTTTTTTAAAATTACCTCAGTCTAGAAGGATTTCCATTTCACTGATTGAGGACAAAACAGATGAAGTGTAATATCAGAACAGATACTATACTTTGTTCCAAGCCAAAAGGCACAGAAAATCATGTTGTCTGACTTAAAAAGTCGAGTATTATGGTTCATTTGTGTTGACAAAGAAAAAGAGTAAGGGGTATTTTTCACAAAGAGAAATGAAAGAGAAATTCTGGGAAAAATATCTTAAAGCAATAACATTTTTATTTTTGAGAAGTTGAGAGGCTGATTTTTTGGTGCTTATAAAGAATTAAACTTATTAAAAAAAAACAAAAATACGGAAAAATCTTTATAATGTACATACTTGTCACGGAATGAAAATGTCATATTCCCAAAATCATGTAAATTGCTCAAGAAGTTTTTTTTAAAGCTAAGAAAATCAAATTAAACAAAATGTGTGTTGTTCGGCCATGGTTTATAAATAAGAGGAAGACAACTCAATTAGAACTATCGAGATCAAAATCAGCCTTATAATGAATACAATTTAGTATTAAAATCGCTAAAAATCATAAATTTTTATTTTCTTAGTTAAAAAACTATTGATCAATTTACGTGATTTTTGGAATATGACATATTTGTGATGAGTACGTACATCGTAAAGATTTTCCTGTATTCATTTTTATTTTTAAATGAGTGCAATTCTAAATAAGCACTGGTATTTTTAAATGATTGATTGATTTGTAAGAAAAAAAATTATGTTTGTGTTAAAAAGTAAAATCGACTTACAGAAAAACATAACTTGATTCACTTCAGAGTTTTTGGTACTTGTCCAGAATTCCCCCGATATAAAAAATAAAGAAAGCTCTGTATGATATATGTATCCGTGGCAAAAATAAAAATATCATATCCCAAAAATCACGTAAATTGATCAAGTAGTTTTATTTTTAAATAAGAAAATCAAATTTTAGGAGTAACAGAAGAGCAGCTGCCTTGTCCACCATTTTGAAAACAATCTAAAAAGAAAGCAAATGGAGATAAGTCAATAATTCAAATTCACATTTGAAAATTCAAATTTGCATTGAATTTGATCCATACCGATTAGATTTTAATTTATTCAAACTCATTCACCGCGAATCAAGAAAGATTTCTTGAATTTCCATCTTTTAATAAGCCCCTTATGCTTAAGTTTTAAATTTTATACTTTTTTTAGAATGAAAATCATTAGAATGAAAATCATGTAATGGGTTTTGATCAAAATTAAAATAAGGATTCTAGATATAAGGCCTAGTATCTCTTGATTGTAATCTATGTAAGGAGCATAAAAGTGGTGCAAATCTTTTTGTTTCGGAAATTAATTTTACCCATCTGTGGACGGGTATTATTCTAGTAAATATATGCTAGAAGAATTCCTATTCTATGACAGGTAAAATTAATTCCTCAAACAAGTTTTTTTTGCATGACTTTTATGTGTCCTTACAAAAATTAAATTTAAGTTATAATGTCATAAACTTTTAACACACCGTCATATTTTTTCCTCCTGAGCTTGTTTGTTGTATTCACTTATAATGTGATTCTTTGTTTTGTCGCTTTCTCCACAAAGTCTACATTTGAAAAGTGGGTTTGACAGAAAGATATCTGAGTTTGACAAGATACATTTGAAGAAGCTCAGAAGTTACATTGGCTAAAACATGTGAAAATAATATTCAAGTTGAGAACATGTTATGGTTTGCCAGCTAACCACTCCTATGTTTGTAAAAAACAAAAACAAAAAAAAAAAAACAACAAAAAAACACACCGTCAGGTGAAACTGATATTCCTCAAAACACGTCATGTCCATGTGTGCTAAAAATAGCAACGACTGTTTTCAAACAACAGAAAAAACACAAAAACTTCATCTTTCACAAGCTAAACAAAAGCAGAGGAGTATTAGTTCAAACCTAGATTAAAATAAATACAGTTAATAAACACCAAAGACACTTTTAACTGTAAGTGATACGGTGTGAAATTAATTATAGTCAATCATTGTTTAGCGACACCATCACTGGCTATGGAGCCTGTAGCACGAACGGCTTTCCATAAAGTCAGTGGCTTTCACAACCAATCCCCAGTTCAGTTCAGAAGTTAGGAACACTCCCATCCTGACTTGACTTTCATCAAGTTGGTGTTTCCAGCCATCATGGGGATGAGGGGTGGCAGAATACGTGCATACTCCACTCTCTACTACTGCCTGCCTCCTGGGAATCCCTCTGACAGTCTGCTACTTCAGTTCCTGAATCTGCTTCAACTCTAATTAATTTCCAGCAACTCAAGCTCATTTCTGCAGTGACCAGCGCTTCCAACTCATTCCAACTCACTCCAGCTGCTCTCCAGTTTACTCCTGAGCTTCTAGTGACTCCAGCTCACTCCTACAGCAACTCCGACAGCCTCCAGCTTACTTCTGCAGCCTCAAGCTCTCACTTTGCAGCCCGCAGCTCATTCCTGCACCTTCAACACTTCCAGAGCTATCTGTACCAATGCCTACTGATGTCCAGCTATCCGTTCCAGTGTTCACTGACGTCCAGATACAGGTTCCTACCTGAAGGACCCAAGAATCTTTACCCCGTGAGACACCCGTTCTCGTTTCAGTTTATCCTGACTCCGTTGTCATACATTTTACCTTTCCTAGGTAAACAATAAAACATGATATCCTATCGTCTTAAATCGAACATCTGTGTTTGCCATCCTTCTTTGTTACTAACAATTCAGTCTAGCTTTGCTCGGGTCCAATGTACTGTGCAGTGTGCATAACTTTATGTGCATATATATATATATATATATATATATATATATATATATATATATATATATATATATATATATATATATATATATATATTAAAAGTTTGACTCATGTCCAGGTAACCTACATCTAAAATTTCGAGTGTCTAGACCCAAAATTGGCGGAGGCGTTTGGTAGAGTCTGCAAAGGTCAACTCTTTCAACTTTGACCTCTTAGCAGCCAAATTTTCGCCCAAAAACGGATTAAAAAGCTTGCTGCATGTCTGAATACCCTTTATTTCAAATGTTTAGACCCAAAATTGGCTGAATAGTTTGCTAGAGATCGCAAAGGTCCAATCTTTTGAACTTTAACCCCTAGGCAGCCAAATCTTCGGCCAAAAACCGATTAAAAAGCTTGTCCTATGTCAGAATACACTTTATGTAAAATTTCAAATGTTTAGACCAGAAATTGGCTGAGTAATTCGGTAGAAACCACATAGGTCAAATTTTTAAAAATTTTGACCTCTTAACATTTATTGCTTTGGGTTCAAATCTAATTAAAAAGTTTGATCCATGTCCAAGTAACCTATATCTAAAATTTCAAGTGTTTAGACCCAAAATTGATGGAGGAGTTTGGTAGAGTTCTCAAAGGTCAAATCGTAGAACTTTGACCCTTTGACAGGCAAATTTCTGTTCG